>NC_053438.1:30081324-30405676 GCF_007990345.1 Gossypium hirsutum | reverse complement strand
TTTTCCTTTTTCCTCGTTTGCATGATTCTCTATGATTACAGTCTTGGCAAACTACCCTATTTTTATTGTGCTGGCAAACTACCCTAGTTTATTATCTTAAAGGACTCCATATGCTGCTATAGCTGAGCTATGATCTTACACATCATACCCAATGATTAATGTCTGAGCAGACTCTCTATGTTGCCATAGCCAAGCTATGGTCTTACACATCATACCTCATGTTTAATGTCCTAGCGGACTCTCTATATTATCATAGTCCAGCTATAATCTTACACATCATGCCTCATGTTTAATGTCCTAGTAGATTCACTACATTATTGTAGTCGAGCTATGGTCTTGCACATCATGCCTCATGTTTAATGTCATGGCAGACTCTCTATGTTGCCATAGCCAAGTTATGATCTTACACATCATACCCCATGTTTAATGTCCTGGCGAACTCTCTATGTTGCCATAGTCGAGCTCTGGCCCTACATATCATACCCCATGGCGAACTGTCTATGTTTCTATAACCAAGGTATGACCTTACACATTATACCCATTCAGCCCATCCATTCCGCCTCACTTCTAACCTTAATGCTCGAACACCATAGTGCCCCCTCTAAAAACCCCAGAGCTTCATGTATCATGGTTTGCACCCAACAATTCTAGATTGTAGTAAATGAAAATTCCATTTCCCAAACCATCTGCCCAATCCTTCACATCACCGAATCCTAACTTCATCTAACTCATCAATAATTTTCCCTCCGTACTCCACCGTTATAAACATACAATACATGCATTTCATAAACATAACATCAAAAAGTACACTACTTTTTAAGCATGGAATCATAACCATTTCATGCATGGAATACATTTGTGGATACTCATATACTTACACAATCTTATACATGTATAGCATTTTCAATTAGTAAAGATCATACATCATTAAAAATCTCTCTGTGAACTCAACACAGATTCATGTCAACCATATAACATCCCAGTAATGGAGTATAAAAACTCACCTGATGCTTCTTCACCTCTTCAACTTAGTTTTTTTAAATGCTAGTGCTTCCATTCTCCTAAAAACTAAGCATTATGACCAAATTCATAAGTTAAACTCAGTATTTTGGCTGAAAAACTCTGTTTCCAATAACATGTAGAACCCCTCCAAAGGTTCTAAAAATTCTTAACTCTATTTCTCAAATTTATGAGCATCGAAAGACTTAGAAGCTTACCAGTCCTCTTGCTCATCTATCTTCTTAACTCAATCTTACGAATATTGCTCCATGAAGAGCTCTCTTATCTTCTTCTTCTTCAAAGTAACTAAGGAAGGTGATGAAGAGAACAAAATAGGGTTGAGAAGAATTCACCCTGAAAATTCATTTCCCTTCTATTTATACCCCTTCATGTCTGGTTATCAACCCTATAAAAATCAACCATTGGTAATCATTTTGTCTCCAATAATGGAACCAGATGGTTTTAATCCAACCGAATCAGAATTGGAACTCAAGTATGCCCAAATCAACCACTAAAGTTTCATTGATTTTTTAGTAGAAGTCGCCAACTTACGGCTTCTTCCAATTTAACCCCTAATTATTCCTAAATTCTAGAATTAAAGTAAACTGGGTCTTACAACTCTCCCATCTTAAAATAAAATTTTGCCCTCAAAAATTCATTTCAAGCCCAACCACAGAGGCAGACTCAGAGAAACTTTTCCCTATCTTTTTCCTCATATGGTTTACGGAAGTAATCAACTTTCATTCTTACTTCAACCTTCAACATGGGTTATCCTTTCAAACATTCGCTTTATATCAGCCCTGTTTGATTTGAGGGTCCATCAACACTTAACAAAATATAGATACCGGCTCATTTGTGGATATCAAACTACTCCTTTGTTGGATACACTCTAATCTATGGAGTTTCTTCTCAATCTTAATTTGGTGGATGCTCTAAGATGAATACCACTTGATTGACATCTTATTGATTTTAATTCTAGTGAATAATACCGCAAATCCTAGATTTGTTCATGCATTAACTACACCCATCTAGTGGGTCAATTCCTTCTCCTCATAGGGTGGCTAAGCCAGCCCATGAAATATTTTAATTACTACCTTGGTGAACAACTAGAGCTATGACTTTGATTCTGTAGTTCTACTTCGATGGTAATAATATCTTAACAACCATTTTAAAAAAGTGTTGCCATTAGATGGACTTAGGACTTTTCTACTTACTTGAGGGTTGCACACTAATGGGTAATCGTTGGCAGATATCCCCACCTCAGGAACATTAAATTTTCTTCTTCTTCTTTCGATGCAACATGTGTCCTTCATGCATTGGTGGACCTGAACGATTCAATACCATTCTTTAAACTTCAACTTCACATGCATACTTTTGGCTATAATAAACCAGAACGCTGAGAGGGAAGTTTATAAGTCCACAGACCTTTTGCTTGACTAGCGCACCTATTATCCATCACATTTCTTCTTCCTTTTTTTGTTCAATTATTCTACTAGAGTGCAGTTCACTGGTTACTCTCAATTCTGAAGAATCAATAAACTTCTTCTAAGGTTTCACCCTGAAGGACTTGTAGACCGCAATCGTGGTGTTAGTCTATAGATTCGATAGACCGTCATCACATTGTCGCTCTAGCGAACTAGTCGATAACATTCCACAATGTCGCCCAAACTCCCTTGTATTCCTATTTTGTTTGCCCTCAATTAGCAGACTCGATGGTTTCTTCTTAATCATTAGTGAGAGTAGTGTGGAAATCACTAGATGGGCCATTCAAAGTGGAAATGAAGCCAAGCAAGTTGAACTCAAAAAGGTCACCTATCTGGTGGATAACGGTGCGTCTGACTTCTAGGACTTCCGAAAAATCTGTGCGCCAGAGTTATGGGTTAACATTTTCTATCCCCGCCTGGAGGTCTAAATTCAAACCTTTGAAGGTTTATGAAAAAAGGGTCTAGAAGATGGTATTGGCCTTCAAAAGTTACGCCCTGGTGAAAAGGTGTAGTTGCGAAATAAGGAGTTATTAAGCCCTTGAAGAATATACGATATATACAAAGTTTGACATCCAAGCATATCTCCTCAACTTTCTCATTTAATCCACATTCAAACTTGCCATGAAGGTCTTCCTAATTCAATTTTGAACTTCTAGCCAAGTACACATGCTACTGTAGGTCCTTTCAATGCGAATCTCGCAACTCCATTTATATATGTAAACTTACCAGTGTCATCCTTGATTTCAACATTCCCACTCCTCTAATTCCAATGATGAGATTGTCAGAGAGGAAGGAAGGAATCCAATGACTTTCTAATTTTCAAGAATTACTCGTGATCATTTCTACTGTTTTCAAAAGACTAGCCAAAAAGAGGTGAAGACACCATTGAGGCGTCAACTCACTCAGCGAATAATAATTCTTAACTTTCTTTGTATATTTTCATTAATGAAATTTTCTTATTTTCATTACTTGTTCTTTCAATTGCTTTACTTATCCTTTATTTGTGCCTTTTCCCAAATCATCTGTTTTTAGTTTTGTCTATGTTCGCCAATTTAGGCGAATATATCTACACACATCACATAATAACTTAATAAAAATATGGACTCAAGGGACCTAGCCAGGTCGAACATCACACATATAAGGGGTATTGTAACAACCCATTTTTAGTGGTATCAAAAATAATGGTTTCGAGAATTTTAATGTTTGGTTAGTTAATTAAGAAAAAAAGACTAAATCGTAAAAGATGTAACTTAATCGTTATTGAATTTTATTGATTAAATGGCTTAATTAGTGGATGTATGAGGACTTATGTAACAATTAGGCCATAGTGCTATGTGGGTGGACTGTTAAGGCATTTCATTATAGATTTTTATATGTTAATTTATAAGTTAATTATAATAAGGTAATTAAATAGTAAATAATAATAATAATAATAAAACAACATCATCTTCCTTAACTTTTCTTCCACTGAAATTAGAAACAAGAAACTCCATTAGAAAGCTTAAGGTTCAGCCAAGGCAAAGTATATGAATGTAAGTAATTTTCCTACTCGTATCTTGTAAATTTTACGTTTTTGAGATCATCTTAGCTTAATTTAGCTAATCAAGAGACTATTTCAAAAAACTATTAAAGATTTTGAAACTTGTAATTAATAAATTCTAGGTGTTCTTGATATTAGGTGATGAATTTGTGAACTTGGTTGTTGTTTAGAAATATTTTGTAAAGGATTTTTTTTTAGTTTCGAGTTTAAGGACTAATAAGAAAATAAGTAAAATTTAGCATGTGAATTTAGAAAATTTTAAAATGTTTGTAAGTTGATTGGGATGATATTGAATTTGGTTTGGATATATTGGGGTTAATTGTGAAGTTTTATATAGTTTTGATTTCAATACTAAATTGAACAAAGTGTGAAAGTTAAGGGAAATTTTGTAAAATGAAATTTATAGGTCATGTGCATAGAAATGAATTTGGTAATGCATTTGAAACTGATAAAGAGAATTTAATCATTATATAGATCAAGAATTGAACCATACATAGAATAATCAGAGAAAAGAGGAAATCGTAGATTAGTCCCTACAAATCTACTCGATAGCCGAATATACTAGGTAAGTTCATAGTATAGATAAATATATATTTTAAACTTGTGCTATTATGATTTGATTCAATTGTATTTGAGATTTATTTTGATAATAAGTTGAAATTATAAATTTTTGCAATTAAGTACAAGTGAGAAAGTGAATATTTGGTAGTTGTTGAACATTTCAGAAATGTGATTTTAGAATTTTTAAAATGACCTTAGTTGTTTGGAAATAAGTGTATGAATGAATTTATGGAAGTGCTTCTAAATTATTAATTGTGGTAAACTTTGTTAAAATTATTTTTTGAACGTAGTAAACGAGTAGAATATGATTGGCATGCCAATAGGGTTTGAATGTGTGCTTGTACGGGTTTGACTTTGGTGCCTCTGTTAGTATTAGAAGGTTGGTATCAAAGAATGATCATGCAAGAATGTTTCATTATGGTATTGATGTAATGAAATTTAGACGTATACATATATGAATGATTTTGATTGAACCATTGAGGAGCATGAAATATGTGATAAACTTTTTCAACACTAATTCTATTAATTCTTGTAAATGGTTGTTAGGTTTGAGTAGTATAAGTGTGTTGGTTTTCAAAGATTTAATTGAGGTAAGTTGATTTGAATTTTAGCTATAAACTTAGTAAGTTGTTTAAGATTACTTGGTTTGTTTTTGTTTTCTATAGTTAATGTTTTGCGGAATTGGTTGGACAGATCAACTTCAAAGCTCACACTATCAAAGTCTTGTTTTGGTAGTTTTTGATTTGTTATTTTCAATTTCGTGGCATGTATATAGGGTTTTTGAAGTTGATGAGTTTAAAGTTCTAGTTGGTTTTGTAATGTGGCTAAGGTTTATAATGTTAAGTTTGATGTTTCAAGATAAACTTATGATGAATGTGGTAAAACTAATTAAGTATATCACATCATTTCTCTTTTGTGAGATGATGAATTGTGGCATTTGAATAGTAAACTTGATTTTGATATTTGGTGTCTTGAAAGGGTAACTTCTCATTTATTGTCTTCCTTGGAGATTTGTTATTGAAATGGTTATTTTGTTTTGGTAATCTTTTGGAACTTTGATTAGGATATATTAGCATTACAAATTTTGATATAAATGGTTGATTATGGCATATGTTATTTGGAATTTATTTGATTTTTGAATAAGGTTAACTTCTTTGTTATTAGTTATATTGAATTGTGGTGTCAATTAGGGCATACTGGTTAGGCGTAGAGGTGGAATGTGAATTAGTATATTTTGGTATGTTTTGGTATATTTTTCAATAGGTTAATGTAGTGGTAAATGCATGGCTTGGTGTCTATGAAATGGTACATGAATTGAATTATGTTTGAAGGTATTTTGGGCACACAGAGTCTGCCACATGGTCGTACGTCCTAGACGGTTGCATGCCACGACCATGTGGCCTCTTTGATTTTCGGTGCAGGTTCGTCCACACTGAATTAGAGAGTTACACGTCTTGGCGACATGGTCATGTGACCCTGAGTTACATATGGACAGTGAGTTGCACAGTTTTGCCACACGACCATGTTCTTGAGCCACATGGGTTGAGCTCTGTCACACGACCGTGTGGCCCTTATTTTCTTTTTACTTAAAATTTTCTAAAAGTTTTATTTTAATCTTGAATTGTTCCTGGTTTATTTTAAATATTCCATAAACTCGGATTAGGTCCTATTTTGATTAAATAGCATGGAAATGTTTATAAATGAATTATTTAGTTATTTCTTATTAAAGTTGTGAACAATGTTAAAGTTTAATAGTTGTAATATCTTATAACTTGGAATGGGCAACAGGACCAAGTATAGTGTGCTACATTTAGTGGTATCAGAGCTATGGTTTAGTTGATCTTGGACTAACGTAGCGTGTATCAAGTCTAGAATATACATGTTACATATACTTGTGATAATGTGATGCTTTTGATCCGATCTGACTCTGTTTTTCTTATAGATACAAGATGCCAGTCAAATCAAATTGTGTTGTAGTGAATGAAGCTGAAAGTAATGTTCAACTTCCAATTAGGAAGTGAGTCAAAGTATGCCAATTCTGCAATCGTTCAATAGTGAAATGAAAATTGTCTTTTATGGTATGATGAATTAGTGGTTTGGTGATTTTATGAGAGCCAACCCAGTGGCTCCGCAACATCCACCCTGATTGTGCCTCTTTCGGCACCCCCGTGTCCTTAAAACCATGCACCTGTAATGGTTCATTGACCTCGTATTGATAAATCTGTAAGTGTGGGGCTGAAGAATTTAGAGAGAAAGCTGATGATAATCCTACTAAAGTTGAATATTGGCTTGAGAATATATAGAGAGTCTTTACAAAAGTAATGTGTTCACTCGAAAATAGTTTGAAATGTGCGATTTCGTTACTGAAAGACAAAGCATACTCGTGGTGGTGTACGTTAACAGCTACGGTTTTGAGTAATCGGATTAGTTGAGATTTCTCTCAGACGAAATTCAGGAAGAAATATGTTATTCACTTATATTTAGAGAAGAAAAATAAATAGTTTCTTAAGTTGGAAAAAGGAAATCGCCCGTCGTAGAGTACGAACGGGTGTTTGTTTACTTAAGAAAATATGCTCAAAATATTGTTGCGATTGAAGTGGAAATGTGTATTCGATTTGAATATTGGTTGAATGATGAAATTTGAAGTTTGGTCAGAGCTTTAAAATTGTGGAAATTTGTGGAACTATCAAAGCATGCACAGAAAATAGAAGAGATTTGTAAAGATAAAAGACAATTAGATACAAGATCTCGAGATTTTAATAAAAGAGGGTCAGCTAAATTAATTTAGACTTCTCTAGCGAAGAAATTCCATAACACTTCACCTTGAAGGTTAACTAGTAGAGATAGACCAAGACCTAGCAATTTGAGATTTATAAATTCACTAGCTGCTAGTATGGGCAGTGTTAGAAATGTGGAGAAACCCATTTATGAGCATTGTGGTAAAAACAATTTTGGTGAATGTCGATTCAAAATTGGAACTTGTTTCAAATTTGGTTCCATAGATCATTTCCTCAGAAATTGTCCGAAACGATACAACGACTCTGCAAATCAAACGGTTAAACTTGATGTAACATCCCAAAATAGAGCCTAGGAGTCTGACCGGCTGTTTAACACCACAGTAATAATGTGCAAGTGTACACTATCATGCAAGTATAGTAGACAGATATGAGTCTGTTAGATATCGATCCCACATGGATGGTTGTCTTTTGTCTATCAATGTCAGTGCAATAATTAGATAGGAATAAGATAAATTGTGGATGTAGTTGTCGAAGCAATAACTTGAAAATAGTAAGATAAAATATGATACTGATAAACTGGGATTCTCAACGTGAATATTCAACATAATGCTAAGTGCTCACAAGGTAAAAAAGGATAGGTGATTGTTGATGCATTAAATTGCAATGAATATCTTACCAAGCTTAACTTCTATATTTAATCAAAGACTTAAACATGCACATTAGCCACACTTTCCAATAATGGCAATGCAACACTATTAAGAACAAGTGGATTAAATTCCTCTAATCCTCAAGCAACTTTCGTTATCTTGCTTGTTAGCTTGAACTGTCACTGCATCTTCAAGTGTCAGTGACTGCAATAACACTTCCATGCTAAAAACATTCAAACCCAAAGATTAAACAATAGAAACAAGATTGAATAAAATAACATTTAACCTAAAAATCATGTGTACTTCTGTACTAACATGAAATAACAAGTAATCACCAGCATTTAGAAAAGAAAAATAAAAGAAACAAGCGGAGAATACTATTCCTAGACAACTCAACTTGGATCTATTTTCCTCCTTGTGTCGCACTCAGGGCTGCTCGTCAAGAGCTTTTCTGCATCCTTTTCACGTCGGTTTACCCGTTGGAGCTTAAGCCGCCATAGCCGAAAGCTTCAAAGGATAAGTTGAAGAAAATGATCCAAAAAGCTCTTTTTTTTCTTTTTTTGTAAATATTTATATATTTTTCCCATATAGCCCAGGTGTCTTTTTCATCAAAATCATGCTACCTCTACATGTACAAGTTAGTTGTAACAGACTAGACAGCTCACACATTTTTGTTCCTATTCGGATAGCTGTCAAGTGTGGCAAAAATTCTGGGTGCAATTTGAAATTACTCATGCAGCGACATCAGTACCAAAATATGATAAATTTGAGGGTAAATAACCTAAGATCCACTAAGTCATAAAATGTAAATTACTGAACTGAAAATACTAAAGTATGCGCTAAAGATAACTAAAAAGGACCAAACTGACCAATAAGTAGGGAGAAAACATATGTTCTTTCTAGTACTATCAAAGTTTTAGGGGTATTTTAGGAATTTTAGCCTAGATGTACTCAAAATTTTGTAAGGCTGGTATTTAATAATGATTTCGATAATGGTTATTAAGAAATTAAGTCAATTTCTAAAAATGAGTTTTAAATACTTTTAATTTTAGAAAAAGAACTGATTTGTAAAAGAGTTAAAACTGAGAGCCTTTATGAAGCAATTAGACAAGAATTTTAAAATCAACCAAATAAACCCTATTCACCAGTTTGTTTCACGATAGCCAATTCCTCTTCTTGCTTATGACGTTCCTTTCCCTCTCCCATCTTTCCCAATTTATTTTCACTTCAAATCCCTAATTCTTCTTGAGTTCCAACATCTCTTGCACTATAAATCTCCATTGGAACCAAGAAAACACCCGAAAAGCTTCTTTAGTTTCATCATCTTCTTTAAGAGTGGATTTTTTTGGAATTTTTCCAAAATTCATTTTTCTTACATTCAAGGTAAAAAATCATATTCCTATTAGTTTTAAATGTTATCTAGATTTTTAAATCGAATTTCTAGCTATTAAAATGCATGTTTTAGATAAAAGTCAAAATTTTGGTCATTAATGGTGGATTTCAGGTTTGTGTCTTCAAACTTAATTTTAAAGTATTTTTCAAATTTTTTTAACATTATTAGAAGGTTTCCAAAGTTACTTTAAATTTTTGTTAAGAAATTATCGAGTTTTAATGAATTTTTGTCGTAATGGCCAAAACTTGTCGAAAAATTTTGGTACATTGAAACGTGTACTTTTGTGTAGTTTAAAGGTTGGGAATTAGTCGCAGAGGAATATGTAGATGAATGAAACACGTTTTGTATGAAAATATTAAGCATAGATCGAGTTATTCAAATTTTAAGTTTGTCAAGCTAAAGGTTTCAGTTAGAAGAGAATGTAGCTTAGGCTTATGTTTATGACTATTCTAGGTGAGTTATTGACTGGTTACTGGTTGAATATTTGTGTGGCTTATCTTGTTGAAGTGTCAGAGTCAATGGGACCTTCAACAAGTAGAGACAAAGGCAAAGAAAAGCTTGTTTAAGCTTTTAGCTTTCCGGTGAAAGCGTATTTTTGGCGAGTGTTTTGGAATAGCTACTCATAGATGATTCATTGTGTAATTGGAAATTTAGAGGTAGCCTAAACCTTTACTCTAAATTTCGAGTGTAAGTGTTCTCACACCTATGTTATAATATGGTAATGTGTGTTGTGCAATTATGAAAATATAGCATGTATGAGATATTATGTTAAGTGTTGTAAGTTGGTGATGATTGTTATGAAAGTGAATATATGAGTATGTAATTCATGCCATGATATAGTAAATAAGTGGGTACGTTTTCATAATACGTGACAATGGTTATAATGTGTTGATGATATGTCTATACAGTGAACATGTGCAAAAATCAATATGTAGATATGTGTTGATAGTGTGGATATTTTGGCCTTATGAACCTTGAGACCATTGGATATACCTGGCATGACATAGGATTGTGAGTACTCACCTTTGTGTTGTGATATTTGGGGCGTTGAGGCCTAGGATAGTCTTTGGAGAGATAAAAGAATGTGTTCCAAGCTTCATTCAATAGAATATGTGTGTTTGTTGTGATGAAGAGTGTTAGCTATATGCTTCACTTATGGGATATTTTAACTCTACGAGTCTATATGGTGTGTTAGAGATTCGTGTATCCAATGAGTGGGATATGCTTGATGATGCTCTATAGGCCTATCGGATAGCTTTCAAAACACCGTTAGGAATTACTCCTTATCAGTTAGTCTTTGAAAATGGCTGTCATTTGTCGCTCGAATTGAAGAATAAAGCTCACTGGGCCCTAAAATAATTAAATTTGGATCTAAAGCAAGCTGGTGAGAGAAGGATGTTAGAACTCAATGAATTGGAAGAATTGAGGTTATTTTCAAACTAGAATGCCAAGATGTACAAAGAAATGACCAAGAGATGGCATGACAAATGTATACAACCTCGGGAATTTAGAGAAGGTCAAAGGGTCTTGTTGTTCAATTCAAGATTAAGGTTATTCCCTAGGAAACTCAAATTTCAATGATTTGAACCATTCATCATTCATAAAGTCTATCCTAATGGAGTGGTGGAACTACAGGATGATAAGGGAGGTACATTTAAAGTTAATGGTCAACATCTCAAAAGCTATTGGGATGATGAAGTTGAGTGAATTAAGGCCCAGAGCTTTGCACATTACGATTTGCACCCAGCAATTTTGAATTGCGATAAATATAAATTCGATTTCCCAAACCATCCGCCCAATCCTCCATATTGCCAAATCCTAACTTCATCTAACCTGTTAATAATTTTCCCTTTGTATTCCACCATTTCAAACATGCAATACATGCATTTCATAAACATCTCATCATGGAGTACACTACTTTCTAACCATGGAATCATAACCATTTCATGCATATCAAAATACATTTGTGAATGCTCATAGACTTACACAATCCTAGACATGCATAGTATTCTCAATTAGCAAAGATCATACATCTTCACAAAAGTCTCTCTAAACTCAACATAAATTCATGCCAGCCATAAAGCATCCAAGGAATGGAGTCTAAATGTGACAGCCCAAAATTGACCCTAGTCGGGAAGTGGTTTGGGGACCGCTAAACCGAGTCACCGAAATGTTCGAATGTGATATTTATTGTCTAGAATATGTAATTATGAATGTGTGAAAATTTCAAGCTTCGATTTAGTCGATTGCATGTGAGTTTTAGTAAATAGGACTTATGTGAGAAAATTTTGAAATGTGATAGGTCAAAGCATAAGGACCTATTAGTTCATGTTGAAAAAGGGGGGACTTGCATGTCAATTTCCCCCCTCTATTAGTAGTGGCCGGCCATGACAAGTATGGTAGACCAAGTGTGATGGGCAAGACATGTCATAGACATGTTGTGTTGGTGCATCATGGGTGGAAACAATAAAATAATGAGCATGGTAATTAAATAATGAAAGGGAGGAGTGATGAAAAAAAAAGAATGGTCTCATCCATGCCCCCCCCATTGCCGTGAGTTAAAGAAAAGAAAAAAAAATTTGTTCATCCTTTTTCATCTTCTTTTGGCCGAAAATTCTAAGGAAGGAGGAAGGAGTTCTTGCTTCATGTTTGGTTTGGAAGAGGATTAGGAGGAGGTTTGGCCATACTTGTATCTAGATCAAGGTATGTTTGAGGTTGTGCCATGAGATTCATGCATGTTTTTAGTTGCTAGCTTGAGTTCTAATTAGCCCATGGTTCAAATCTTTGCTATGTCATGAGGATGATATTCGGCCTAGGTGGATTTTGTGTTAATGCCATTGCATGCTAAATATGAAGCTTGTTAATGATGCATGTGATGGTGGATTGATGATTCTTGAATCTTCTTTTTAGCATTTTTGAGTGAGCACATATGTGCATTAGTTGCTAGATGGAGAAGAATCGGCTAGCAAGTTGTGTGCTAAGGCCGAATATAATTTTTGTATATTAATGAGTAATGCATGTGTTAAATTGATGGAAAGGGAGAGGATGCTTTACTAGTGTATATATGTGTGTATTAGCCAAGTTTTGAACTTGAAACAAAATGGTGTTTAGTCAATACAAGTGACCATACTTGTAGAATGTATTAAGTGTTGCAATCGGCCCCAACATAGACATGCATATTCGGCCATAGGAAGGAGATTGGTGTTACATGTATTCGGTTAGAGGCAAGCATATTGATGCTTTTGTCTTGGCTTAGAAAATTCGGCCAAGGGGGAAAATTAGCTAAAATGTTGAGTTTGATTCATGATTCCGTACATATGTGACTTTAATGTCTAATGTATAAATATGGGCTAAGTGCCTTGTGTTCCTCTTTTCGATGCTCAAATGATTAAATCAATTTATTTGTTTAATTAAGCTCAAGAGCAAAGGGGAACTAAATCCGATAAAGGGAAGGAAAAAGTGGTCGAATAGCTATCGGAATCGTTCGACAACATCCGAGGTAAGTTCTTGAGTAAAAGAGCTTAAATTATGATTTGATTAGATCATGTTTTAAGCAAATCAAAATCATGCTCTTTGTGTGTGGCTATTGAGCCGAATTTGCAAGAATGATAAGTGTCTTGTGTTTGAGTTTTGCTAACGAAAACGAAATACGAATGTGCCATGATTTATTGTTAAATGTGCATGGTTATTTGAATGATGTCCGGGCTAAGTCCCGAAGGCTTTGTGCTAAGTGACCATATCCGGACTAAGATCCGAAGGCATTTGTGCGAGATACTAATTCCAGGCTAAGCCCGAAGGCATTTGTACGAGTTACTAAATCCGGACTAAGATCCGAAAGCATTTGTGCGAGTTACTAAATCCGGGTTAAGTCCCGAAGGCATTTGTGCGAGTTACTAAATCCGGGTTAAGTCCCGAAGGCATTTGTGCGAGTTACTATAACCGGGCTATGTCCCGAAGGCATTTGAACGAGTAGCTATATCCGGTTAAATTCCGAAGGTACGTGATTTGGGAATGAATGATCTTGCTGTAAAAATTTCAGTTAATACGCTTGGAACATCCCAACATTGAGGTATGTTTCGTATGTGCTTTGAATTAGTTGAGCCCTTACAAATAAGTATTCGCTCAGTTGATAAATGAGCTACCGGCCTTTGGCTAAGTTGATCTTTGTGTATGAATAAAAGGGTTGGTAATGTGAAGTAAGTATGATATTGAAAAATTGTGCATATGAAATTATCCGTTTAGCTACACGAATGCTATACTTTTGTTGTGCTGGAATCCCTTGCTCAAAACTTACTAAGCATAAATTGCTTACTCCGTCTCCTTGATTCTCTGTTTTATAGATTTTGGTTCTCCAGCTATCGGACTCGGGATTTTGAAGTCGAAGTCGCCCACACTATCAAAGCCCCCCCCCTTTTGGTACAATTTTGGTTGAACTTCGAAATGGCATGTATAGGACTACCCTTTTTGTTGGGGGTCATGGACCCTTTGGACTTGTATAATTTTGGATAGCCATGCAAAAATGGCTTATATATGTTTGAGTATAATGTTATAATCATTTGGTATGGATATGGTTATTGAGAGGTGTGGATATGCTTAACAAGGATTGGCCATGGGAATGGTTAATCACTATCATAATTTGTGCTATTTATGCTAAAAGGGCTAGTTGAATCATGGAAACTATGAAATAGGTAAAGTCTACCTTAAAGGCAGATGCTGACAGCAGCAGTGATGTAGATTTGGAAAATCACTAAAAATAGTAGGAAAGGAATTAAATAGTGAATAAATTATGTAAACGAACCTTGATGAATCTATTTTCGTAGGAAAGTAACGAAACGATCATATGGACAGTATGTTAAGAGATATTCAGGTTCTCGTAAGACAGGGCCAGAACGGTTTCTGGATTCCCTCTTTCGACTTTGGAAATTCATTATAAATTAACCAGAGATAATTAGGAGTCATGCCATATATGTATAGATTCCTATTTGAGTCTAGTTTCTATAGAAACAAACGACATCAGCATTGAAGCCCTGTACAGGGAGATATCCAAGTCGTAATGCGCAAAGGTCAGTGTAGTCAATCCCTGTAACATGGGAGACTTTGACTAATAAACTGTACTAATTGGCCCAACCAAAAATTCTAGAAAAAAATATGTAGATGGGCATATGAGTCTAGTTTCAGGGAAAATTTACAGAACTGGATTCCGAGTTTCTGAACTCAAGATATGATTTTTAAAGCGACTAGTATGCAGATTGGCATTGTCTGGGAAATTTTTTTATAAGTGGTTTAAAGTCTGTTAACACCTCGTGTTCGACTCCGGTGACGGTCTCGGGTTCGGGGTATTACACTAAAAACTCATCTGATGCTTCTTTGCCTCCTTAGCTTAGTTTTCCCAAACGCCAGAGCTTCTATTCTCCTTGAAACTAAGCATTATGACCAAATTCATAAATTAAACTCAGTATTCCAGCTAAAAATCTCTATCTCCAGAAACATACAGAATCCCTTCAAAGGTTCTAAAAATTCTTAACTCCATTTCTCAAATTTACGAACACCGAAAGACTTAGAAGCTTACCAGTCCCCTTACTTATTTATCTTCTTGACTCAATCTTCACGAATATTGCTCCATGCGGAGAACTCTTATCTTCTTCTTTAGAGTAATCTTAAGAATATGGCAAAGAGAACAAAACAGGGTTGAAAAGAATTCACCTTAGGAATTCATCTCCCTACTATTTATAGCCCTTCACGCCCGGTTATCAACCCTATAAAAATTGTCCATTCGTAATCATTTTGTCTCCCACTAAAGAACCAGTTGGTCTTAATAAAACCAAACCAAAATTGGAACTCAACTATGTCCAAATCAGCCACTTATTTTTTTCTTGATTTTTCAATAGAAGCCGCCAATTTAAAACTTCTTCCAATTTAACCCCTAATTATTCCTAAATTTCGGACTTAATGGAAACTGGGTGTGACAACTTAAGTCATTTCTTGTCCTTCAGAAAATAGAAAAGAAAAACAAAAATAGAAAATAATAACAATGCTAAATGACCAAACTGTGGTTGACCATGAGCTTGGATCAAAACAATATAATCAAGACAATGTGACTAAACACATAATTCTAGTGCGATATATAATTGACTTCCAATTTTCGATACCAAATACATTAGTTCACTAGGTTACAAAGTAAACAAATTCAAGAATATTAAGCATACTATTCCATTGAAACAAGTACACAAAATTTACATTTATGTTCGACGAATACAAGTGGTTAGAAATGTCAATATTCAGTTTAATTTTCATCCATGAGTCGAATCACTTAGGTCACATAGGACTTTTCATCTTGTAACATTCTGTGGATTAGGTTGGTTTGAAATTGAAGAACTGACTCTATAAAAAAGTATAAGAATGAAAAAAGTTTGGCACTTTATATTGACCCCAATACTACCTCAATTATATCCCTTAGCTCACCACCTAATAACCACTTCGCTGACTCTTTTCTCTCTATTTCCTAAAGTGCAATATGAACAATCATCTTAGCGAGACTTTTGTGCTACAATGAGCATTATTTTTACTCACATTGCTTTTATTCGCTTAAGATTCTGTCACTTGTCTTTGGCCTTTACAACGTTTTTCTACACTTAATTTTTCTTCATTCACACACAACTTTGCAAGAATCTTATACTCATTGTACTATACTATCCATTAGTTTTTTCTTTCAATTATTTTTGAAACCTCCATGATGTATCTATCTAACCCTCAATATTAATGGCCTAACATCTAAGTTTGTTTTGGGACCAAAAAGAAAAAGGATCAAGAATTTATGGAATAGGCTTGTGGTTTTATTTGAGTTTCATCAAAAAGTGAAATTAGGCTAAAAAATTAGGTACTAGGGAGTTTATGTATAGGGTTGGCTTTTTTGCTTTAGTGGTGACCAAACAATGTCTTAGGTCATCCCTATGCATCTCAATTCATGGAATCAATTAACTAAATTTTAACATTCTAACAACTTATAATTCAAACAAACATATATGTTTTTTATGTACCTATTTCTCATTTGGTATACTTAACACACTTTCACCTATTTATAGTGTAACAAAGTGAACTAAATATTTTAGTACTAAACAACCAAAAATCAATTACTATCGAGCTAAATTTGTAATTTAAACACACAATCCTATTTACATGCTCTTAACCAATCACTTTTATTTCAACAAGCTTGCGCACAAACAAGTACACGAAAATAAAAATTAACTACTAAAATAAATAAAACAAGTGACATAAATTTAAATAATTTTGAAATATTCTATGTTACCCCCACACTTTGTTTGACACATTGTCCCTAATGTGCACCCAAAAGATAAGAGAAGAGACTACTTGGTTTAAGCATTGAAGTTCCTCAAAAGTAGTCAGGTGGTCCTCCTTATGCCGATTTAGCTCCAATTGTAGTGTTTCCTAATGTATGGGGTTCCTACACAGAATAAAAACATTTTTAATTAACATTAAATTCTAACTGTCAACAGAAAATACAAATCTATCCTAATATTTTTAAAAGGGAAAATAAATCGAAAAAGAAAGGAAAACTCTCTCATAATCAATAAAAAGGTCATTGTCAAACTCGACCATGTTGCTGTCAAACTCGTTAGAGACAACCCTCATCGCATCCCCTCTCAATGTGGATGGACCTGCTTGCATGAGCTAGGCTGTGTAGGGTGGATCAGGCATAGAAATCCCTCCATGGGGTCGTAGTGATAGAAATAGAGTACCTTAATAAGAGTGGTCCAAAACGGTGGTGGTGGTGGCCATTGGAAGTCATCAATTTGAAATTGCTTCGCAAATCAGGACATAACTTTCCCTTGTTCCTCGTAGCACCGTGTGTGATGCTCGGTATGTGTGAGAAATTGCATAAGAAATTTCTTTCTCATTGAATCCCTGGATATCCCGTGAGATCGGTGTACCCATGATGGCACGGGTTGGGCCTCTTCCATCGGTTTTGGGAGCATTTAATGCCTCTAAATACGGCCCTTATTTCATCAGAATTCTCTCATCAAACATTCTATTGCCAGGTCTCTATTCTGAACCAAGTTCGTAGCACCTAATGTAAGCCTCTGTCCTATTAGGGTTGATTGTCCAGAAAACTAGGTTCACTTGCATGTGTGAATTCTGTAAGTTCTATTTGCTTAGTAATTTTTGTCTTTGTTTAGTTTATCAGCTATATCAGTGAGTGGTTAAGAATTTCCATAACTATTCTAACTAATATGTTTTTCAACGTGAATGTTTATGGTTTGTTTCTCATGAGTGAACTATTGTGATTTTCGAGAACTTTGTTTATGAACTACAGTTCCAAGAGTAAGTTTTCAACAAAACTTTGTTTTCAAGTTTGGAGACTCTGTTTTCAAGATATGTTTTTAAGCCATGATTTTTAAGGTATGTTTTATGTGAGATCCTAAACAAGCCTATGTTTTAAGAGATTTTTAAAGTACAATTTTTTAAATTGTGTTTTACGAGCTTTTGTGTGAGCTCTACATAAGCAAGCTCCCTATGCGAGCTCTCTATGATAAGCCTTTGTGCTTGCTCTTTTGTAAGCCTTATGTTGGATATATTGGTATACCAAAGGATTATGAGTACTCACCTTTCAGTTTTGTGATTTTGGGTGCCGAGGCCTTGAGACATGTAGAGAGATAAGGGAATGTCGAGCTATGCCCCATTCAGTAGGACATGTTGGTGTATAGGAGAGTGTATTACTTCGAGCTGCACTTATGGGACATGTTATAAAGACACTTTGAGTCATTCTGAGGCATTATAAGGAGACCCGCATATCCAACGAGACAAGATTCTAATAAAATAAGTGTAGGTGAGAACATGTTTTATGTTCCTCTACCATTCTGATAAGACAAGCATGTGAGCATGTTTCATGCTATTTTAAGATATATTTTCAAGCAAGTACAAGCTAAGTTTTAAGTATGATTTTCAGTAAGTATATTGGACACTATTTCAAACTTATATGATTTTATAAGAAACTAGTTTCACGAACTGGGTCTCGAACCTTCACTACGAACCCAGCTTGCAACATGATTTTTTACACCTTTGTTTTAAACTTTGTGTTTTTAAGCATCATTTGCTGATTCTTGATTATTCATTGAGTTCTCAATGAACTCACCCACTCCTCTCTTACTTCGCAGATAGTAGGTTACGGATGGCAGTGGTGAGGTAAATGACTTGACGAGGCTCACCCTTGATCAGATACTAGCAAACTTGGGAATTTGGCAATGGGTTTTATTATTTTATATAGTTTTAGATTTATCATAAGTTGACTCTGTTACTAAAATAATTTCTTTTAAAGTTTAAGTCTATTTAGCTTTACGAACCATGTCTTAAAATATTATATTTTATTATGATAAAGTATCTGTTTATTCATGCATGAGTGTTATGTGTATTCCCTTTTGTCATAACACGCGAGTTAGATTTTTTGATAATAACTATTTTCTGCGACCTCAGAAATTACATGCGTACCCTGGTAGAGATAGTCTTTCTACTTAGCTAACTCAAGCAAACTGTGTGAGCCCATGTAGGTATGCGAACCCTATTAAAGTATGAAAACCCATGCATGTATGACCTTTTGTTTGTGAAGTCTGTTTACTTGCGAAACTATACTATATATTGTGAAATATTAATATTTCGCGACCCTACAATATTGTGTATGAACTTATGATTTTATGTGCACTCATGTAGCATGCAGTATAATGTTTTGCGAACATATGCTTTATTTTACTATGCAAACTCATATGTTATCTTTATAGGCAAACCTTTGTCATTTTACATGTGCAAGTCTAAAGTTGTGTTCGTGAACTCTTAAGTCTTTTTATTATTGACATGCGAACCTTTCCTTTAATGCTTTGTAAGCTCGCATGTTTATATTATGCGTATGAAATAATTCGGCTGCAATGTTTTACTTTAACATATTAATTGTCGTTGGTAATTGGTGTTGGAAAGTAGGTTGGGAGTTAATGGAGAGTCACTTCGGGGGCTAATGTGGCACATTAGATTTAGGTTGAACCTACTCGGCTGGGTCTGGGGTGTTACATTGGTTGGTATCAGAGTCAGCCAGGTTTAGGTCGTCTGGCTGATTATATGACAAGTAAGTTCACCAAGTTTTTGTTTATTAGAAGTTCTATGTATACTTGTTTGATTGTTTGACTAGGGTAGGAGTGGAACAATATCGTCATGGTTAAGCTGTCTCTTTTGTAGGATTATGCCTCGGGTCATCCGCCATCCCAGTAAGTTATGTTTCAGTGAATTGTGTTCGCAAGTGTATGTCTGCTATGTGCAAACTATGTTTGTAAGTATGGATACCCATTTAAGTGTGTTTGAAGTCCTACTAAGTCAGTATCTTATGTATGTAAGCAAAAAGGCCTCCTCGTAGAGTGAATGTGAATTGTGCAAATGGAGCTGCTAACCCCTCTGAAGATGATCGAACATCAGTTATGCAAGAGCAACCTCACAGGGTAAACATCTCGGAAGAAGGTGTGGAGCCTTTAATGTAAGCCATGATTGGGGCTTTTCGACGAGTTACTGGTGCCAACATTGCACCTACGAATCATGGATTGCCACTTGAGCATTTGCGAGCTCTAGGTGGTAGGGAATTTAGTGGTGTTCAAGGAGCTGGTCCCACCAAAGTTGAAGATTGGCTTGAAGGTATTGAGAAAATCCTTGAACAGATGACATGATCTAACCAAGAGAAGTTAGGATGCACTGTGTCCTTACTCATCAACAAAGCCTTTCCCTGGTGGAATACCATGAATCAAGGAATTGTTGTGGACCGGTTGACATTGGAGTTTTTCTGGAGGATTTTCAAGAAAAATTTCATGGGCGAGCAGTATTGTAAAGCTCGCAATGATGAGTTTATCAATCTGGTACAAGCCAAGCTATTAGTGGATAAGTACGAGGCAGAATTCGTGCAATTGAGCCAATATGCAGCAAAGATGGTCTCGCAAGAGAAGGATCATTGTCAAAGGTTTCGCTTTGGTCTACATCATGATAATGAATTATACCTGGCAACTCATGGTACGGTGAAATTCAACAAGCTGGTGCACAAAGCCAAAGTTGTTGAGGAGATTAAGGCTCTGCGAGCTGAAGCAGGGAAGCAAGTGTTTGGTCGAGTATCAAAAAGGGATTGCGACTCGTGAAACTCTGGTAGAAATGTCAAGCGAAACTTCAGGTTAGATCACTCGCGACAGAGGAACCATAACTAGGATGGAAATGAAAGTTCGTATAAGTCTGTGAACTGGTCTTACTGCAAACACTTTGAGTGAAGACATCCTGGAGAATGTCATAAGATGACTGGAGGTTGTTGATGTTATTAGAATTCGTTTGGGGATAATGTATTGGTCAATAGAGTGTACCGTAGGTGTCCACTAGAAATATAAGGTTAGGTTTTCTATGCAAACTTGATTGAGTTACCATTCTATGGGTTCAATGTAATATTGGGAATGGATTGGCCAACTGAGCACAAAGCCAATATCATATTTGAGCTGAAGAAAGTCACTTTGTGAAGAAGCAAAGGCAAGGAAGTAATTGTAGTTGGTGAGCGAACTCAGTTAATGTCTAATTTAGTCTCAATGATAAAGGCAGAAAAGATGTTGGATAAAGGCTACAAAGTGTATCTTGCTTTTGTGATGAGTTCGCAGGACGTGGCAAGAGAGGTACGCAAGATGTGAACTATACAAGACTTTCCTGACATGTTTCATAATGACCAACCTGCATTACCTCCAGACCGCGAAGTGGAGTTTGCCGTCGAATTGTACCCTGGTAGTTCATCAATTTCTATTACATCGTATCGTATAGCACCCAAAAAGATTAAGGAGCTAAAGATACAACTTCAAGAGCTTCTAGATAAAGGCTTCATTTGACCAAGCTTATCACCTTGGGGTTCTCCAGTACTATTTGTAAAGGAGGATGATAGCATGAGGATGTACATTGACTATAGATAGTTGAATAAATTAACTGTAAATGTAACACCCCGAACCCGAGACCGTCACCGGAGTCGAACACGAGGTGTTAACAGACTTTTAAAAATTTTCCAGACACTGCCAATCTGCGTAATAGTTTCTTTAAAAATCATATCTTGAGTTTAACAACTCGAAAATTTGTTTCGTGATTTTTCCCTGAAACTAGACTCATATGCCCATCTACATAATTTTTTCTAGAATTTTTGGTCGGGCCAATTAGTACAGTTTATTAGTCAAAGTCTCCCATGTTACAGGGATCGACTACCCTGACCTTTGCGCATTACGACTTGGATATCTCCTTGTACAGGGCTCCAATACTGATACCGTTTGTTTCTAATGAAACTAGACTCAAAGGGGAATCCACACATATAAGGCATGACTTCTAATTATCTCTGGATAATTTATGGTGAATTATCAAAGTCGAAACAGGAGATCCAGAAACCGTTCTGGCCCTGTTTCACGAGAACTTTAATATCTCTTAATATACTGTCCATATGATTTTTTTTTCGTTACTTTCATATGAAAATAGATTCATCAAGGTTCGATTACATAATTTATTCACTATTTAACTCCATTCCTACAAATTTTTGTGATTTTTTCAAATCCACACCACTGCTGCTGTCAACATCTGTTTTCAAGGTAAACTTTACCTGTTCCGTGGTTACCATGGACCAACTAGGGATTCGTTATACATGGGTCCACATATGATCATATTTAGCCATTCCAATGGCTGATCATTTGCCCAACACTTCCATTCCAAACCATAGGCACATCATGAAACCATATAAACATACATAAACACAAATGGTCTAATGCCATACTCCACTTCTACAAGCCATTTTCGCATGGTTGTACACACATACATCACAAAAAGTACTTAAAACAACAAGGGGTAGTCCTATACATGCCATATCCAGAGTTCAACAAAAAGAGTACCAAAAGAGCTTTGATAGTGTGGATGACTTCGACTTCGTTGATCCCGAATCCGATAGCTAACGAACAAAATCTATAAAACAGAGAGCCAAAGCAACCGGGTAAGCAATTTAAGCTTAGTAAGTTTCAAGTAATGAAATCGGCTTTGACTAAAGTATTACATTCACATAGCTAACTGAATCACTTTATTGATACACATTCTCATAATCATACTTACTTCACACTTCATCAACATATATACACACAAGGTATCAACCTATCTAAAAGCCGAAAGTTCGTTAGCCGATTGCACGAATACTATTTAAAACGAATCGACTTTTCCGAAGCACATGCAAACATACCTTATCGTTCGGGTTAGTCGAGCGTATTAATTGAATTAGTTACAGCACAAAACGCTCACATTCAAACCCAAGTCTCTTCGAAATTTAGCCGGATATAACCGCAAGCACAATTGCCTTCGGGTCTTAACCCGGGTATAGCAACTCGCACGAATGCCTTCGGGTCTTAGCCCGGATATATCAACTTGCATAATTGCCTTCGGGTCTTAGCCCGGATATATCAACTCGCACAAATGCCTTCGGGTCTTAGCCCGTATATATCAACTCGCACAAATGCCTTCGGGTCTTAGCCCGGATATATCAACTCGCACAAATGCCTTCGGGTCTTAGCCCGGATATATCAACTCGCACAAATGCCTTCGGGTCTTAGCCCGGATATATCAAATGCTCATGCACACATATATCTATAATCTTAACACATCCGTATCTTATTTTCGTTACTAAGGCTCAAACACAAATCATTTATTAAACCTTTCAAATTTCGGCTCAATAGCCACTCACAAAGAGCATGATTTCGATTGGCTTTATAACTTAGTCTCTATGCACATTCGACTATCCGTCATAGTATGACTAATCATTTCAATATAATTCAAGTAGGGTCATTACTCGAAGACTTACCTCGGATACTTTGAATAGTTGTGGATAGACTACTCGATCACTTTTTCCTTTCCTTTATCAGATTTTGACCCTCTTGGCTCTTGAGCTTGATTCAACAAGTAGATTTTATTAAATAACTTATCAATTTAGCGATTCGATTTAATACATGTATACCATACAACTAAGTACAAAAGATGTTATTAACTAGATATTAAACATCAAACATATACTCTACTCATGTACCAACGAACATGATACTAGCTCAATACCATGCATAATCGAATTTATTTAGCATCATTTAGTTTTATATAAATACACATATCATCCCAACTCGACACAAGAGTCAAATTCATCACTCAAACATTCACACCAATCTATTTGAATATCTTGGCCGAAACCCTCAATTGGCTAACATAGCCTTAATATTTCAATATAAACATGTATACATCAAAGGCAATTTAAAACACTTAGCCCTTATACTCAATAATGAAACCAAACCGTATACCTAATTATTTAACACATCACCTCCAAATGCATGTATTAACTAACATATATCCAATCCACATGCCAAGTTACCATGAATAAATTAAACTTATATATATAGATAACCTTTCATACCCTTGTATCTAGTGTCATGAGAATAGCCGAATGTCCAAATTAACCAAGCTTAAAGATTTAACCTTCAACACTTTAATGATCCACAACCTATTCTTCAAGGCTTCAATTATAAAGTAATTAACATTTATACTCTTGTGCCGAATTAGCTAACACTTATAGTCCATAGCCGAACCTCTTGATGATTAAGCCTCCAATTATTCATTTCAATTACCCTTATATTTTTACTTATCAAAGCCGAAACCCATACATGACATTACTCATATCATTCAAACTCACCTTCTAAAAAAAATCATGAACAATGCCGAATCCTTAAGTGTTCAAACCCCTAATTTACTCAACACATTCTTCATCAAAACTTAAAGGAAATAATCAAATTCCTTCTTTAATAACCATAGCCGAATGCTCCATCCATCCATCAAAAATTCCAAGTTTTCAAATGGGCTAATATGGAGCTAGCTAAATGACTTAAACTAAGCTTAAAATTTCAAAACTAACAAAATTTTACTAACCTTCTCAAGCTTCAAGTGACCGAATGCTACCCTCCTATCTTCCTCTCTACAATCGGCCAAGAAGAACAAGGTGATAACCTCCCTCTTTCTTTTTTTTTTCTTTTAGTATCCTTAGTATTTCTTTTATTATTTCTTTTCTTTTACTTAAAATAATGACCACTTCATGGAAATTTACCACATAGTCTAATATATGCTCCATCATGGCCGGCCACTATGCATACAAAAGGAGTATTTGACATGCAAAGCCAATATTTTCACTACATGCTTAAATAGGTCCTTATAAATTAACCTATCGCATTTCAAAAGTGTCACACATAAGTCCTATTAACTAGGTTCACATGCAATCGACTAAATCGAAGTTTAAAACTTTCACACATTCATATTCACATATTCTAGACAATAATTATCACATCCAAATACTTCGGTGACTCGGCTTAGCGGTCTCGAAACCACTTCCCGACTAGGGTCAATTTAGGGCTGTCACAGTAAAAAACAAGTACCCATTGCCAAGAATGGACGATTTGTTTGACCAATTGCGAGGTTCCACTATGTTTTCAAATATCGATCTGCGATCTGGTTATTACCAACTTAAAGTGAGGGAGTCGGATGTTTTGAAAACAACATTTGAAACAAGGTATGGGCACTATTGTTTTTGGTAATACCCTTTAGATTGACAAATGCACATATTACTTTTATGGATCTGATGAATCGAGTGTTCCATGAATATCTGGATCATTATGTGGTGGTTTTTATTGATGACATCTTGTAATTTTCATGAACTAAACAAGAACATGATACCCATCTACGAACTATATTACAAATCCTTAGAGAAAAGCAATTGTTCGCGAAGTACAACAAGTGTGAGTTTTAGAACTATTGCAGCACCCTTAACAAAGTAGCTCCAAAAGAAAGAGGAGTTCGTACGGACATGTAACGCCCCGTACCCGAGACCGTTGCCGGAGTCGGACACGAGGGGTTCACAGACTAAATTCGCTTACTATCGCAGTCCATTTTAAAAATTTCCAGACAGCTGGCTAACTGTGTCGCTGTCACCTTAAAAATCATATCTTGAGTTTCACAACTCAAAAATCAGTTTCGTGATTTTTCCCTGAAACTAGACTCATATGTCCATCTACATATTGTTTTCTAGAATTTTTGGTCAGGCCAATTAGTACAGTTTATTAGTTAAAGTCTCCCCTGTTACAGGGTGCGACTACACTGACCTTCATGCATTACAATTTGGATATCTCCCTGTACAGGGCTTCAATACTGATGCCGTTTGTTTCTATAGAAACTAGACTCAAATAGGAATCTATACATATATGGCATGACTCCTAATTATCTCTTGTTAATTTATAATGAATTTCCAAAGTCGAAACAGGGAATCCAGAAACCGTTCTGGCCCTGTCTTACGAGAACCTGAATATCTCTTAACATACTGTCCATATGATCGTTTCGTTACTTTCCTACGAAAATAGATTCATCAAGGTTCGTTTACATAATTTATTCACTATTTAATTCCCTTCCTACTATTTTTAGTGATTTTCCAGATCTACATCACTACTGCTGTCAGCATCTGCCTTTAAGGTAGACTTTACCTATTTCATAGTTTCCATGATTCAACTAGCCCTTTTAGCATAAATAGCACAAATTATGATAGTGATTAACCATTCCCATGGCCAATCCTTGTTAAGCATATCCACACCTCTCAATAACCATATCCATACCAAATGATTATAACATTATGCTCAAACATATATAAGCCATTTTCGCATGGCTATCCAAAATTATACAAAACCGAAGGGTACATGACCAACAACAAAAGGGTAGTCCTATACATGCCATTTTCAGAGTTCAACCAAAAGTGTACCAAAAGGGTTTTGATAGTGTGGGCGACTTCGACTTCAATAATCCCGAGTCCGATAGCTGACGAACCAAAATCTATAAAACAGAGATTCAAAGAACGGAGTAAGCATTTAATGCTTAGTAAGTTTTAAGCAAAGCAAAGTGTTCTCAATCACTATCATTGGTCATTCATTTCAACTGTTCGATGAAGTTAATCTAGAGCTTCATCTCGATCTATAATATCATTAAACGCAACACTTGGCTGCCACATATATACTTTCGAATAATAATGACCTAGATGGTCAAATATTTCCAAAGCACATTCTTCATCGATTTTCAACTTTCAATAATCCTTTCCACTTGTTCATAATCACATCCATACTTTTAAGTATTTCAACATGACAAGTACTAAATTACCATAGGCACATAAAGAACCAACATATTCCTTATCACATATATGTAAGCTTACAAATCATAATCCTTACCTTGTACTGGCACATCTAGCTCAACCCAACCCATACTCAGATCATAAGGCTTTTGGGCAGAATATGCACTAATACATAAGAATATTTCATCGCATACTTTATTATACAAACATACCAATACCAATTAGATCATTCTCACATTTGGAGTTATAATATTAATCACATTTACCTACCTCTTTGATACTAATAATTCACCTCGAAATCACTCCACCGATGAGTAAGTAATACGTACCTGAACATCTTGAATACATAATACTTATTTGATGGTAACTTAATGCAGATACTCAATATCAAAGTCTTACTTGATTCCTAGCATTTAGCCGTCGGGTCTTTAAAGCTCGGATATAGTACGAGCACGAAGCCTACGGACATTAATCAGGATAATATTCTCGCATAAAGCCTGCGGGGTCTTAACCCGGATATAGTACTGAAACAATTGCCCTTCGGGACTTATCACATTTATACACTTCCACATCCATCACATTGGCCATTCGGCCTTATCACATATATACACTTTCACATTCATCACATTGGCCATTTGGCCTTATCTCATATATGCATGTTCACATTCATCACATTGGCCATTCGGCCTTATCTCACATACACATGTTCACATTCATCACATTGGCCATTCGGCCTTATCACACATACACATGTTCACATTCATCACATTGGCCATTCGGCCTTACCACATATATATACACTTTCACATTCATCACATTGGCCATTCGGCCTTATCACACATACACATGTTCACATTCATCACATTGGCCATTCGGCCTTATCACATATATATACACTTTCACATTCATCACATTGGCCATTCGGCCTTATCACACATACACATGTTCACATTCATCACATTGGCCATTCGGCCTTATCTCATAAATGCATGTTCACATTCATCACATTGGCCATTCGGCCTTATCACACATACACATGTTCACATTCATCATATTGGCCATTCGGCCTTATCACACATACACATGTTCACATTCATCACATTGGCCATTCGGCCTTATCTCATATATGCATGTTCACATTCATCACATTGGCCATTCGGCCTTATCACACATACACATGTATGGCCAAACCTCCTCCTAATCCTCTTCTAAACCAAACATGAAGCAAGAACTCCTTCCTTCTTCCTTAGAATTTTCTGCCAAAAGAAATGAATGAGGATGAACAAATTTTCTTTTTTTTTCTTTTCTTCACTCACGGCAATGGGGGGGGACAATCACACACATCCTTTCTTTTCTTTTTTTTTTGTTTCTCATCCTACTAACACTAATATTTTATTGCCCATGCCCTTTATTTTATTAATCCTTACATAATGCACTACCCCAACATGTTTATGACATGTTTTTAGCCATAACATCTTGTCCACCCATGCTCTTTATTTTATTAATCCTTACATAATGCACTACCCCAACATGTTTATGACATGTTTTTAGCCATAACATCTTGTCCACCCATGCTCATGGCCGGCCACTACATATTAGGGGGGGAAAATTGACATGCAAGTCCTCCCTTTTGATTACATGCACTATTAGGTCCTTGTAGATTAGCCTATCACATTTCAAAAATGTCACCCATAAGTCCTTTTGACTAAATTCACATGCAATTTACTAAATCGAAGCCTAAAACTTTCACACCTTCATAATCACATATTTTAGACAATAAATATCACATTCAAATAATTTGGTGACTCGGTTTAGCGGTCCTGAAATCGCTTTCTGACTAGGGTCACTTTAGGTGTGTCACAACTCTTCCCCCCTTTAGGGATTTTCGTCGCCGAAAATTTCTACCGATGCATAGTTTAGGATAACGTCCTCTTATTGAATTATATTCATATAAACATTAGCTCATCGATAGCAATTGTAATTCATTATTGATTTCTCATCGATCTATAAAATCATTTTCTTATCTTAAAACAAATACATAAACATTTCTACAAGTATGCACATATATCTCATTTTCTTGATTTCATAAGCAATAATCACTTAATTTAATTCACAAATGCATTTCAAACACATATTAAGCACATATTAACATGTATAATTCACATCATCAACCCACATATTTGTAACCCACATTTTCATTCATGTATAAGTTGTAACCTAACCGAAAGTACACATATACTCAAACATCCCAATAAATATCCTTTATAACTTTATCACATCTCAATATTCAACTTAACTCATTTCCAAAAGAAAATCAACTTCCACATACCTGAACATTGAATTCATTTAGCACATTTAATCACTGTTAACGATACCCGTTGAATCATTCGAAATCATTACGGATACTCATTAAGCACATATAGCTCTTACAATGCCATATCCTAGATATGGTCTTACATATGCTCACATATCGAGCCGATGCCATGTCCCAGACATGGTCTTACACACCATCTCAAATTAATGCCTTCGTCCCAGACGAGGTCTTACATGAATTCCACTTCACACACTTAGTGCCCACTGACCGATCTCGCACTCATAGTGCTCGATTAAAGGAATTCGCACACACACAGTGCCTCTAATCATTCACACACATAGTGCTCTTATTCATTCGTTATTACACATTGAAATGACTTAACCAAGTCTATAAACATCATGTATGTACACTTTTAAACATATCATCTCATCTAAATTTGAATTCGTATAGTAATGAATACTTAAACTTTGCTCAAATTACCGGCACGAAGCCTACTAGGCACGAAGGCCCGAATACACGTCACCAGCATGATTGCTCTTCGGGACCTAGCCCGGATATAACACCAGCACGAATGCTCTTCGGGGTTTAGCACGGATATATCACTAGCACGAATGCTCTTCGGGACTTAGCCCGGATACATCACTAGCATGAATGCTCTTCGGGACTTAGCCCGGATACATCACTAGCACGAATGCTCTTCGGAACTTAACCCGGATACATCACTAGCATGAATGCTCTTCGGGACTTAGCCCGGATACATCACTAGCATGAATGCTCTTCGGAACTTAGCCCGGATACATCACTAGCATGAATGCTCTTCGGGACTTAGCCCGGATCATCGTCGAGACCTTTAGCTCGGATGAAATCTCCACACAAAGCCAGCAAATTTTAATTCGGACATAATCTCTGTACATAGCCATCGGGTCTTTACCCGGACATAATCTCTTCATATAGTCAGCGGGTCTTTAAACTCGGATTCACATCACTGAGTCTCATACATATTTATTCACATGTTATCATGTTTCACATGGCACAAATCACATTTATAATTTAATCAATTCATTCACATGTAAACATATAACATGATTCTTGACTTTAAGTCGTAAATATCATTCAAATCTAATACATGTATGCTTCTTTTACTAAACTTTCAGCTCAATAAGCAATCACACCAAAGCATATATCCCCAATCTCTTCCTTTGTTCATTTCTCTAATAACCTTATTATGATAAGGACAATGGGACATCATTCATCTATCATACATGTATATCATGGCATTTTAAGTTAAATACCAAATTCAATTACTCAAAACTTACTTATGTTATACCCTTCTCAATATTGACACATCATAAGCATGTCACAGTCCTCTCAATACCATCTGCTACAGCTCGATCGGGATCGGAATTCATTACAATAAATAAATACATTTTCAATTGTCAGAAATCACCAAACTATCAAATATTCACATAATGGCATGTATAGCTAGACCCAAACGCATTACGGTAGTCCTAGAATCGACTAAACCGTAGCTCTGATACCAATAAAACTGTAACGCCCCGTACCCGAGACCGTTTCCGGAGTCGGACACGAGGGGTTCACAGACTAAATTCGCTTACTATCGCAGTCCATTTTAAAAATTTCCAGACAGCTGGCTAACTGTGTCGCTGTCACCTTAAAATCATATCTTGAGTTTCACAACTCAAAAATCAGTTTCGTGATTTTTCCCTGAAACTAGACTCATATGTCCATCTACATATTGTTTTCTAGAATTTTTGCTCGGGCCAATTAGTACAGTTTATTAGTTAAAGTCTCCCCTGTTACAGGGTGCGACTACACTGACCTTCATGCATTACAATTTGGATATCTCCCTGTACAGGGCTTCAATAGTGATGCCGTTTGTTTCTATAGAAACTAGACTCAGAGAGGAATCTATATATATATGGCATGACTCCTAATTATCTCTGGTTAATTTATAATGAATTTCCAAAGTCGGAATAGGGAATCCAGAAACTGTTCTGGCCCTGTTTCACGAAAACCTAATTATCTCTTAACATACCACTCATATGACCGTTTTGTTTCTTCCATATGAAAGTGGATTCATCAAGGTTAATTTAAATAATTTATTCACTATTTAATTCCATTCCTACTATTTTTAGTGATTTTCCAAATCTACATCACTGCTGCTGTCAGCATCTGCCTTTAAGGTAGACTTTACCTATTTCATAGTTTCCATAATTCAACTAGCCCTTTTAGCATAAATAGCACAAATTATGATAGTGATTAACCATTCCCATGGCCAATCCTTGTTAAGCATATCCACACCTCTCAATAACCATATCCATACCAAATGATTATAACATTATGCTCAAACATATATAAGCCATTTTCGCATGGCTATCCAAAATTATACAAAACCGAAGGGTACATGACCAACAACAAAAGGGTAGTCCTATACATGCCATTTTCAGAGTTCAACCAAAAGTGTACCAAAAGGGTTTCGATAGTGTGGGCGACTTCGACTTCAATAATCCCGAGTCCGATAGCTGACGAACCAAAATCTATAAAACAGAGATTCAAAGAATGGAGTAAGCATTTAATGCTTAGTAAGTTTTAAGCAAAACAAAGTGTTCTCAATCACTATCATTGGTCATTCATTTCAACTGTTCGATGAAGTTAATCTAGAGCTTCATCTCGATCTATAATATCATTAAACGCAACACTTGGCTGCCACATATATACTTTCGAATAATAATGACCTAGATGGTCAAATATTTCCAAAGCACATTCTTCATCGATTTTCAACTTTCAATAATCCTTTCCACTTGTTCATAATCACATCCATACTTTTAAGTATTTCAACATGACAAGTACTAAATTACCTGTGAAAGCCCAAAATTGACCCTAGTCGGGAAGTGGTTTCGGGACCGCTAAACCGAGTCACCGAAAGGTTTGAATGTGATGTTTATTGTCTAGAATATGTAATCATGAATGTGTGAAAATTTCAAGCTTCGATTTAGTCGATTACATGTGAATTTAGTCAATAGGACTTATATGAGAAAATTTTAAAATGTGATAGGTCAATGCATGAGGACCTATTAGTGCATGTGGAAGAAAAAGGGGACTTGCATGTCAAATTCCCCCTCCCTAATATGTAGTGGCCGGCCATGCTATGGGTGGAAACATGTCACCAACATGTTGTGTTAGTGATGTATGGTAAGGAAAATAAAATAATAAGCATGATAATTAAATAATGAAAGGAAGGGTGATGAAAAAAAAAAGAAAAAAAATAATAATGGTCTCATGCATACACCCCATTGCCGTGAGCTAAAGGAAGGAAAAGAAAGGTTTTGTTCATCCTTTTTCAACCTCTTTTGACCGAAAATCCTAAGGAAGAGGATTAGGAGGAAGTTTGGCCATGCATGTAACTAGATTGAGCTCAAGGAGCTAAAGGAGGAGAATCAAGCAAAGGCAAAGAAAAGATCACTGAGTAGCTGAGTTGGAACCGTCTTACCCAACACAAGGTAAGTCATTAAGCATGTAGTTGGTATTATTTCAAATGGTCATAATGTTTATGTATTGATGCTGAATGGAATGAATAAATATACATATATATATATATGCATGTACGTATGTGATGATGAAATTGTTGAATGAAAAGAAAAGAGGTAAGATGTAGTGAGTTGTTGATCTCGGCACTAAACGTGAGGGTATAACCATTTATGACCATGAGATTGGCGCTAAGTGCGCGGGATTAAATTGTACAGCACTAAGTGTGTGATTTGACTATGTTACACTAAGTGTGCGAAATGGATATGATGCACTAAGTGTGCGAATTGACCATGCGGCACTAAGTGTGCGAGTTTGACTATGTAGCACTAAGTGTGCGATTTGATTACGTAGCACTAAGTGTGCGAGTTGATTATATAGCACTGAGTGTGCGGACTCAATATACATTCGTGAATCATTATGGACACTATGTGTGCGACACTATTGAGTCGATCGCGGACAGCGGATCGGGTAAGTGTCTTGAGTACATGGCTAATAGGTGCTATGCTTATACTTGGTGTTGAGCTCGGTAAGTTTGAACCTATGTGACAAATATACTTGAAGTCACGTACATAAAATTTATCGTAGGATGGGTGAAAGGCCATTTAGTCGTTTGATTGTAACGAAAATAAATTGATTTATGAAAATGCTTCAATGTCCTATTGATGAGTATATGGAATGTGAATGCATGAATTGATATGAAACTGAATCGATAGGTTGGAGGAACTATGGTATGGTTCGGTATGGATGGAGTAAATTGTCTCGTTCTATTTTGTTTCCTCTTGTGATAATGTTATTGATGGATGGTAGTGCATTGCTTATGACTTACTGAGTTATAAACTCGCTCGGTGTTTCCTTGTCACCCATTATAGGTTGCTTGGACTCATCTATTTTTGCGGGGTCAGGCCGTCATCGAAGTCATCACACCGGATAGCAAGTTTTGGTACTTTCTTCTTAGTTGGCTTAGAAGAACATTTTGGCATGTATAAGCTATTACGTTGTGTTTGAACTTTGGCATGTAAACTTTAAGCCATGCGAAAATGGCACGAATGTTCGATTGAGTTGGATCAAGGGTAGGCATGAAATGGACCTAGTTACTTTCGTAACAGATGCTGGCAGCAGCAGTGTCATGAGATTGAAAAATCACTAAAAATAGTAGGGGTGGAATTAATTGATGAATAAATTATGTAATCGAAGCTCGATGAGTCTGTTTTCATGAGGAAGTAACGAAAAGATCATATGGGCAGTATATTAAGAGATAATCAGATTTTTGTGGGACAGGGCCAGAACGGTTTCTGGATTTCCTGCTCCGACTTTGGAAATTCATTATAAATTAACCAGAGATAATTAGGGGTCGTACCATATATGTACAGATTCCTCTCTGAGTCTAGTTTTCATAGAAACAAACGGCATCAGTATTGAAGCCCCGTGCAGGGAGATATCCAAGTCGTAATGGGCAAAGGTCAGTGTAGTCGACCCCTGCAACATGGGAGACTTTGAATAATAAACTGTACTAATTGGCCCGACCAAAAATTCTAGAAAAAATACATAGATGGGAACATGAGTCTAGTTTCTGGGAAAAATCACGAAACTGATTTTCGAGTTACGAAACTCAAGATATGATTTTTAAAACGACTAGTACACAGATTGGGCAGTGTCTGGAAATAAATTTTACAAGGGGTTAAAGTCAGTTAACACCTCGTGTCCGACTCCGGTGTCGGTTTCGGGTTCGGGGTGTTACATTTGATTGGTATCAGAGCTATGGTTTAGTCGGTTCTAGGACTACCATAGCGCGTATGAGTCTAGCTATACATGCCGAATGTTAATGTTTAAATGTGTGATGACTTCTGACGGTTGAAATGTTTTTGTTTTGATTAGTAAATGGACCCCGGTGAAGAAAGAACCCTAGCGGATGACGTTGAGAGCGTAGCGGCTGCTCCTGCACAAGGGACGCCGCCTGTTGAATCTCAGTCATCTGCGAATAATCAAGGTGAGGGGGCTAAACAAGCCTTCTTTACCATGATGAATGAGTGGGTCGCGCAATATGCCCGAACCAACCCGGCTGTCCAACAATTCCCAAATTTGAATAATCCACCCAAGAGCCTATAATGCCATCAGTCGCTGATCCTGTGAGGCTGAGTAAGCCACCTGTAGACTTGATTAGGAAGCGTGGGGCCGAGGAGTTCAAGGCCATAGTAACTGATGATGCCGAAAGGGCCGAGTTCTGGCTTGATAACACCATTCGGGTGTTCGATGAATTGTCATGCACACCCGACGAATGTCTAAAATGTGCTGTATCTTTGTTGCGAGACTCAGCCTACTATTGGTGGAGGACCTTGATTTCCATAGTCCCGAACGAGCGAGTAACTTGGGACTTCTTTCAAACGGAATTCCGAAAGAAATTTATTAGCCAACGGTTCATTGATCAGAAGCGTAAGGAGTTCTTGGAACTCAAGCAAGGCCATATGACTGTATCTGAATACGAACATGAATTCGTAAGACTCAGTAGGTATGCCCGGGAGTGTGTAGCTGATGAGGTTGCTATGTGCAAAAGATTCGAGGAAGGATTGAATGAAGATTTAAAGCTACTAATGGGTATTTTGGAAATAAAAGAATTCGTAACACTAGTCGAACGAGCCTGCAAGGCGGAAGAACTTGGAAAGGAGAAGAGGAAGGCTGAATTTGAAGCTAGAGATTATCGTAAAAGATCGACGGGTAAAGCTCCATTCTCAGCCGTAAAGAAGTTCAGGGAGGACATTAATAAGTCGAGGGCGACTGCGGGAATTTCCATCAGGGCAAGACCATCGATGGGCTCCCGAGCTACTTCGGTTGCTAGTGTGGGCAATAATCGTCACGAGAAACCTGAATGTCCCCAATGTGGAAGACGACACCTAGGTGAATGTTGGGGCAAGTCTACTAGCAGGGCCTGTTACGGATGCGGTTCGAAGGACCACTTTATTAGAGATTGCACGGAGCTGGATGAGAAGAATAAGATTCAAGGTGCAAGACCTAGTGGAGTGACATCTAGAGGTAGACCACCGAGAATTTTAGGAGGCAGGGGTGGTAGTCAGAGGGGGGCCTCTGATACGGTCGATCGAGCCGAGAACCGTACTCCTGCTAGAGCATATGCCATTCGCGCACGAGAGGAGGCATCCTCCCCCGACGTCATCACTGGTACCTTCACTCTCTTTGATACTAATGTGATTGCATTGATTGACCCTGGTTCTACTCATTCATATGTATGCGAAACCTTAGCAACCAGTAAGACTCTACCTGTTGAGTCTACTGAGCTCGTAATTCGAGTATCAAACCCTTTGGGTCAATGCGTACTTGTTGATAAAGTGTGTAAGAGATGCCCTCTAATAATCCGAGAATCCTGTTTTCCGGCCGATTTGATGCTTTTGCCGTTCGACGAGTTTGATGTTATTCTTGGTTTGGATTGGTTAACCGCGCATGATGCGGTTGTGAATTGCAAAAGCAAGACTATCGATTTGAGGTGCGCAAATAACGAAATAATCCGAGTTGAGTCTGCGGACTTAAGGGGGTTGCCAGCTGTAATATCAGCAATGTTGGCCCAGAATATGTAAGGAAAGGGTGCGTAGCATACCTCGCGTATGTACTTGATGACAAGGAGTTAGAAAAGAAACCTGAATCGGTGCCGGTGGTTTGTGAATACCCGGATGTTTTTCCTGAAGAGTTACCGGGTTTGCCACCTGTTCGGGAGGTAGAGTTTGGTATTGAGCTTGTACCTGGAACTACGCCAATTTCGATCGCTCCGTATCGTATGGCACTAACCGAGTTAAAAGAGTTGAAAGCTCAGTTGCAAGAATTGACGGATAGAGGTTTCGCTCGACCGAGTTTCTCACCTTGGGGTGCACCAGTATTGTTCGTGAAAAAGAAGGACGGAACCATGAGGTTGTGTATTGACTATCGTCAACTGAATAAAGTGACGATAAAGAATAAGTATCCGTTACCGCGTATTGATGATCTGTTCGATCAATTAAAGGGAGCATCGGTGTTTTCAAAGATAGATTTGAGATCGGGTTATTATCAGTTGCGGATTCGAGATTCGGACGTACCCAAAACTGCTTTCAGAACGAGGTACGGTCACTACGAGTTCTTAGTGATGCCGTTTGGGCTCACTAATGCCCATGCGGTGTTTATGGATTTGATGAATCGGATCTTCAGGCCGTATTTGGATCGGTTCGTAGTTGTGTTTATTGATGACATCTTGGTCTATTCAAGAGATGAGACCGAACATGCCGAGCATCTGAGGCTAGTGTTGCAAATTTTGCGGGATAAGCAGTTATATGCTAAGTTCAGTAAGTGTGAGTTCTGGTTAAGAGAGGTTAGCTTCTTGGGTCATGTGGTATCCGCATCGGGTATTCGAGTTGACCCGAGCAAAATTTCAGCCATACTTAACTGGAAGCCTCCGAGAAATGTTACCGAAGTCCGGAGCTTTCTAGGGCTCGCCGGTTATTACCGACGATTTGTCAAAGGTTTCTCGATGATAGCCACACCAATGACGAAGCTACTTCAAAAGGATGTTAAGTTCGAATGGACGGAGAAATGTCAGAAAAGCTTCGATCAACTGAAAACTCATTTGACTGAAGCTCCAATTTTGGTGCAACCCGAATCGGGTAAAGAGTTTGTCATTTATAGTGACGCATCCCTACTTGGGTTGGGTTGCGTATTGATGCAAGAAGGTCGAGTTGTGGCCTATGCGTTGAGACAATTGAAGCCACACGAGAGAAATTATCCGACCCATGATCTCGAACTAGCCGCCATTGTGTTTGCATTGAAAATATGGCGACATTATTTGTTTGGTGAGAAGTGCCATGTGTTTTCGGATCACAAAAGTCTCAAATATTTGATGACTCAACGAGACTTGAATCTGCGACAAAGACGTTGGCTTGAGTTGTTGAAAGATTACGAGCTTGTCATTGATTACCACCCGGGAAAGGCTAATGTGGTTGCGGACGCCTTAAGCCGGAAATCACTGTTTGCTTTGCGAGCGATGAATGTACACTTGTCTGTTCTACCTGACAATGTGTTAGTAGCTGAATTAAAAGCCAAACCATTATTGACTCATCAAATTCGTGAAGCTCAGAAAGTCGATGATGAATTGGTTGCAAAACGAGCTGAGTGTGTTCCGAACAAGGAATCGGAGTTTCAGATTGATGATGATGGTTGTTTGAGGTTTAGAAGTCGTTTGTGTGTTCCAAGGAATTCGGAACTCATTCCGATGATTCTGAACGAAGCCCATTGTAGCCGAATGTCAATTCACCCGGGGAGCACGAAAATGTACAACGACTTGAAACGTCAGTTTTGGTGGCATGGTATGAAACGAGACATCTCCGACTTTGTTTCGAGATGTTTAATATGTCAACAAGTGAAAGCGGAACATCAAGTGCCTTCGGGGTTACTTCAGCCGATCATGATACCCGAGTGGAAATGGGACCGAGTCACAATGGACTTTGTGTCCGGACTGCCATTGTCCGCAAGTAAGAAGGATGCGATTTGGGTTGTTGTTGATAGGCTGACTAAGTCGGCTCACTTTATCCCCGTGCGTACGGATCTTTCATTGGATAAACTAGCCGAATTGTATGTCTCTCAGATTGTGAGATTACATGGAGTACCTATTTCTATCGTGTCGGATAGAGATCCGAGATTCACCTCACGATTTTGGAAGAAATTGCAAGAAGCTTTGGGTACCAAGCTGCATTTTAGCACCGCTTTTCACCCCCAAACCGATGGTCAATCCGAGCGGATAATTCAAATACTTGAGGATATGTTGAGATGTTGCATCCTCGAGTTCCGTAGTTCATGGGAACGGTATTTACCTTTGATTGAATTCGCTTACAATAATAGTTTTCAATCAAGTATTAAGATGGCACCTTATGAGGCTTTGTACGGTCGTAAATGCCGTACGCCATTGTTTTGGACCGAGCTTGGTAAAAGTAAAATTTTCGGAGTTGATTTGATTAAAGATGCCGAACAAAAAGTAAAGGTAATCCGCGAAAGTCTGAAGGTAGCCACAGATCGTCAAAAAATCGTATGCGGATTTAAAACGAAAGGACATTGAATATCAGGTGGGAGATAAAGTGTTTCTTAAAGTGTCACCTTGGAAGAAGGTACTCAGATTTGGCCGTAAAGGCAAGTTGAGCCCGAGATTCATTGGGCCGTACGAAATTTCCGAACGAGTGGAGCCGGTTGCATATAGATTGATTTTGCCCCCTGAACTTGAAAGGATGCACGATGTCTTCCATGTTTCAATGCTTCGACGTTATAGATCCGATCCGTCACATGTGATTAATCCCTCAGAAGTTGAAATTCAATCTAACTTGAGCTATGAAGAAGAACCGATTCGTATCCTAGCTCGTGAAGTGAAAGAGTTGCGAAATAAAAGGGTTCCGTTGGTTAAGGTGTTGTGGCTCAAACACGGGATCGAGGAAGCAACCTGGGAACCCGAGAGCTCGATGAAAGAATGATATCCAAACCTATTTACCGGTAAGATTTTCGAGGACGAAAATTTCTTAAGTGAGGGAGAGTTGTGACAGCCCAAAATTGACCCTAGTCGGGAAGTGGTTTCGGGACCGCTAAACCGAGTCACTGAAAGGTTTGAATGTGATGTTTATTGTCTAGAATATGTAATCATGAATGTGTGAAAATTTCAAGCTTCGATTTAGTCGATTGCATGTGAATTTAGTCAATAGGACTTATATGAGAAAATTTTAAAATGTGATAGGTCAATGCATGAGGACCTATTAGTGCATGTGGAAGAAAAAGGGGACTTGCATGTCAAATTCCCCCTCCCTAATATGTAGTGGCCGGCCATGCTATGGGTGGAAACATGTCACCAACATGTTGTGTTAGTGATGTATGGTAAGGAAAATAAAATAATAAGCATGATAATTAAATAATGAAAGGAAGGGTGATGAAAAAAAAAAGAAAAAATAATAATAATGGTCTCATGCATACACCCCATTGCCGTGAGCTAAAGGAAGGAAAAGAAAGGTTTTGTTCATCCTTTTTCAACCTCTTTTGACCGAAAATCCTAAGGAAGAGGATTAGGAGGAAGTTTGGCCATGCATGTAACTAGATTGAGCTCAAGGAGCTAAAGGAGGAGAATCAAGCAAAGGCAAAGAAAAGATCACTGAGTAGCCGAGTTGGAACCGTCTTACCCAACACAAGGTAAGTCATTAAGCATGTAGTTGGTATTATTTCAAATGGTCATAATGTTTATGTATTGATGCTGAATGGAATGAATAAATATACATATATATATATGCATGTACGTATGTGATGATGAAATTGTTGAATGAAAAGAAAAGAGGTAAGATGTACTAAGTTGTTGATCTCGGCACTAAACGTGCGGGTATAACCATTTATGACCATGAGATTGGCGCTAAGTGCGCGGGATTAAATTGTACAGCACTAAGTGTGTGATTTGACTATGTTACACTAAGTGTGCGAAATGGATATGATGCACTAAGTGTGCGAATTGACCATGCGGCACTAAGTGTGCGAGTTTGACTATGTAGCACTAAGTGTGCGATTTGATTACGTAGCACTAAGTGTGCGAGTTGATTATATAGCACTGAGTGTGCGGACTCAATATACATTCGTGAATCATTATGGACACTATGTGTGCGACACTATTGAGTCGATCGCGGACAGCGGATCGGGTAAGTGTCTTGAGTACATGGCTAATAGGTGCTATGCTTATACTTGGTGTTGAGCTCGGTAAGTTTGAACCTATGTGACAAATATACTTGAAGTCACGTACATAAAATTTATCGTAGGATGGGTGAAAGGCCATTTAGTCGTTTGATTGTAACGAAAATAAATTGATTTATGAAAATGCTTCAATGTCCTATTGATGAGTATATGGAATGTGAATGCATGAATTGATATGAAACTGAATCGATAGGTTGGAGGAACTATGGTATGGTTCGGTATGGATGGAGTAAATTGTCTCGTTCTATTTTGTTTCCTCTTGTGATAATGTTATTGATGGATGGTAGTGCATTGCTTATGACTTACTGAGTTATAAACTCGCTCGGTGTTTCCTTGTCACCCATTATAGGTTGCTTGGACTCATCTATTTTTGCGGGGTCAGGCCGTCATCGAAGTCATCACACCGGATAGCAAGTTTTGGTACTTTCTTCTTAGTTGGCTTAGAAGAACATTTTGGCATGTATAAGCTATTACGTTGTGTTTGAACTTTGGCATGTAAACTTTAAGCCATGCGAAAATGGCACGAATGTTCGATTGAGTTGGATCAAGGGTAGGCATGAAATGGACCTAGTTACTTTCGTAACAGATGCTGGCAGCAGCAGTGTCATGAGATTGAAAAATCACTAAAAATAGTAGGGGTGGAATTAATTGATGAATAAATTATGTAATCGAAGCTCGATGAGTCTGTTTTCATGAGGAAGTAACAAAAAGATCATATGGGCAGTATATTAAGAGATAATCAGATTTTTGTGGGACAGGGCCAGAACGGTTTCTGGATTTCCTGCTCCGACTTTGGAAATTCATTATAAATTAACCAGAGATAATTAGGGGTCGTACCATATATGTACAGATTCCTCTCTGAGTCTAGTTTTCATAGAAACAAACGTCATCAGTATTGAAGCCCCGTGCAGGGAGATATCCAAGTCGTAATGGGCAAAGGTCAGTGTAGTCGACCCCTGCAACATGGGAGACTTTGAATAATAAACTGTACTAATTGGCCCTACCAAAAATTCTAGAAAAAAATACATAGATGGGAACATGAGTCTAGTTTCTGGGAAAAATCACGAAACTGATTTTCGAGTTACGAAACTCAAGATATGATTTTTAAAACGACTAGTACACAGATTGGGCAGTGTCTGGAAATAAATTTTACAAGGGGTTAAAGTCAGTTAACACCTCGTGTCCGACTCCGGTGTCGGTTTCGGGTTCGGGGTGTTACATTACCATAGGCACATAAAGAACCAACATATTCCTTATCACATATATGTAAGCTTACAAATCATAATCCTTACCTTGTACTGGCACATCTAGCTCAACCCAACCTATACTCAGATCATAAGGCTTTTGGGCAGAATATGCACTAATACATAAGAATATTTCATCGCATACTTTATTATACAAACATACCAATACCAATTAGATCATTCTCACATTTGGAGTTATAATATTAATCACATTTACCTACCTCTTTGATACTGATAATTCACCTCGAAATTACTCCACCGATGAGTAAGTAATACGTACCTGAACATCTTGAATACATAATACTTATTTGATGGTAACTTAATGCAGATACTCAATATCAAAGTCTTACTTGAATCCTAGCATTTAGCCGTCGGGTCTTTAAAGCTCGGATATAGTACGAGCACGAAGCCTACGGACATTAATCAGGATAATATTCTCGCATAAAGCCAGCGGGGTTTTAACCCGGATATAGTACTGACACAATTGCCCTTCGGGACTTATCACATTTATACACTTCCACATCCATCACATTGGCCATTCGGCCTTATCACATATATACACTTTCACATTCATCACATTGGCCATTCGGCCTTATCTCATATATGCATGTTCACATTCATCACATTGGCCATTCGGCCTTATCACACATACACATGTTCACATTCATCACATTGGCCATTCGGCCTTATCACACATACACATGTTCACATTCATCACATTGGCCATTCGGCCTTATCTCATATATGCATGTTCACATTCATCACATTGGCCATTCGGCCTTATCACACATACACATGTTCACATTCATCACATTGGCCATTCGGCCTTATCACATATATATACACTTTCACATTCATCACATTGGCCATTCGGCCTTATCACACATACACATGTTCACATTCATCACATTGGCCATTCGGCCTTATCACATATATATACACTTTCACATTCATCACATTGGCCATTCGGCCTTATCACACATACACATGTTCACATTCATCATATTGGCCATTCGGCCTTATCACACATACACATGTTCACATTCATCACATTGGCCATTCGGCCTTATCTCATATATGCATGTTCACATTCATCACATTGGCCATTCGGCCTTATCACACATACACATGTTCACATTCATCATATTGGCCATTCAGCCTTATCACACATACACATGTTCACATTCATCACATTGGCCATTCGGCCTTATCTCATATATGCATGTTCACATTCATCACATTGGCCATTCGGCCTTATCACACATACACGTGTTCACATTCATCACATTGGCCATTAGGCCTTATCACATATATACACTTTCCAATGAATAATTCAATTTTACGCCATACTATCATTTCATATTCGAATACTCATAAGCTTACAATATCACAATTTAGAATTCAAGTATGGGTTTAATCAATAGCTTATGAGCAACTAAAACAAGTTTTATCCTTGTTTACAACAAAATCACATATTCACTACGAGCTGTTTTCCTGAGCAATGGTCACTAAATTATTTATAACCGGAGCTACAAAACTCCAAATCACTTGCCGTTAATTTTTCCTGAATATAGACTCGTATATCTTCCATTCATAAAATTTCCTGAATTTTAGGTTTGGCCAATCAATACCAGATTTTTCTTAAAGTTTCCCCTGTTTCACTGTTTGACTAATCTGACCACTCTTCACTACGAATCAAATTTCTCATTTTACAGAATTCAAAATGTGTTCTATTTGATTTCATTTGAAACTAGACTCATTAAGGAGTCTAAGCATATAAATTTTATCTTATAACCATTTTGTACAATTTATAATGATTTTCTAAATACAGAACAGGGGATTTCGGAGTCATTCTTACACCGTCTCACACAACTTTAAATATCTCTTTATAGGAAATTTCTTTGCTCACAAGGTCTCTTTTATAAGAAACTAGACTAATTAAGCCTTTATTACATATTTTATTCAGCCTATAATTCCACACCAACAATTTATAGTGATTTTCTAAAATCACACTACTACTGCTGTCCAAAGCAAATTATTACAATTTGCTCTTAAATTTCCAAGTCCAAACACATATGAACTTACCATTTGAGTTTAAGACATATCATGGCCTCATCATATCTTATTAAATCAACTCATTATGTCCTATTATGATTGAATTTACTCAACGTTTAATCACTTAAAACTTACCTCGGATGTTGTCGAACGATTTCGGCGGCTATTCGATCACTTTTTTTCCTTTCCTTTATCCAACTTTGGTCCTCTAAGCTCTTGAGCTTAATCTAGATACAAGTATGGCCAAACCTCCTCCTAATCCTCTTCCAAACCAAACATGAAGCAAGAACTCCTTCCTTCTTCCTTAGAATTTTCGGCCAAAAGAAATGAATGAGGATGAACAAATTTTCTTTTTTTTTTCTTTTCTTCACTCACGGCAATGGGGGGGACAATCACACACATCCTTTCTTTTCTTTTTTTTTTGTTTCTCATCCTACTAACACTAATATTTTATTGCCCATGCCCTTTATTTTATTAATCCTTACATAATGCACTACCCCAACATGTTTATGACATGTTTTTAGCCATAACATCTTGTCCACCCATGCTCTTTATTTTATTAATCCTTACATAATGCACTACCCCAACATGTTTATGACATGTTTTTAGCCATAACATCTTGTCCACCCATGCTCATGGCTGGCCACTACATATTAGGGGGGAAAATTGACATGCAAGTCCTCCCTTTTGATTACATGCACTATTAGGTCCTTGTAGATTAGCCTATCACATTTCAAAAATGTCACCCATAAGTCCTTTTGACTAAATTCACATGCAATTTACTAAATCAAAGCCTAAAACTTTCACACCTTCATAATCACATATTTTAGACAATAAATATCACATTCAAATAATTTGGTGACTCGGTTTAGCGGTCCTGAAACCGCTTTCCGACTAGGGTCACTTTAGGGGTGTCACAGGACAGAAGAAAGGTAGCAAAGCTTGGACAAGCTTAAGAAGATCCTTACTAAATCCCCTGTGTTGGTGCAACTAGAACCAAGGAAGGAATTCATTATTTATAACGACGCCTCTCACATGGGTCTAGGATGTCTGCTGATGCAATAAAGGAAGGTGGTAGCTTATGCTTCCATGCAACTAAAGGTTCATGAGCATAACTACCCAACCCACAATTTGGATTTAGCAATAGTGGTATTCACACTTAAGATTTAGTGACAAAACTTGTATGGCAAGAAGTGTACCATCTACATGGACCACAAAAGTCTCAAGTATTTGCTCATGCATAAGGAGTTGAATTTTCGACAAAGAAGATGGATAAAGCTGCTGAGAGGTTACGACTATGTGGTAAGTATCACCCTAGAAAGGCAAATGTGGTAGCTAATGCGCTAAGCAAGACTTCAGTAAGTGAGTTGTGAGCTATGTTCGCATAGCTAAGTGTAACCCATGATAGAGTACTTTGTTTTTCTTGAAAGACTTTGCATGCCCAGAGATGAGAAGCTTCAATAAATGATTCTTAGTGAAGCTCACAGTAGTCTGTATGCAATGCACCCATGAAGTAAAAAGATGTATCATGACCTCCGCAAACTCTATCGGTGGCCTAGATTAAAGCGAGTTGTTACAGAATTTGTGGTGAAGTGTGTAATTTTCCAAAAGCTTAAAAGCAAAGCACTAATATCCATCAGGACTACTTCAGTCACTCATAATTCCAAAATGGTAGTGGGAAATGATCACCATGGATTTTGTGACAGGTTTGCCATTGATTGTGACCAAGAAAGATGCTATTTAGGTGATTGTGGATCTGTAACACCCTATACCCGATCAAGTCACCAACCCGGGCTATAAGGTATTACAACTATAAAACTTTAACATTATTCATAATTTAATCAAACATAACAAAATTAATTATTATACAATCATTTTCATGCTATTCAATCAAATTGGAACCTAAATTGAGCTTACGGGACATTTAAAACAAATCGAGAACAATTCTAGATTAAAATGAAACTTTTACAAAATTTTGAGTAAAAAGTGAAAATAGGGGCCACACAACCTTGTGACAAAGCTCAGCTTGTGTGGCTCAAGAACGTGGTCGTGTGACCAAACCGTGTAACAACTCTTGCCTGTGTAACTTAGTATCACATGGTCGTATCACCAGGCTGTGTAACTCTTTCAGATCGTGTAGACAAACCTACACCGAAAATCAAAGAGGCCACAAGGTTGTGTCATGCAACCATGTGGGACACACGGGCGTGTGGCAGATTGTGTCCCAGGCCGTGTGTTCCCAAAAAAAATTTTCAAACACAAGCCATTTCACATACCAAATGTTATACTCCAAGCTATGCATTAACCAACTTTCAAACCTATTCATAATATGCCAAAACATGCCAAAATATATCAATTCACAATCAACCTATGTGTCTAACCAATATGTCCTCATTGGCACCACAATTCAAATATAAACAAATATTCATTCAAGCCAAAACATAATCAACAAGTTAAACTCATTCAATCACCAATCAAATTCTAAATACCGAATGTCAAAGTACATCCATTTATGTCAACTTTCAAATGCAAATATAATCCATTCTATATTCATAATTTACCATAACCAAAAATGACCATTTTCAACAAAGAAAAAAACATTTCAAGACACCTATTAACCTAAACATTCCCAATCAACCATTCAAAATACATTTACCATCACACACCACAAGCAACCAAAAATACCAATTAGGATTTACATCAATACACATATTATACTTCAAATGGCACAAAATATGACCATAATGCTTATAGAATACATAACTGAAACCCTATTTGCATGCCATATATAATTGGGCCAAAATAAACAAATAGTTACTGAATGAGTTGTCGAATAGTGTTATCTCTAATGAAGTTCCAATCGATAGCAAAAGTCTGACAATCTACAAAGAAGAAAACCAAATAGAGTAAGCTTACATAAAGCTAAGTAAATTTGTAAAATAAAAGCATTATATACTTATCAATTTAATTTAAAAATCATATTTATAACATAGAACTAACCAACGTTTGCTTTGTTTCACCATTCCAACTATACAATATGATTAAACCTGAATCGTTCACATCATCAATACATAACATTTTAAGATTCACATACCAAGATATAATCAACTAAATATAATTCAACATATCATCTCATTTCATTTCCATTTCAATAGTTAACTGTATTGCCTAGAGAAAAATAGTAAATGAACTTCAGATACACGAGAAGGTAATGTTCACACAAGCTAACATAAGGGCATTAATCGATACACGATGCTACTCACACAAACTTCAGAGAATCCACAACACATGCAAGATATCACGCCATCGGTACAGTATCCATCACCGGTACACAGTACCTACTAAATATAACAACAGCATAAAGTGCCTGCTAATTCAACACCGGTACAAAGTACCTGCTACTTAGATCACTGGCATAGACTGTCTGCTACGCCCTAATGACATTTCATTTATATCCTAACTATTCACTAAGTTCACACGGGCTTAACATGTATACCTTGATCCTTTCATGACATTAACCATATACCAAGATTAATTTGATACCAACTTTACATAGCATAACATGTGTCAATTTGAACAAATACAAAGCCATATTTTTCTATTCATGTCTTTGATCACATTTATAACTTACCTTTATCAACCATGTTTATTAAACTCATATACACATACAATTATATACAACTATGATTTCAACATTAATAAACATAAGAACATCTAATAGAAACATACCAAAAAGCAGTAGTTACCAACACTTCAACAACGATTATTCAACGATATTATACTCAATTAACACATATAACCAATAATGTTTAACTTTTTTAACTTTTACGATTTAGTCTTTTTTACTTAATTAACTATCCAAACGTCAAAATTTTTGGATCAAAATTCAATATACCTATATTCTAACTCCGTAAATATCGGGCTGGGTTTATAAAAATGAGGTCACAATACTTCATTTTCCAAAACCATTTGACTTTAGAAATAAACCACTTGAACTTAGCTATTTGTCCAATTAACAAAAATTATCAAATCAAATTTTAATATAATATTTATAGACTCACTCATCAGATTTGTGGTCTTGAAATCACTCTTTCTGTCGCCACTAAAAATAGGCTGTTAGAAGATCGGTTCACTAAGAGTGCACTTCTTAGTTGTTCACACCAACTATACTTTGTAGAGGCTCGCAAATATTTACATCAATGAGATAGTTTGATTGCATGGCATGCCAACTGCCATTACTTTCGATCGAGATCCTCATTTTACTTTGAGATTTTGGAAAATTCTACAAGAAGCTTTTAGTTCGAACCTTCAATTCAATACTACTTATCATCCTCAAACATATGGCCAATCTGAAAGAGTGATACAAGTATTAGAAAACATGTTGTGAAGCTGTGTTTTAGAGTTTGTAGGAAGCTGGGAACGTTATTTACCCTTGGAAGAGTTCGCCTATAACAACAGTTACCAAGCAAGTATTCAAATGGATTAAAAGCAAATAGTTGGACCTGAGTTGGTTCGTAAAACAAAGGATAAGGTGAAGATGATATACGAAAGGCTTAAGTCTACTTCAGATAGAAAAAAGTTCTATGCTTATCGACTCATATATTCCTTAAGGTATCACCATGGAAGAAAGTTCTAAGGCTTGGATGAAAAGGGAAGCTAAGTCCGAGGTTCATAAGTCCTCACGAAATGGTGGAAAGGATTGGTCCTGTAGCTTATTGACTCAAGTTCCCCCACAAACTCGACCAAATACATAATGTGTTTCATGTATCCATGTTGAGGAAATATCGTGTAGACCTATCCCATGTAGTGTTAGCAGAAAATATTAAAGTGCGACCTAATTTGACATATGAGGAAGAACCAATGAAGATTATGGCTCGCAAGGTGAAAGTCTTATGAAGCAAAAGGATTTCTTCGGTCAAAGCATTGTAGCTAAACCATAATACCAGCAATGCCACTTGGGAAACAAAAGAATCAATGAAACAATAGTACCCTCAACTATTTGAAGCTGAACATTTCGAGGACGAAATGTCTTAAATGGGGAAGAGTTCTACCATCCTAAGACCGAGTCTAAAAGTTTTGGCCTTACAAGTGAGGGTTTGTTAGTGTTTCAGTAAACTACGGGTTTGTCAGTACTTCAATGAACTGAGGAGTTCACCAAAAGAGTATCAGCAAGGAGTTCAGTGTTGTTGTTTACGCCAAAAGATGTGGTAAGGGGTTTTCCAGATTTATTGCAAGTTGGGTTCGCTAGTTGGTTTGACGAACTAGGTGTTCACCAGTTTCGTTGCGAACTGGGAGTTCGCCAGTTGAGTTGCAAACTAGTGTCTGCCAGTCAAAGTCAGAGTAAGACTCAACTTAGGAAATAAAAATATGGTGTATCTAAGAATACTTTTCGTGCAAGTAACACATTTCCTCAGTCAAGTAGGGTATCCTAAGATTTTCGGGACATTTAGTGCCTATAAATACGACCCTTATTTCATGAGAATTCTCTCATCGAACATTATGTCGCCAGGTCTTTATTTTGAACCAAGTTTGTAGCACAAAAGGTAAGCTTCTGTCCTATTAGGGTGATTTTCTAGAAAGCTAGGTTTGCACTTGTATGGGAGATTTTGGGAGAGAAAATAATGAAAATAGCAAGATTAAACTCTGATAACACAAAATATAACAAATTATGGTTAATTGAGACGCCGGAATGGAGGAAAACAACAGAGAAGAGAAGAGGAAATTTTTTCAGGGAGACTATGCTAGGGCTCGTCGTGACAAGGCCCTTTTATATTTATTGACTTGTAGCGGCGTTAAGGTTTGGCTCGTCACGATGATGCCTAATCGATTCAAGTTCCAAGGTTGTTACAAAGATGCCTAATCGATTCAAGTTCCAAGGTTGTTACACTTCAGCTTGTTACGACATGCCCAACCTGACATTACGTTGTGGTACCTCTTGTCGGGACAACGCGACACCCCTCGTCCCGACTTCACCATTTTTTTCCCTTCATTGATCTAGTTCATCACTATTAGGAAATGTGTCCATATTGTAGTAAATATGTAATTATTTTCTATGTATTTGAATGATGAATAAATAAATAAATTTAATTTTACTATTATGTCTTTTGTGTTTTTGTCTTTCATGTTTTGCAAGCATAGTGAAATTATGACAAGCAAATATTAGCTCATTGATTGTCTAAGGTCAAACTAATGATAAATGGCACTATAAGAATGTTTACATTGTGAGAAAAACAACTTACTTCAGTAGATAATCCGAAAGAGTCCGTAATCCCGTAAAAGAATCAAAGTGAGCATTTGATTCAAATACTTAGAAAGATTATTATGTTGTTTACAATTCCAATTAGGGAGATGGCTAGTCTTGCTATTGGAGTAGTTGACTCCATTGGTAGAGACATAGATGTATTCATTGGAAGAATGATACATTGGATTGGACCCAAGATGAATTAATTCTGAATTCATTTTTGAATTAATTCACTTGTGACATTCATGGTGTGATTTACCTAAATCCTTAGTTAGCCACTAACCATGCGTATGTAACTCATGTGCTTTGATATAAGTGGAAGCTTATGCTCTAAAGATGATCAAGCCCATAGCTGGTATGTTCGGTACATGACTTGTATATGGTATTGATTTACTAGAAACAATGGAATTCATAACTCAATTAAAGGGTTAATGATAACCTCTCATTGGCATTGTGTGGATTGATAAATATGGAATGTGGTCACGGGTTGCTTATTCTCAAACAAGTAATTTATCACAATCATTTGTTGACACTGATCATATTAATCATTAAGAAGATAAAATGGTGGCAATTAGATAAAATAGGATTGTTTGAGTGAATGGATTTAACTCAAATGAATCAAGGATATAATATGAGAGTAACACACACATGACGAGATCATTGGACAAAGCAGCTGGATGAATTGGTTTCGTAAAGAGTATAAAATAAGGAGTTTTCAATCATGGTACTTCTTGTGGACTGACTCCATGATTAAGTAAATTGTGAATTATTGAAACAATGTTTCTAGAAATAATTGTAATTACTCGAGTCTAATTGTATATGTCTAATTGCAATTACTCAATATCAGGACGATTCGTATCGCCCTTGTAAAAGAACCTCTAACTGATCCTCGAGACTTTGATTCACCATTTGTTCTTCCATCGAGATATGTAAACCAGCATCTTCGATTAATACCATTGATGTTGCCTTATCTTCAACCGATGAGACATCCACATTATGAGCCACTTGTCAAACCCAAGCCAACCCCAAATTATTTTTTGGGGTATTATTACTTCGACCCTTTTCACCTCTATGTTACGTGAGGCTTTGGGTACTCGAGTTTTATTTTTGGTTTCGAATGAGAATTGGACAAACTTATTTGTTTCTTCAATTGGCATCTCCTTGATTTTGGCTAGAAAGTATATCGACTCGTTTACACTTTCATTTAGAATTTGGTTAAGCTCTATGTTAGTGGTTAGATCTACTTGTACATCTACATCTACGACTACATCTATTTTCATGTTAATTGGATCAGAGATGCCTTCAGCTACATTCAACGTCTCCCCATGTCTCTAGTTCCAACCTCTTGCTAACTTTCATAATCTAATTGAGAATGGTCGATGGTGATACGGTGGTTTTGACTATTCAAGTTGGGAACATCATGTCTGACCTCTTCCAATAGGGTCTCTACTTCTGTTTGCTTTTGGAGTAATTCCTCTAACTACTCCACCCATTTTTGAATTCTTTCTAGGTTAGTTTGGAATTCATCCAACTTAGGAGGGAATGTGGATGAATAGTCGTAATCTCCAAGCCTATGATCATAACTCCTCTGGTTCATCAAGACTCTGTTTGCCTATCATGATTTTTTATTATTCCTATGTTGCTCATCCAAATCCTGGTATACATTATCATCTATGATTAGGTCCAATTCTTGCTAAGCTAGATATCTAGGAATACCGTATTCTCCGTTATAACTTCTTTGATTTGTTGAAGATCTGTTCATCCAACTTGATGCTTTGTTAATGTACCAAACATCATTGTATCGCGAATACATCTCCAACTCTTGCTAACTTATACAATTTGACTCATGATAGTTGATAGCAATACAATGATCTTCATGATCAGAGTTGGGAACATGTCCACTGGAGTCATTAATTTGTCTCTTTGTTGGAGTGGCTCTATCATGAACAATCTTTCTTTTTCCTTAATCTCCCATTGCTCATATACTCTCTCTTTGTATACTTCATCTTTATACCACGCAGACATCTCGTGTTACTCATCCCAACTGCTATCATCACCAACTGCCTCTATGATTAAATTAAATAGTCAACAAGGTATCTAAAAATATTTAAATAAATAAAATAAAAAATAATTAAAATTTAAAACGCTATCTAACTCGTTTATCTTTTGACTAGTATTATTTTACAAAGCAATTAAATTAATAACAATTTTCACCATTGCAATCCCCAGCAATGGTGCCAACAACTTGACTGCCTCCAAACGTGCGAACGTTTAGAGTAAAAATCATGCAAATAAAATATATAGAATGAAGTGTGTTATTTGCAAGCAAACATGCCAAATTGTAATATAGATTTGTGTTACAACGAAACACCAATAAGTATTTTGAGGATTGTACTCAAGGGATTGCAAATTGGAGAAATTTATTATTAAATTAATTAGAGAAAATAAGTACTAATTTAATCGAGTCACATATTAGTAGTGTGAATCCAAATTAAAAGATTAATTAAATTAATTACCTTAAATTAACCTAATGGAATTTCTTACTTCTAGTGTCAACGATGCGAGCTCTCAGCCCATGATCGATTAAATCCCTAATTATCAATTAAGTCATTAATTACCCTCAACTAAGTTGTTTACCACCTTTAGCTAATAATTCCCTTTCAGTTTCATCCTCACTAAGGATTACCACCGAAATCACCCTCTTGGTCTATTCCTAGGCATATGGATACCCTCTCAGTCTCACCGCTTGGTACAAGTTATACTTGATAGGATACCCTCTCAGTCTTACCTATCTTGATATTCTATTAGGGGTATCACTCCCTAATATACTAAGCATTCTTGAATAAACACCCAATTTTAAGTAAATAATTACTTAATTAATATATCAGATCCATAACAGAAACATGCAAGATATAAAATATGCACATGATTTTATCTCAATATTCATGAAAACATTAGTTGATCAGGCTAACGGAATATAAAAAATGGAATAAAAGAAAGAGATAAGGAAATTGCTCATTGATAAATCATTGAAGCGCGACTTCGGAACAATCTCCGCTCACAAGCGTCTTCACATCAGAATAGAAAAGTTTCAACTAAGCGACCATAAAAATAAAGCTAAAGTGAAATAAAATTGTCTATCTAAATAGGACTAACATCTCACTAGTCTAATCCCCCTCCTAATGGGATTATAAGGCTAGTTATATAGGCATACATTAGGGTGTTAGGTATCTAAAATGTCCTTAGAGTGATTAGGGTTTAATTAGGTTGCATAACCCTAAGTGACTGTCCAAATTCGACTGATTATTTCCAATTTTGGTTGTGACGTCGAGGAACTCCTCGTCGCAACGTCGTCGTCGAGATTTTCTTCCCATATTCGTCACATTGTCATAACATGGAGAAACTCATCGTCACGATGTTGAGTGATTTTCAGCCCCGACAACTTCCTTGTTCGATTTTTCGACATGAACCTCTTTGTGTTGTGACATGACCATCGTCCCTTGTGCTCCTCAACCTGAAATGGAATCCTACACACTCAAATGGCCTATTAGTCTTACCCGAGGCCCAAATTGGCCTAATGGATCATCAAAATACTAAAAAGTGTGTAAAAATGTTTATTTTGCAATAAAATGAATCAAAGCTAAGAAATACAAAAATACAATAAAAGATATTAAAATGCCTAAAAAATAAGCTCGTTAAGTGCAAAAAATTACTTAAATTGCCACTACAATTTGTGGCAGGTCAGTATAAAATTAGCCCTCAAAGTTTACACATTTTGTCAAGTTGGTCCTAATTTAACAATTTATCATACAATATTTGTGTAAATTTGTAAATGTTGAGGCTGAATTTATTGAATTTATTAGAATTAAGGTCAAAATGACAAAATATGTAAACATTTAAGGTTGAATTTGTTACTATACCAATTGAAATTATGTACAATTGACGGAAACTATTAACGTCGTGTTTAATTATCTTTAACTGCTCATTTTTGAAATGAAAAGGACTAAATTATTCTAATTTTTTGAGAGAAGTTAATTTACTTGAATTCAAAATTAAAAAAAATTAGAGAATTTTTTAACTCATATTTACAATAAAATATAAAATTTTACATAAAACATTGTGCGAATAAGATCGCAAAACGTATCCTTATTTAACAAAGATATCATAATTCACTATTGTATTAAAAACATAAAATTTTGGCCCAATAAATATTTAAAATACAGACATAGCACGTGCAATTTTCCCAAATCACGATGAAAAATGGAAACGTGAATAATATATTACTAATTTTCTTTAGGAGCTGAAAGTAGATACGCCAAGATTCTACTTTACATTATATTTTTATATCTACGGTAATTTACAGTCATAATCATTATAAAATAGGGCCCGTCATATTTTAATTATTTAATTTCTTTTCTAAATTTAATTATTATAAATAAAATAAATTTTCGAATTAGTTATTTTCGTTAAAATTTGTGTTTTTAACGAATAATTGATGTGACACATTAACACGTTGAGTGACTAACATGTTAATTTTTTATTGACTTTTGACTAAAGTTTGAAACCTTCCTATAATTAGTCCAAAACTCTCCCCTAAACTTAATAGAGAAATCCCTAAACTTTAGTCAAAAGTCAACAAAAAAATACGATATGTCAGTTACTCAGTGTGTTAAAGTACCACATCAACAATCTGTTAAAAGAGAACGTAAATTTTAACAATACTTATTAATTCGCACAATTATCTTATTTAAAGTAACTAAATTAAAAAATATATTTTAAGGTAACTAAAATAAGACAAATAAATAAAAGTGATCATGGATGTAATTTACTCAAAAACTAATAAAAGTATTACATGAAAAATCAAATTTCGATATTGTGATCTCAGCCGTTGGACTATCCTAAGTATCTTCTGCATCATTGTAGAATCATTGAGGAATAATATACAATATCAATAAAGGTTTCATTAAAAAATTACAAGTACAATTATAAGTATATTTATATTTTCAATTAAAAATAATATAGTATTCAGATAATCATAATAGGAATCATCTTTATTTTTGAATTATAAACTTATACACATATTAAAACTAAAATTAAAATTAAATCTTAAAAGTTGTACATATATTTTAAGACTCATGCACCCTTATAAAAAGTAAATAAATGTTTAACGTAAATAAAAGAAAATAATTTATTTATATTTTAATATTTTCTATCTTCAAAAAATATTTTAATAGTTTCAAGAGAAATCCTCAACACGTTATTATGAACTTTTAAGATATAGTTTTGTAATTAAACTAACATTCAAATTAATCTATATCTATATACATGTAATTAATTACTGTTATGAATCAATTAAACATTAAATTAATTAAGTAATGATTAAAATAATATTGCTTTATAAAAGAGAACATATTATTTATCCCCAAAATCTATCTATTAAATGAATTTTAAATAAAAGGACAATTTTACCCTTTATTAATTAGTTTTTTTTGTTATCTTTAATCTTTATATTCAATAATTAGTTATTTAGCTATAAAAATATTTTTACTATTGTTAAATTAAATTACAAATTGCTATATTGAATTGTTTTTTTAATTAAATGTTAGACGTAATGTATTTTTCAATTAATATATATTTTTAGAAGTTACACGTTAAATTATATGGAATAAATCTATACAATATTTACATAAGAGGACATAAAACAAAATAAATATAAATAAAGAACTCATACATTATTTACATAAAATACAACTTGAACTTAAGTTCCCAGAAAGCCTCAACCTTACCATTAAACTAAAGTCTCATTGGTTATTAAACTTTTCACCTGTTATAAATTATATTTATAATTTAGTTTATCTTCTCTTTTACTTATTTTATTTCTTATTTAATAATTTTATTTATGTAAATGCATGTTAAATATTTAAATATTTAATTTTAATATTAATTGTGAGGTTTTTTTTACATTTTATAGTTGAATGAATTTTTTTCATCATAACCTTCTAAATAATGATTTACATAAAATAGTTTAACAAACTGATCTTTAAGGTTAATATATACTTGAACTAAATATAAATTTTAATCGAAATAAAATATTTTTATGAAACAGTTATATATATTTAATTATATGGCCATTGTAATTAAAATTTCATTATTTTATAATTAAAATTTCATTATTTTGTAGTTAAAAATAAAATTAATAGAATATATTTTTAAATAATCTCATAAACTTTGCTTTATTTTTACATAATTTTTAAAATTACCTAGTCTTTTATACCTCATGAATAAAAAATAATATATTTTAACATATTCAAACTTATATTTTCTTTAAAATTCTTTAATACGGGTAAATATACACTAAATTATAAATAAAATATTAATTTATTTTATAAATAACATAAGAGGGAGGTGAAGGTGAACACGTGAAGGATGGTTGGTAAAGTAAATACTTAGTGGGGGACAAAGAAAAACAAATATGTGCATTCATTATGTGTCAGTGCTGACCCTACCTTTCGAGACCTAACAAATATTTTAATTCATTTATAAACGACAAATTTTTTAAAAGTGCTCGTCAGCTCCTGCCTCCATTTAATTATTTGGCTTATAGGTACAAAATGTTGTCAGGAAAAAACGAAAAAAAAAAAACTAAATTCGCACTTAATTTATGGTATTGTTAATAAAAAAACCATTGAAGTCTCGTTAAGAGTTTTCATCTTTTAACTATATTTATAGTTAAAATTAATTCACGAATTAATTTTTTTCATAAAAATTATAAAATTTATTAAAAATATTAAAATTTATATAAAATTATAAAAATATGGAAAACTTATAAATATTATAAAAATTATTATAAATTATTAAAAACATATTAAAATTCAAAAAAAAACTTATAAATAATAAAAAATTCAAATAAATTATAAAAATAAAAATTATAAAAAAAGTTACTTGAACCCCTAAAATTATAATAAACACATGACATCATGTTAACTGTCGGATAATATGAATAATTGTCAATTGTTATGATCATTTCCACAACGGTAAGTGTGAGGTCCTCTCCTTGATAAATTATTTTTTTTTTTTTAAATTTATCTCCAATTTTTTAAAGATAGTACAATATTTTGGACCTTGAAATGTTGAAAACTATTTGCTTAGTATTGTATGATATAAAGTATTTTTTATGCTATTAGATACTATCAAACCAAAATTTTATTATCCAATTGTTGCAAATATTAGTATATGTCAACATGAAATATTTTGACCAAAGTTTTCATAACCAGGCCGATGGTTGAACTAGTCAATCACCAGTTTGACCGATTCAATTAAATAAATCATTAAAAAATTAAAAAATATTTTAAAAAATCTAATTCAACCACTCGATACCCTTGTCAATTGTGAGGAATATTCCTACTATCAAATGGTTGGTCTAACGTCACTAGGCCGTGTGGACTAGAAATAGGTTAAATTCAAGCCATTTCTTTCACCCAATTCAAGCACACCCTTACAAGCCATTTGCACATATGACCAATGTATCAAAACATACCAAAACATATATAATATGACCAATTCAAATGACCAAATGTCATTCAACCAATATGCCATATAGTGCACCTCAAAAGTAAGCATTCAACTTAACTACACATATGCATAATTGGTCACATTGCTACCATTTTAAAATGTACCATACTTAACTTATACCATGTTAACACAACTTACCATTTTAACTATTGTTCTCATGCATCTCAAACACACATATACCTTAACTTATACATATTTGACCATAACTCATCCATATATTTTTTGCTTAATTCCATACCAAGTTATACCATAATTGACCACATTGAACTACACCAACATATACCCAATTGGTCATTTTTTATACAAACACACTTAACTAAATTCCACATTCAAGCATACCTTAATTAACCATATTGTAAACATGCTAAACTTACCTCTTTGATCATAAAACCATGCATCAACTTAACCATATTAACACCAACCATTAAGATACCATAAGTACATTAACCGTAATGACGCTTATACATACCAAGACAATAACTAGATCATTTATACACAAATCCACCTATACATGCCATTATAACCTTGATCAAGACATCAGAATCTACCAATATAATCAATGGATAGTGTGAGAGATCCCCGACGAGCTTTCAAACTGATTGAGCTTCCGATAATCTATAAAATAAAGGAAAAATAACTACATAAGCAATGAATGCTTAGTAAGCTCATATAAACTTAAAATATAAGATTTCATTTTAATAATGAACTTTATAGGGTAATTATAACCTATACCAACTTTACAAAGTTTATCAAACTTTATAACAATCAACTCATAAATGAGTAAGTTCATCAATATCACATATAGTTTTTCATTCCTAACATAATAGGATTTTATAAGACTTTGAACCCTTCCATATACTTACTTTCCATTGCATTTACTTACTTTCCATTGCATTTACTTTAGCTTAATAACAACATCAATTCACTAATTAGTATATTTCACTACAGCAAAATAGACTTTTAGCGGTGCTTTTAAGTGCCAGTAAAAGTATTAGCGGCGCATTCACAAGCACCGCAAAAAGTGTCGCTATAGACAATGCCGCTAAATTTAGCAGCGTTTATGTGAAAAACGCCGCTAAATATCATGGCCTTTAGCGGTGCTTTTATCACAAACGCGCTAAAGATAATGACCTTTAGCGGCACTTCTATCACAAACGCCGCTAAAGATCATGACCTTTAGCGGCGCTTCTATCAAAAATGCCGCTAAAGGTCATGACCTTTAGCGGCGCTTTTTATCACAAACGCCACTATAAAACAAACCTTTAGCGACGCTGTTCGCAAAAACGCCGCTAAAAACATAACCTTTAAAAGAAGATATTTTAATCAAACAATATTTATTTTTATGATAAATATTATATTATGTTTTATTTTTTAAAATTTAACTTTAAATATACTTTTAAGGATAAATAAAAAATATTATTTAAATTAAATTTTCTATGAAAATTTTAACCTTAAAACTAAATATAAAAATTAATGAATTTAGTTTTAGAATTTAAATTAATAAATTAATAACACAATTAAAATCCAAAAGTTAGAACTCAAGTTGTCGTAAATATTAAAGTAAAAATAAAAATTTAAAATCAAAACTAAAATAAATAATACATATGAGAAACAGACTGACTAGTTAAACCTGCCTATGACTGTACACATTGCAAGGTAATAAAAAATACAATGCAGTCTGCTGCACCATCTTTGCTCTGCAAGTTTCATTGAAGGCATTCCAAACTATATCCTGCAATATAAACATGCATTATTCATAAGAAAGATAAAAGGTACAAACCACACATGTAGGGAGAGGAAAAGTGAAAGAAAACAGAAATTTATGCGTGTAAATACAAAATGCTTCAAACACAACCTAATTGTGATTCATAATAAATATTACCTCCACTTCTGCTGAAGAGTAAGCTGGATCCAAGTTCTGAAACAGAACAAGTTTTCCAAACTCGTGTTCATCCCGTAAACTTTCTTCCCAAGGCTGAAACAATGTACGAAGCAGTTTAAGATCGGCTTAAAGAATGTAGACTAATTTTCCCACAAATAACAGCAGTCAAAGTAGGCTATGAAAATAATTTAAACAACTGGTTTAGGAGTGATAGAGGAGTGCTTACAAGTTCTCCAAACCATTTGCTCCTATCCTGTAAGCATGAATAAACAGCAAAATATAAGTACTTCTTCATAAGAAATATCCACATCAATGAGAACAATAGAGGGATAACAGGATAGTAAATCTGCAATAAGGAGGAAAGTAGAAACTTGCAAGCATGATATTGTACAGGATGATGAGGATTAAACAAATAAATTTATTCATCCAAAAAGAATACGAGTAGAAGCAAGAACCAAGTAGGAGAAACAATCAAATGAGACCACATTATTCTTCCAATACATGTTAAAAGAAATTGAAATTTGAGATCATGTGATTTAAAAAAAAAGATCCAACGCAGGAGGGAAAAAAATAGGCTATAAATGAGGTGAACAAAGAAAGAAAAGGTGTCACAAGATTTACCTATCACCTATATAGTAATACAATAATTGCAACAAAGCCATCACGTCAAACAATAGCATAATAACAATTGAAATTTGCAAAGTAATCACATCTTTCTTAACAAATTAGTAATTGTCATTGTGTGTCTTTCAATGCAACTAACAATCAAATATAACGTGCTAAAACAAAGCATGTATCTCAAAATAAAGGATACTGATTCATCAAAGATGTCTTTCCCACTCTGAAATAGAAGAAAAATATCAAAAGGAATTAAGGATACGACAATTACAAACAAATCAAGACTGTAAAAATAAAATAAAATAAAACATACCCACTATCACCATATAAAGGTAATTAACTCAATAAGGCATACTCAAAAAATTAGCCACATAAAGGTTTAACATTCCTAATAATTGAGGGGGGCAGAACAATTGGCTTGAAGTAAATATCGCAAAGGATTATAGAGAACTAATCAAATATTGCACAACAATGTGAGAAAAGGAAATCATTAATCTATTCAATACCTTGAAGTAATTCTCCACAAAATTGGGATCCCTAAGAGTTGAATGCCGATGCTTGGAAGGTCCAATGACTGTTGATGTGGGTGATCCTCTTATACCATGATTGTCAAAACAATGGCTACTAACAGATGAAGAGGACTGTTCAGGACAGGAAATTAGTGTGGGTGATCGACCATTTCTCTATGCTTATCTCTTCTACTATATAACCATAAACTGCAAGCTAACTAAATGCATCAACAAATATATTGTCGCAGCTCCTGCACATTAATAGACAAATAAAAAATTAGTGAAGGCCTTAACATCATAGATTACAGCAAAGAGACCAGACAATCAATAATGGTTAAGAATATTTATAAAATACAATTTACAGGGTATTTTCGATTTCGTTAACTCTTCTCAAACAAAAACGAGACATGAAGCAGGAAAAACCAAATAATTGATTTTTCTTGAAAGTTAACATCTCAAAAAAAAATATATTGATAAGAACAAGCTATGGAAAAATATCCATATTTTCAGACACTAGAAAACTGTAAAATAGTGTCTGCAATGTTACTTTTGTGAGATATAAAAAATAGAATATGTTGCATTAGTAAGGAACAAGAAAAAGAACCTGCAAGGGTATGTAATCTAAACATTGGTAACATCCTTGGTTATAGATTTCAAGAAAATCTCAGATGGTTAACTCGAGCTAATAGTCACAATCCAAAACTACATACAATTGAACCAAAGAAAAACTTGATCAACATAAACAAATGTCAATCAAAATCTTAAACAAACCATGTTTGGGTTTCAAGTACCCATGTAGCTTGTTTTTGAAACTACCCTCAGGTGCCTTTTCCAAACCAATCCAAGCCTTATTCATCTATAAAAAAAAACCATGTACGCATTAAAAGAAACACACAGAGGACATTTCACTTACACGTTGAAGTCAATGTAAGGATGGAATAAAAGGGGTATTATTACCTTGTTCGAAACGAAATCAACAAGAAGTTCAGCATTGGCATTGAGGGGCTGCTTGGAATTGGATGACATTTTCTTCCAAAGCTCTTTCGCAGTGGAAAGGGTGTTAGCTGTGGTGGATTTTGAGGCATAATGGCCAATGGATCTGCTAAAGCACCAGATTTTCCCTTTAATTGGGAACACTACCAATCTCAAAAAAATATACTGAAAGTAATAGAAATAAAAAAGAACACCTCTTGAATAGGAGGAAGTGCGGCTTTTCTAAGTTTTTCTCTTGACATTTTCCCTTGATATCCTCTTTCACTTCTTGTTCTTCAATGGAAAGAAAGTACTGATTTTTCTTCTTCTTATTCAGAAAGATCCAATTTCCTTTTCCTTCTACTGATTTCTTATTCAATGGGAAGTTTCAGTCTTCTCTTTCACCTCCTCTTCCTCCGGTTTCTTGTCATCTAGGGTTTCCGTCGCCATAGAAATCACCAGTAAAATTAAAAGGATACTGTATGTTCCCTTGAAAGCCTAAAATTAAAAGAAACCCTAACAGATGAGAGAAAAGGAGTAGAGGGCCAATTCTTCATTGCTTTTGTAAAGTTCTTTTTAAAAGTGCTATGGGAAAGTACTTTTGAGAAGTACTTTTGAAAGTGTTTAACATTACTAGTAAAAAGTGTTTTTGAGAAATAAAATGTCCATTTTAGACATGTTATTATCAAGTAACAAATATGCATTTAAATTATATTTAAATTAGTTAATATTATAATATTTTAGTAATAATATAAAAAATATTATAACTTGTTGTTAATATTTTATATATGAAATATAAATTGTAAATATTTTTAAGCAATAAATATTATTTATGTATAAAATTTAATTAGAATATATAAACTATATTTTAAATATTTAAATATAACCATTAAATATTTGTAATTAGTATTTTAAAAAATATTTTTTATTTTTAATTAATGATTTTAACACAATTGTAATTAAGCACCAAGAAAAAAAAGAAAAATACTATGTTATTAGAGGGGTGAAAAAGTAATTAAGCACCAAAAGTACTTTTGGGAGAAGAAAAGCTAAAATTTTTAGCTTCTCCTTTCAGCTCCTTTTCAGAAGCACTTTTGAAAAGCACTTCTGAAAAGCTAAAATTTTTTGCCAAAAGCAGCTTGTTCTTCACAGCTTTTCTTTCAAAAGTGCTTTTGGAGTCAGAAGTGCTTTTTTTAAGCAATGAAGAACTGGCCCTAAATTCAGTACAGTGAAATGAAAAGGAAAAAGAAGTGTGATTAGCGTAGGTGTATTGACTTGGTGTTGCTGGAAATGGGAAATTTGGGGGCAAATTTTGAGATAAAAAGGGAAAAATAATTAAGTACAATCTTTTATTTGGGGGATTTAGGGCGCGCGACGGAGATGAGAAGAAGAGGGAGTAATGAGCGGGTATCCAAAAATATTTTTTTTGGGGATTGAGCGAGATTTTAATTACCTTTTGCGGCGTTTTTATTGTTTATCTTTTGCGGCATTTTTTTATAAAAACGCCGTAAAAAATAATTTCATTTACGACGCCAAGTATTGTATTAATAAGATTTTAAATTAGGATAAAGATTTTAAATTGGTCTCAAACTTTAAATTATTCTAAGTGAATTTTTAAAGTATCAGTATTGTATTAATAAGATTTTTTCCATCAATTTACTGATAAACTTACATATTAAATGGCAACTCAAATCGAACGTGAAATATATTTAAAATATGAATATTAATTCGTAAGCACGTATGTAATTGTTGATTTAATATTTAAAAAAGAAACATATCACACTTTTATTGATATTTTTTTTAATTTAAACATCTAATTTTGCGGTTAAAATTATCAATGTAGCAATTAAAAAATGGTAAAATAATTTTGTAGTCTTTAATGTTTGTAATTTTTATTAATTTGGTCTTTTCTTTAAAAGTATATAAATATTATAAAAATAAAAGTTTAAAATCTTTTTAAAATTTTTAAAAAAATTTAAAATCTTTTAAAATTCATTTTAAAATTTTAAATCACGAAAAATATAAAACCTTTCAAAACTTAGAAAAATATATGTTATTTACTCTTTAAATTGTAATTAGAAATGTTCACTACCCATACAACCCACCTAGTCCAAAATATGGTTAGGCTTGGATTTATATTTTTTAATCTTAGGCTAGTCGAACTTAGCTTGTTTTACCATTTAAAATAATAAAAATATAAACAGGTTATATTGAAATTATTTTTAATAATTAAATTTAAATATAAAATAATTTTTATTATTTTTAAACAATGAAATGAGTGATTCGGGTAAAACGAGCTTGAAGTTGGAAAAGTTTTTAAAATTGGGCATTGGCACAGCTTGGTCTGGCTTGGCCCACTAATTAATTCAATATTTTAAAACCTTTGCAAAGTTTAATCTATTCAATCAATTCTTATTTGATCACGGCGGGGGCAAGGCAAAACACATAAAAATTTGAACCGGATAAAAAAAAACTGAACCGAGCACTAAAAATACTGAACCGGGATAGGATAAGATGGGAATATCCTTGGATATAGCTAATATCGATTTTGAAGAACCAAATCTTCACACGATTTTGAAAAACCAAATTAATATTATCTCTTTTACAATTATATAAGAAATTAATTAATATATAAATTAGAAAACACTAGTTAATCTAAACCCTAAACCATAAACCTAAACCCTAAAACCTTAAAACCATAAATCATAAACCATAATCCCTAAACCCATAATCCATAAACCATAAACCCCAGCCTTTAAACCATAAACCATAATCCCTAAACCCATAATCCATAAACCTTAAAATGGTAACACCTAAACCTTAAACTCTAAACCATATACCCTAAACCAAAAACCCTAAACTATAGTGATAATTAATTCAATATTTTAAAATTAATACTATCTCTTTTACGATTATATAAGAAATTATTTAATATATAAATTAAAAAAATCAGTAATGTACCCAAAAAACTTTAAAATTATTTTAAGTAATAGTATTTTAATTTTTCCATTTTTAACAAATATTTTAAATTATTTTAAATCCCTGAGCATTAGCGGTGCTTTTTAGAAAACGCCGCTAAAAATAGAGTATTCGCAGTGCTACCTGAAAAACGCCGCTAAAGCCCCGAGAATTAGCGACGTTTTCCCAAAAACGCCGCTAAAGCCCTGAGCATTAGTGGCGCATTCTCAAAAACGCAGCTAAATCCCTGAGTATTAGCAGCGCTTTTCAAAAACACCGCTAAAGTACTGAACATTAGCGGAGCTTTCTAAAAAACGTCGCTAAATCCCTAAGCATTAGCGGCGCTTTCTCAAAAACACCGCTAAAGCCTTGAGCATTAGCGGCGCTTTCTTAAAAATGCTGCTAAATCCCTGAGCATTAGCGGCGCTTTCTCAAAAACACCGCTAAAAGCCCTGAGCATTAGCGGCGCTTTCTCAAAAATGCCACTAAAGCCCTGAGCATTAGCGGCGCTTTCTTAAAAACGCTGCTAAAGCCCCGAAAGCTCAATAAACGGCGTCATTGAGCTTAGGGTTTTTGCGGCGCTTTCTGGAAAATGTTGCTAATGCTTATTTTTAGCGGCGTTTTTCATAAAGCGCCGCTAATGCTCGATCTTTAGCTGCGTTTTTTTATCCAAAACGCCGCTACAAATGTCGCTAAAAGCCTGTTTTGGTGTAGTGTTTGTTCATAAACTAGGTATATTCATCCATAACATATTTAAATTTCTCAGATATAAGTACATCATTCAACTCATCATTCCATTTTTATCATATTACATTTCAACTATGAACTTACCATTTCCTTTCCTTTCCTAATTCGTTTCATATGCATAACACACAAAACAAATAGCATAACATCAACCATGGCCACAAGCTAGTGCATTTAAACATAACTCTTTTGAAATCAACTACATGATAAACCATTTTATAAGAAATTATATACTTTGATCCTTGCCACCCTTTCATGAACATAAGCACATTTCCATTTGAACACTTACCATTTCAATACATAACTTTAAAACTAACATATTATAATCCAACCAATTGCTTGGCACAAGCCTAAGCATCATCAACAACACATGTTAGTGCATCAATTAATAATTCACTTGAATTAACTTAAGATAAGTCATTAAACACGAATAACTTCACTTGAAATCATCAATTTCATGAACATAGACATACTTTCATTTAACATACCCTTTTCATTCTTTTTCATAGTTTTCATGATATAAGTCATTTGAATACTTACCGTTCCTTTCCTTTTTATGCTCGTTGAATCAAATGAAATAACATCGAATATTAGGCAACACTCAAGTAACCATTTAATTCTCTAAGCACACTACAACATCATGTATTTATAGACATAAAAAGAATATATAATTACACCAAGGCGTTAACATACATTATCAAACTATACTAGTCAAACATCCAACTCGTATTCATACTTATGATACATACCTCACTTGAAACGTGTTACCTGAATATCAAATGATCGGAGTGTGCCATGGTGTCTTTCAACCATGATCTTATTCGTTTGATTCGTGATGCCATAACATCTTTCAACTAAGGTCTTACTCAATAGAATCATGATGCCATAAAGTCTTTAGTTATGGTCTTACTCGATAGAATCGTGATACCGTAACATCTTTCAGTCATGGCCATACTCGTTTCTGGTATGGTGCCATAGTGTCTTTCAACTATGGTCTTATTTATTCTTTGATATAGTGCCATAGTGCCTTTCAACTATGGTCTTATTTATTCTCTGGTATAGTGCCATAATGTCTATCAACTATGGTCTTAATCATTTTGTTTCAAGCCAATAAACTCAAGTCACATATAAACAATTAGATATTAAACAATCAAAACCATAATTAGTTGATTTAATCAAGTTACGAGCTTACCTGGCTAAGTTGTAGAAATGTCAAAGTACGGGGGCTTTTTGGTAATTTTCCATTCTCCTCAATTTCCACTTGATCTTGATCTAAATTAATAATTTCATTCAATTTATTAATTTAGATAGTAAAATAATTTATTTTATGCAATTTAGTTATTTTTGAAAATTTTACAAAATTACCCTTAACATTTTACTTTTCCTCAATTTAGTCCCTAAGCCTAAAACATGCAAATTAATCATTTTTATTGCAAACCCATGCCAATCAGACATTAATAGTATCCACTTCAGCTCATTTTTGCAACAATTTCACATCAAGTCCTTGAACTATTACTATTTCAATAATTTAGTCCCTAATCGGCAAATTCATCAAAAATCATTTAACAAAATACTTTTAAATACTAACCAACACTTAAAATTCATCATTTAACATCTAAATTAACAAAGATTCATCAATGGAAACATTCAAAATCTTTAACAGTTTCAAAATCAAAGGCACGGGTTAGTTGGACCTAGTTGTGACGATATCAAAAACATAAAAATTATTAGAAACGGGTGAAAAATGGACTCACAGGCATCCATTGAAGCTTGGCTGAAGCTTCAAGCTTCTCCCCCTTTTTTTTCGACTAAAATGGTGAAGAAGATGAATAAATCATCTTTTGTTTTCTTTTTCTTATTATAATAACATTATAACATAATATAATGTCTTTATAATTTAATAAACATCATTTTTTTACTAAATAACCCCACTAACCATCCACCAACTTATGAATGGGTAATTTACCCATTAAGGCCTTCCAATTATAATTCTTTAATCAATTTAACACCTTTAAAGTGATAGTGATTGACTTTTTCCACTTTTACGAATTAGTCCTTTTTAATTAATTAACTATCGAAACAATAAAATTTTTCAATGAAACTTTAATATAGCCTTTATAACACTCTGTAAATATTTATAAAAATATCGACGACTCAGTTTATAGAAATGAGGTCCTGATACCTCATTTCCTAAAACCACTTGACTTTCGGGTCTTACCACTTGAACTTAATTAATCGTTCATATAACAAAAATCACTTTATCAAAAACCTTTTTAAAACTATGTTTGAATCATAAATATTAAATAATAATATTTACGAACTTACTCGTCTGATTTGTGGTCCCAAAACCACTATTTTTGACACCAGTGAAAAACGGTTGTTACAAAATTATTAAAATTTAAAACATCTAAGGGAGATGAGGTATGGAAGTTACTTCTTAATCATGCTAAAGCATTCACACATTTTTTCCCTTCTCAAAAGATTAATGAGCTAGTAATCAAAGACCATAAAAGCATCATGCATTAATCAACCAAAGGCGATAGTAACATATTAAAAGATATATCAAATTCCATAAAATGGATAACAATGGTAGCATCTACTTCAATCTAAAGTCTATCTCAAGTTAAGTTTTTTTCTAATTGAAGCCTATATCTAATAGCCCACAATTCTACTTCCACACTAGTTGATCTTGGAATATGTCTAAAAGAACCAACAATCCATTTCCATCATAGTCACAAATTAAAGCCCAGGCCCCCACTTTCCTTGGATAGCTTAGAGATGACCCATTCGTATTAAGCTTGTACCAGCATCTTAGGGGTGCTTTACAAGACATTGGAGTAAAAGTCAAAAGAGAAATACTTTGAATCATTGGGGAGATGGCAACAAATTCACCTATTGTTGCAAGGAATCTACTTTAAAAATTTTCTATAGGATGAGAATTACCAAATACACGATCATTTCTTACCAACCAAATTCCCCATAGGGAAATATGAAAATGGTAGTCCAAGGAAGTTTTGGCTTGTTAGTCCATTTCTTTACCAAAGGGTTACTTGAGAGCCAAGCTTCCCATGTAGGTGAATTTAGGTGTTTAAAATAGGTAGTGGTGTAGAGGCTCTTCTAGAGCTATTTGTTAATGATGCATTCTCTAAAAAGGTGGTCTAGCTCTTCTTAGAAACTAAAGTAAAGAAGGCAACGAACTTCCACATTTATATGCCTCGACCAGAGAAATACATTAGTAGGTATAGCTTTATGACCACATTTCCACAAGAAGATTCTCAATTTATGAGGAATTTTAGATTTCCAAATCAGTCTCCAAAATCAGTAGCCTCGTGGTGCTTTCAAGAATACCTGTTACTAATAAGAGAATAGGCACTTGAAATAGTAAAACAACCCGCATCTAAATGCAGTGAGGCCCTCATGCTTCCCAATTTTCTCTGACTTGATTGGAAGTCAAAATGTCTTGATCCCTCAAGCATGGACCTTGTAGGATGTCCCTAATAGCTCTTAGTCCTAACTCGTTATCATTCGAGAAGTTTATTGTTCTCCCATCCCTATTTATCAATAACAATATCCCAATTTACCAAGTGTAGTTTCTTAGAATAGTCACTTCCACCCTAGAGAAAATTTCAATTTAATCAGTCAAGTTAGTTGAGAATATAAGTAGGAAACGTGCAGATTTTCATGAAGTGATTTAGAATGGTAGCCATTGTAACAACTTGATTTTAAGTGGTATTGAAAAATGCAGTTTCGAAACATCATTTCTGTAAATCGAGTCTGTAAAGATAAAATAAGAATATTTATGGAGCTATTATGAAAATATATTGAAGATTAATTAAGTAATTTACCCAATGACAGCCGCCAAACGTGCAAATGTTTGACTGAAAAATTCTACACCAAATATATATGAAATTAAAGTAGCGATGTCTACAAGTATTGTGTCAAATTGTAATATAGTATTGAAGATAAATCTATTTTTTTCTTATTCTAAGTGGAATCGTATTACAACCTAATATAGGCTAAAAAATGGTTGGAATCGTAGTCCACTTAAATAGGAAACACAATTCCTATTAATTAGGATTCCCAATAGAACAAGAAAGTGAATAAATTACAATGACTAATTCCTAATATTCAAAAACTAAATCTAATATTCTAAATAAAAAAAAAGTTGATCCTTTTTTCTACACTCCTCCTCAAGCTAGGTTGTATATGTTATACAAACCAAGCTTGGAAATCAATTAATTGAAACTATCCCTTGGAGTGCTTTAGTAAGAACATCAACAATATGTCATTTTGTAGGAATATAGTTGAGCTGGACAATGCTGTTAGTGACCTTCTCTGAAATGAAGTGTCGATCAATTTCAATGTATTTTGTCCTGTCATGGTGTAAAGGATTTTTAGCTATACAAATAACTATTTGACTATCATTGACCAGCAGGACTAAGTCTTGTACCTCAAATTTAATTTCCCTCAATAATATTTGTAGCTACATTCCTTCACATATTCTAAGTGCAAGAGCACGATATTCTGACTCTACACTACTCTGTGAAGCTATAGCTTGTGTTTTACTTCGCCAAGTAACAAGATTGTCCCAAACATATGAGATATAACTAGTGTAACACCCCTTACCCGAGACCGTTGCCGGAGTCGAGTACGAGGCGTTACCTGACTTAACTTACTAGTTCGGAGCATAAAAATTTGCTTTTAAAATTAATTCGCTCATGTTTAATCAATATGTCCCTAAAAAGGGCCCTCGAGACCCTAAAACATGCAATAAAAATGGTTCGGGTCCAAACTAGGAACATTAAAATTTTTTCGAATACTTAAATAAATCCAAATAATTTATTTAACTATTCACAATAAAGCTGTCCACTTGCGTGATGGTCACTAATTTAATTATAAATTGAGTTATGAAACTCAAAATTTAGATCCATAAATTTTTCCTAAAACTAGACTTATATACCTTCTTATCATAAAATTTTTAGAATTTTTGGGTTAGCCAAATAGTACAGTTAATTCGTTAAAGTCTCCCCTATTTCACGTCTAATGGTTCTGACCTCTATTCACTAGAAATCAATTATCTCATTGTACGGCCTTCATATAGTGCTTCTGCTTGTTTCTATTGAAAATAGACTTACTAAGGAATCTAGATATGTAAATTATGACTCATAATTCTTTCTGTACAATTTTTAATGATTTCCTAAATTCAGAATAGGGGACTTCAAAAACCATTCTGACCCTATCTCACTAAAATTCAAATAAAACAAAATATAAAATTCTTTTGCCTACATTGTTTCTTTCATGTGAAAATAGACTCGATAAGCTTTAATTCTATATCTTATTCACTCTCTAATTTCATTTCTACTATCCTTGGTTATTTTTCAAAATCACGTCAATGCTGCTGTCCAAAAACTCTTCCATTGCAAATTTTTACTCTTTTATAATTTCTTAGTATCAACTATCATTTAGGCATACATAACACCAAAACAAGTTCTTAAATAGCCATTTCAAAAGCTAATCATTATCGAGTATTTACAAGCTATTCATTAGCCATATCATAAGGACACACACACAAAATGACTAAGTCCCTATACATGTCATAACTTAAAACGTTTCGAATCACAAAATACTGAGATGGTCTGTTGATAGTGTGAAACGATCTCCGACGCCCTTACGATCCCCAAATTGGCTTGGTGATACTATAAAAAGAAGGAAAATAAAAGGGGTAAGCATAAAGCTTAGTAAGTTTACAAGCAAATAAATAACAATATTTACCATAAATAATTATACTCATAAATTATCATCAAGTATCATGATCTTTACTTTCTTCTTTACTTACTCTCTTATTTGTTTACTTACTTGCTTACTTAAATAACTCATGATTATAACTTACTCCTCCCTTGCTAAATTTTTTTTCTCAACTGATAATTGAGATATTCTTAACCCTTATAACTCACCTGAATCTATTTATTATGCTTTTACCTAAAGTTTCATGTAACATAGTCTATTTACTAGCCTATTGAACCACTTGGAATACTAAGGATACTCGGGTCTCCTATCTGATAATAACATGCCAAAACCATGTCCCAGACATGGTCTTACATGGGATATTTCCTGTACTGCAAATGCCATATCCCAAATATCGGTGCCCATGCCATGTCCCAGACATGGTCTTACTGGGGACCTCTCATCTTAGTACCAACGCCATGTCCTAGACATGGTCTTACGTGGGACCTCTCATAACCTCAATAATGCCAATTTAATGTCCTAGACATGGTCTTACATGGGGTCTCATCCCCCTAATGTCATGACATTTGTATCCGATACATTCCTAATGTTTCAACGGGACTTTTTAACACTGATTCTCTATCATCTAATACTTGAGTCAACATTAAATAATTTCATGAAATAAGTACATATTTACTGGAAAATAAAAACATTGATAATAACTATTGAAATATTGCATTTATTTATCGTAAACTTACCTCGGTACAAAATACGATCAAATCTAGCAACTTAGTCCTCAACCTTTTTCTTTCCCCGGTCTAACTCTGGATTTTGTTCCTCTTGATCTATAATAGAAAATTTAGCTTATTTAATGCTCACATTCATCAAAACAGTCCGTGACTCGAACTTTGGCAAAATTACAATTTCCCCCCTAAACTTTTACATATTTACACTTTTTCCCCAAAAATCGAAAATTAAAATTTATCCCTTATTCTTATGTTTTATGATATGTTGAACATCTTTCCCTTCTATGGAAACATCAAATTCCCGCTCTAACATTTACTTATGAACATTAGGTATTTTTACCAATTATGTCGTTTTACTCGTATTCACTTAAAATCGCCTAGCAAAAGTTGTTTAACATAATTTCCAACTTCATATTCTACCATAAAACATCAAAATAAACACATTTCACCTATGGGTATTTTTCCAAATATGAACCCTAACATGAATTAATGGTAGAATAAGCTAAACCGAGCTACGAGGACTCCAAAAACGTAAAAAAAATTAAAAACGGGGTTTGGGTGTACTTACTATGAGCTTGAGAAAGTGAAGAAACCCTAGCTATAGAGTCCCGTGAAGTTTCGACCCTTATGGAAGAAGATGAGCACATTTTGCCATCTATTCGTTGTTTCATAACCACTATTTCGTTTAGGCCCTATTTTGGGATTTTACAACTAGTGGTTGATCTTTGATCAGTTTGCTCTACTACCCAAACAACATCGGTGTAGATCTATACTTCATGATTTGTACATTTCCTAAATAGTAGACCATGTCTCGGAGTCATTTTTAAATACCTCAAGATTATATTTACTACCTCTAAATGATATGCAGTTCGAATGTTCATATGCTGACTGACCAAACTGAATGAATATGCGATATCATGCCTAGTGTGAGATAGATAGATGAGATTTCCAACTAGCATTTGGTACCTTCCCTTGTCTACTAGACTGTTTCCTTCACTTCTGTTCAATCTTTTTTTTCGGATACATAGGTGTGTCATTTGGTTTGCATCCAAGTAGCCCTGTTTTACTTAATAGATCCAAGATGTAATTCCACTGAGATATGACAATACCTTCCTTAGATCAAGCCACCTCCATTCCTAATAAATACTTGAGAGTCTCAAGATCCTTGATTTCAAACTCTGTTGCATGAATTTTTTTTCAAATTTATAGTTTCCTCAGAATCATCTCTTGTCAAGATGATATCATCCACATAAACTATGAGAAAAACCTTATTCCCTCCCATTCTAATTTTAAAAAATAGTGTGTGACCGACTTGACATTGCTGATATCCATTGGTTATCACTATTTTAGTGAATTTTTCAAACCATGCACGAGGAGATTGCTTCAAGCCATACAAAGACTTCTTCAGTTTACAGATTAGACTATTGTTTGTCTTGTTTTTTAGACCAGGAAGAATAGTCATGTAGACTTCTTCTCCAAGATCCCCATTTAGGAATGCATTATTAATATCCAGTTGATATAATGGCCAATCTTGATTAACTGTAAGAGAAAGTCAAACTTGAACAATGTTAAATTTTTCCACAGGTACAAACGCCTCCTGATAGTAAATTATGTATGATTGAGTGAACCCTTTTGCCACAAGTCTGGCCTTGAATCCCTCGACACTTCCATTAGCCCTATACTTGACAGTAAATATCCACTTTCATCCAACTAGATTTTTACCTGGAGGTAACTTGACAAGAGTCTATGTGTTGTTACTTTGTGAAGCTCGAATCTCCTCTTCCACTGCCTTTTTCCACTCCTAACTCTTGAGAGCCTCTTGGATAGAATCTGGCACCTTCACACTATCCATATTTGTGACAAAGGCCCTATAAACATGCAATAGTTTCCCATATGCAACATGATTCTCAACCGAATGTTCAATGCACCCACGAACACTTTTTCTATGAGCAATAGGCAGATTTAAATCATCAACAATAGGAAGAAGAGGATCATTGTATGAGGGATCCTTACCATCATGAACATTGGTTGCAATAGGACTCGAGTCTTATGATTGAGAATGCTGAATTTGTATAGTTTCTTCTATATGCTTGGCTAGTCTTCTTCTTCTATAGACATGAAGCTCAAGATGATTAGATGTGCCAAGTTGTGGAGGATTTGAGTCGATTGGCAATGTGGGAATAGGGATCAAGGTTATTTCTATTTCATTGGTAACGAAAATGAATGGATCAATAATGAATGGATTGACATATGTTTGAGTGTCTTGAAGGAGATTCGAAATTTGATATTCCTTTGAAGTCTCCCCCTGAATGCCGGATTTGGAAAAGAAAGATTGATTTTCAAGAAAGGTAACATCCATGGAATTATAAAAGTTCCTAGTAATGGGTGAATAACACTTGCAGCCCTTTTTATTAGGAGAATAACCAAAAAAAATGCACTTGAGAGACTTAGGATCGAGTTTGGTGTGATAATTGTGGTGGATATGAATAAACGATGTGCTACCAAAGACCTTTAATCTATAGAAAAAGAGAGGGTATGAGGATATGAAGAGATGAAAACCTGACGAGGTGACTAAAATTTGAGGACACGACTAGGAATTCTATTGATGAGATAAATGGCAGTAAGAATTGCTTCCCTCCCAGAAATATTTAGGCACATTATTAGTGAACATAGTAGCATGGGCTACCTCAAGTAAGCGTCTATTTTTTTTCAGATACTTCATTTTGTTGTGGTGTGTCAACATAAGAGCTATTTGAATGATACCTTTTTTGGAAAAATATGACCCAAGAATGGAATTAAAGTATTCTCAAGCATTATCAGTTTTAGGACTTTGATATTGCTTTGAAACTGATTAGAGTTCATGGTATGAAAAGATTGAAGAATGGAAGCAATTTTAAAATTTTCCTTCATAAGGAATGTCCAAGTTGTTCTAGTGTGGTCATTGATGAATATGATAAACCAACTAGCTCCATCGATATTTTTGGAATGAAAGGGACCCTAAATGTCATTATGAATTATAGAAAATGGATGTGAGGGTTTATATTGTAAACTTGAATAGACATGCCTAGTGTGTTTTGCTAATTGACAAACTTCACAAAAATAAGAATTTGGTTTTTTTTATGGATAAACAAATGAGGAAAGAATTTCTCAACATAAGTAAAGTTAGGACGACCAAGGCGATAATGTCATAACATAACTTGATTTTCAATGGAAGTATAATTAGAACTGGAAACAAACACTGAAATGGAAGCAAATTTGATAGACTTTTGACTGGAATCTGAACCACAACTTGATGGGTGAAATTTTCTACTCGGAAGATCCTTTTCCTTAAACGGATATAGACCACAATGCATATCAGCACTGTGAATCTCCTTTTCCAAATCCACTTCCTAAAAGCAACAACAAATGAAATGAAATTTAGCAACACAATTTAGGTTTCAGGTAACTTGGAAAGTAAATTGCAATTGGGAAGTAAATTGCAATTCAGTTTAGGGACATAAAGAACAAAAGAAAGATAAAAATACTTTGTCAAATATGTAACTTCCCAAACCTAACCTAGTCATTATGGCTGAATCGTGGAGGCTATATTGGACACTTAAGTGTTGAACCCACTCAACCAATAGTTTAAAACCTCAAAAATCACTCTTTTAATAAAATCGCGATTTCCATTGTTAATTTTGGAAAACTTCCTTTTCATTAATCCAACCTTATTTATGTCAAATTAATGAATTAGATGTAGTTTTTATAAAAACCCAATACTCTTCTTTTCCCTTGAAAAACACTTTGATTAACTCTTTTGTAGCGGAAAATAACCATTGTTAACCCAATAATTAACTTAACCAAAAATCATGCATAGTCTAATTTCAGTGTGAATAAATCTATAAGTCCATCCTAAGAATGAAAAACATGTATGCATGAAAATCCCCAAAATGAAAACAGTCCCAAACCACAGTTTTAATAATTTTAGAGTCAAAAAAATTGAATAAAAGAAAGATAAAATTAAAAATAAAATAAAATAAAATAATAAAGATATGACGATATTGTGTTTGAATCCTGTCATACATCCGTATGCCAATTCCAATCTTAAGTTCATTCATAACCTGAGAAGTTAAGGTAATGGGGTGAGCTTAACGAGCTCCATGTGAGTCTAAACAAATACTATGCATTCGTACAAGCAATTTCACATGAAACCAAATAACACAACAATCATCAATAATAGCAATTTTAATGAACATGATCATGACACAATGCACATGTAAAATCCTACCCATACCATCCTTCATAAACCACGAGTTCCCTGAAACCCGTCTGCCAAACTCCAACGAATGCGAGCATAGCTCGATGTGGTAAAACCACTAAACAACAAGAAAGCAGTAAAATTGCCTAATAAAAAAATAATGCGATATAATCACCAATCCCCTCAGTACTCAAAATACCATGCACTGACTACAAATAAATGCGGTCTTAATATGCGACTGATAATCCACGAAACTCCTCCTCCAACCACAAAATATCTCATCCCAATGCACATGCAACATGTCATACAATCTCATTCAAAGTCATAAGTTAATACTTTTCACACTTCTTTGATGTGTTCAACACGCCCTCAATAATCAAATACTTTTAATGAAGGAAATCAATGTCCCAACTTTTAAATTACCAGTAAGATGGTATCATTCAACATTACAATATTTCACATACTTTTACGAATTTCCCATATGCAAGTATAACAATCTTTTCATTATAACATAGCAAATTTTCCATGCAATTTTAACATGCATAAACTCATATTTCAACAAATCATGCTATATACACAACCAATATCATACTAAATAACACAATCATGTATCACAATATCAACCACATAGCCACACTATCAAACTAGCAAGTTTGCTAACACATCAATCTTTTAGGGCTTGAAACGTACCTGGTTTGGCCACTTACAAAATTAATTATTTGGCCATTAAACCAATCCAATCAACAAGAAAAATCACCAAATATATCACAAAAATTATCATTGTTTATTAATTTTTTGATTTTAGGACTCACACCTTATCTTTCGCTTTTTCGCAGCACACTAGGGAATCTTCCGATTTTACTTAATAAACCTTAAAACGAACCTAAGTCTAAAAATTTGTTTAAATTCCATCAATTCATCTCTTAATCAGCCCTTAAACACCCACTTATGGGTTCAAACCAATCGTTAAAATTACAACTATTTTACGAATCCAAAATAGTTAGATTTCTTACATTGTTTTGATGCGAATCGCACGCGCAAACGTCTTTCAACTTTACGGTTAATTTGAGGCGTTTAGGTCAGCACCTAACACATTTACATACTGAAAAATCAGTAGTAATTATTGATTAAAATTCTTCACTTAATCAATCTATAACCTTTACCCAATAACTATGTCAAAACAACAAACTAGTTTGTATTTAATTGCACTTACACTTCCCGATTTGAGAGATCCAAATGGCCAATTGATCAAGAACATTTTTCCCTAATTGATATGTAATTAAAGGCTGATTAGTAGGGTATAAGAACTCAAATTAATGCTGGAAATAGATTCACAATAATTTATAAAAAAAATAGCCCCCTTTCTTCCACCTAGGCACACGCACCACCACCCATGATGGCCAAAATTGGGTTGATTTAAAAACAATTTAAAGATTAATTAAAAAAGATAAAAAAATATCTTTAAAATAATTAAAATCCGCTCAAATTCTAGATTTGGAAATTTAGGTTTTTAATTAACAAGATTAATCAAGAAATTAAAGGAAAAAGAGATCTTACACAAGCTAAAGGAGGAGGACGATAATGGCACTTTCTTAGCAATGTTGGAGTTGATCTTGGAGATCCAAGATTTCAAATTTGGGGATGATTTAGTTGAGGATGAATGGTAGCAAAGTAATGGAGAAGATGATGCTTAATATTGGTGATAAAATAAAGAAAATCAATGGTGAATGGTGGTGGTAGGGGTGACGACAACAATGGTAGGGGAAGGAAAAAGAAAAAAAATCAAGAGAGGGAGAGGAGGTTAAGGACAGCTAAGGTAGGGGAAGAAAGGATTAAAGGCTGATTTTTTGTGTGAAAAATTTGTATTTATACCTAGGTTTACTACGTTTGGACGAAAACACACTAAAACATGAGATTTTTGCAAAAAAATAATTTATTTGCAAAATAGGGGATTTGAACTTGAGACCTCCAACTAACTTTCATACTTACACATTTAAAAACTAACAATTGGGCCAATTCCCTATTTTTGATATAATTTTACATTCCCATTAAGCAAAATTTTGGGATGTTACAAAACAAATTGATCATGTTTCGGCCATAGGAGAGAAAGAGACATCTACGATTTTGACTCTAGAGTGACTGGTGCATGGCTGAAAATTGCTGAGCATTGAGTAATCACCGGTTATGTGGTCCGAGGCCCTTGAGTCAACTATCTATGTTTTTGAGTGATTTTTTTACACTAAGGGTATAAGATTGGATACCTTGATGTGTAAAGAGACTAGTAGGATGTTCTGCCGTGGTTGGAGGTGTTTGGCCTATATTAGTGACTTGGCTAAGCATATTCTGTCATACCTCAATCTGTTCTTTGGTGAATAAATTATCCCCGACACAGGTTTCTGTTATGACTACAACATTTGCACGATTCTCAAATCTTCTAGTAGATGGTTTCCAATCTATAGGTTTACCATGCAACTTCCAAAATCTTGCCTTCACATGACCAGGCATTTAGAGTGGTCGCACTAAGGGCATCCTTTGCCAACCTTGTTGTTCTGAGGTGAATTGTGTAACATCCTGAATTCTAGTTGAATGAGAATGAAAATTTATTTCAAAAATAAGAAAATATCCTAGTGATTAATTGATAAATGGAAAAGCATGGAAATTAGATTAAGGTTCTAAGTTTGAGTCCCTCCCCTTGCAAACTAATTAAATTTTACAAAATTTGTTCTTTATTTTAAATGAGTGCCGCCCATGCCTAATTAAACCTAGGTATAAATATTATTTTTAAAAAATTTGATCAGCTGTTAATCATATCTTTCCACCCTAGTCATCCCTCGCTTCTCCTCTCCTCCTCTCTTTTCAATTTTTTCTTTCTTTCTTCCTTGTTGCCATCGCCCAAATTGTTCACCACCATCTCTTTTTCTTTTCTTTTTCCGCAAGATCTTCCACCATCCTCCCCTCAATATTGCTGCCATATTCCTCTTAATTTTCCTACCACAAATCTAAAATTTTGGACCTCCAAGAACGATTCTTGTTGTTGCCAAAAAGAGCCATTGCCGCTCCTTTCACCTAGCTTGTGTAAGTTCTTGTTTTCTTTTGCTTTCTTGATGAATATTATAAGTTAAATACCCAAAATTCCAGATCAGTAAATTATCTAATTTGTAAATATTTAAAGGGTGTTTTCCAGACTTCTACGTGTTTTTAAACGTGCTTTTAAATCAGCCCTAATGTGGCCATCGTTGGTGGTGGTGCACGTACCTAAGGGTTCAAGAAAAGGGGATGTTGTTTCTTTATTTTCTTCCATTTATTTTCAGAAAACTCTTGGGTTCTTGAAACCTTCCTAATCATCCTTTAATCCTATGTAATTAGGAAAAAAATCAATCTTGATCAATCGACGACTCAGACTTGACAGTTTGGGAAGCGTAACTATGGTTGATTATGGACTAGTGTGTAGCTTCAGTTTAGATGTTGGGAAAATTGTTAATTAGTCAGTTTAAAATTTTATTCATGGATTGGATACTAATTTTTCAGTATTTATGTTTTTTAGGTGTCGACTTAAACGCCCCAAATCAATAGTGAAGCCAATAAACGTTCATTCTTACGATTCGCATCAAATCAGTGCAAGAAATCTAACTAGTTTTGATTTGAAAAATCATCATAATTGTGATGATTGGATTGAACCTATAAGTGGGTGTTTGGGGGCTATTTAAGAGGTATAATAATTGAATTTAATAATTATTTTTAATTTAGGTTTGTTATAGATTTTATTAGAGAAACTGCGAGAATCACAAATGTGTTGCAGTAAAGCATAAAATAAGGTGTGGGTCCTAACTCGTTAACTTGAACGTTTTAATATTATATTTAAATGATATAATTGATGATTAAGATTGCTGGTTGGGCTTGGCTAAATAGCTAAGTAATTAAATTGTAAGTGGCCGAACCAGGTACGTTTCAAGCCCTAATTGTTTGGCATGTTAACAAAAATTTGAGAATGACTAAATAATTGTGTGACTGATATTGTTGTGAATGATTAGTTGATATGATTTATGTTGATTGTATATATAGCATGATTTCGAATGAAAATGAGGCTTACGCATGATATATTTGTATGAATGATTTGCTATGAAATATTTGAAAGACCACTATACATGTAGTCGAAAAAGAATTGTAAGTTATATGAGATTGTGATATGTTGAATGACACCATCTTAGTGGTGAATTGAAAGTTGGATAAATGATCCTATTTACTGAAAGTATTTGATAATATGAGGGCGTGTTGATCATGCTAAAGAAATGTGAAAGTATTGAATTCATGACTATGTATGAGATTGTATGATATCTTGCATGTGCATTGGGGTGGGATTGCTATTATGGATGACGAAGGAGTTCTGTGGAGATTCGACGTCATATTAAGTCTTCATTTATTTATAGTTAGTGCACTACATCGGAGATTTGAGGAGATTTGGAGATTTTATCACATTTATTCATTAAATGGCAGATTTTAGGCAATTATGTTCATTCAGTGGTTTTACCACATTGACCTTTGCTCGCGTTCATTGGAGTTTGGCAGACGGGTTCTGGGGAACTCGTAGTGTGTAGCAGATGGTTGCGGTAGGAAACTCATTTTTTCATTTTGACATGATCATGACTCATTAAAATGTTGTTAATGATGCTTTATAATGATATATGGTTCATTGTGTGAATGCTTAAATGTGTGCTAAATGCCTTATTATTTAAACCCACATTGAGCTAGTTAACTCACCTCATTACCTAAAGCTTCTTAGGTAATGAATGAAATTAGAACCGAACTTGACATGCGGACATACGACGGAATTCAAACTTAACTTTTATCATTATTAATTTTTATTTAAATTTCCCTAATTTTTTTTGTTTTGGACTGTAAAACTATTTGAACTAGGGGTTGGGACTGTTTCTTTTTTTGGGATTTTTCATGCATGCATAGTTTCGGACATGAGATTGATTTATTATATACTAAAATTGGACTAAGCATGTTACTTGGCTTAATTAATAACTGAGTTTTTAATTTTTTTTCACTGCAATCAAGATAAAAGAAGTTATTTTTCAAAAGAAAAGGTGGGCAAAGAGTTTTTTTTTTCTAAAACCACCTAAAAACTTCCAACTTTACTTAATAAAGGTCGGACTAAGTAATGAATGTTTTCCCAGATTAACAAAGGTGACCACGATTTTATTAAAAAAGAGTGTTTGTAAGGTTTTTAACCAGTGATAGAGTATTCTTGTTATTTAGGTGTCCAATGTGACCTTCAGGATTCGACCATAACGTATAGGCCGAGTTTGGGAGGTTACCTTTGTTTTTAATAAAGGCTAGGTTCAAACCTCGAACTAAATTTTTAGTTCTTTTTAAAAATGAATTTGCATGCATGCATACATGAAATGGGCACTTTCAGGAAAAACAAACCACAGTATTTTGTAAAGTATTTTTGAGGAAACGATGAAGTCCAAAGGTTCGATGCCATGCCCATAGAAACAATAATGAAACTTTAGTATGATAATAGAGACTATTGCATAAAAATTTAAATAAAACAATTTTGATTGAGAGTGCGCTAAAAGATTTAACAAAGTACTAAAAATATTCTTACTTATTGTAGACCCATAAAATATCGAAATGAATGCTTGTGGAATGATAACTCGTGCTAGGAGGGGTTGTAGGGAGCAGCCTCTGGGGGCTTCGGTTGAGTCGACTGCATCTCAAGTGCCAGTACAGAGTAATGAACAGAATGAAGCTATTAGTGAACCCACTATTGAGGGTGGGAATACGGATAATCGAGATAATTATGAAGAGGATGATCTAGTAACAAAAGCTTTGTGACGGGCTTTAAATCAAGTTGATGGGGCCCCAATAGATGGTGTTAGTCATGGGATGATCGTTAAGAGGCTCTGCTCTAGTGGGGCAAAATTGTTCAGAGGTATTGGTGGAACTACTGCTACAATGGCCGAGTATTGGATGGAGACCATTGAATATATTCTAGATGATTTGGACTGCACTCTTGAGCAGACACTTAAGGGTGTTGTAACCTTGTTAAGGAATGAGGCATACAAGTGGTCCCAATCAGTGGTTTGGGGTACGCTGCCAGAGCGTATTGATTGAGCCTATTTTCAGGATGCCTTCTAGGGTAAGTTTGTGGGTTCTTGTTATTTGGAGGCACGATGATTGGAATTTATTGAGTTGAAACAATGTGATTTGACTATTTTTGAGTATGAGGTGAAATTTCTGAGGTTAAGCTGCTATGCACTTAGTATCGTGGTGTCTGATCAAGAGAAAAGTTTCCATTTTCAGGAGGGCCTAAGGTATGACCTTAAGGTTCATGTAGCTCTGCACCAAGAGCGTATGTTTGAGGCTTTGGTTGAGAATACCAAAATTATTTAGGAGATCAAGCGCGTAGAGCGCATAAAAGGGGGAAACAAAGGGATCGACCCAAGAGAGAGGTGGGATCTGTTGGCCTAAACTCCTGTCCTATTAGAGGGGTCAAATAGGCTTGGCCACCAAAAAATAGAGAGATAGTGGCCCTAGAGAAGGGAAAAATTAGGTATGTAAGTATTGTCAAGGGTGTCATTTGGGCAAATGTTGGAGAAGAGTGGGTACTTGTTTAATTTGTGGCTCGATGGAGCATAGGAGTAAAGATTGTCTTCGTTGGTTTGATCGGATGCAAGCTTCGACCTAGAATTAGGGTCCTACTAGGGGTCAATCAGGGTGTTTAGAAGGGCCGTAATCAGAACAGAAATGAGAATGGTAATGTAGGACGGAGAGCACCGGTTCAAGGTGTGAATAGGGTTGAAGCTAGGCAACCTGCCTTGGTATATGTAGTTGTCATTATAGTAGGTACCTTTACTATCTATTCACTGCCTTATTTTGCATTGAGCGATATAGGATCTACTCATTCTTATATTACTTGTGATATGGCTGTAAAACTAGGGATTGGGGTAGAGAAAATTAAAAACTCGATTACTGTAGTCAGTCCTTTAGGATCATTTGTGTTTGTGAATAGAATTTATAAGAGATGCACTTTAGAAACTCAAGGAGAGATTTTTCACCCTGACTTAATGGAATTTCCTTTTAATGAGTTTGATCTAATTCTGGGGATGGATTAGTTGGTTGAGCACCAATTCTGTTTGGATTTTTCACCGAATAGGGTAATTTTAGTGACGAATACTGGAAAAAAGATTGTTATGGTTGGGGAACATCAAAATTATCAGTCCAATGTGATCTCTGTTACGGTAGCAGAAAAGATGGTGCAGAAAGGGTGCGAGGCGTTCCTGGCTTATGTCCAAGATGTAAGTGTTGTTGATCTTTCTGTTGATAGTATTTGTATAGTTATGGGATTTTTTGATGTGTTTCCTGAGGAATTGCCAATGTTGCCTTAGGATAGGCACAGTGTTTCGCCGTGGGGCACACCAGTTTTATTTGTGAATAAAAAAGATGGTACATTTTGATTATGCATTGATTACACACAGCTGGAAAAATTAACTATCAAGAATAAGTATCCTCTACCAAAAAATGACAACCTATTTGATCAGTTTAGAGGTGCACCTGTCTTCTCTAAAATTGGCCTAAGATCCATGTATTACCAAATTAAGGTAAAAAAATTTGATATTCCCAAGACTTCCTTTAGGACTCGTGATGATATTCCCAAATTAAGGTAAAAAATATGAGTTTCTTGTAATGCCTTTTGGATTAACTAATGCACCAGTGGAATTTATGGATCTTATGAACCATGTGTTTTAGCATTTCCTTAATCAGTTAGTCATTTTATTCATTTACGACATCCTAGTGTATTCCAAGACAGAAATTGACCACGATGAACATTTGAGGGTGGTTCTACAGATACTTCGTGAAAAGTAACTTTTTTCTAAACTCAGTAAGTGTGAATTTTTGTTGAAGAAAGTTATATTTTAGGTCACGTGGTATCGACAGAAGGTATCCGCGTAGATCCTAAAAAGATTAAAGCTATCCTAGATTAGAAGCAACTGAAGAATATTTCAAAGATTCAGAGTTTAATGCTTATCGCTAGGTATTATAGAACGTTCGTTGGGGGTTTTTCCTTAAACCAGCCCCATTTAAATGGGGAGAAGGGCAACAAGCTAGTTTTGAAAAGTTAAAAACCGTATTGACTGAAGCTCCTGTCCTAATTCAACCAGAATCTAGTAAGGAGTATGTTGTGTATAATGATGCTTCGCATGTTGGGCTTAAATGTGTCTTAATGCAAGATTGTAAGGTAGTAGCCTATGCTTCGAGACAACTTAGGCCACATGAATACAATTACCCTACACATGATTTGGAGTTGGCAGTTGTTATCTTTGCTCTTAAAATCTGGAGACATTACTTGTATGGTGAGAAGTGTATTATTTACAATGATAAAAAAATATAAAATATCTCCTTAAACAAAAGGATCTTAACTTGAGGCAACGTAGATATATTGAATTTTTGAAAGACTACGACTGTATGATTGAGTATCACCCCGAAAAAGCTAATGTATTGGCAGATGCTTTGAGTAAGAGGGCAGTGTCTGATTTGAGGGCTATGTTCGCTTACTTGAGTCTGTTTTATGATGGGGGTATCTTAGCTAAGTTGTAAGTAAAGCCTGTTTGGATTCAGGAAATCAAAGATAAATAAGGTTTGGATGAATCTTTCGGACTTTGATTTAAACATGTTGAGGATGGGTCAACTGAGGACTTTGGGATTAATTCTGATGGGATTTTATGTTCTAGGGGCAGATACTGTGTACCAAACGATCAGAATTTTAGACAATATATACTTTAGGAAGCGCATAACATCCTTTATGTTGTGCATCTCGATAGTACTAAAATGTATTGTGACTTAAGAGAAGTCTATTTGTGGTCGAAATTTAAACGGGAAGTAATGGAGTTCGTATCGAAATGTTTGACTTGCCATCAAGTTAAACCTAGGAATTAGTTTCCATCAGGGTTGCTCCAACCAATTCGAATTCCATAGTGGAAGTGGGAGAGAGTGACAATAGACTGTGTTAGTGTGTTTCTTTTGACACCTATTAAAAAAGATTCAATTTAGGTCATATTGGATAGATTGACGAAGTCCGCCCATTTTATTCTTGTTCGCATCGATTATTCTATTTAGAAACTAGCTAGGCTTTATATTTCCAAGATAGTGAGATTGTATGGCTTGCTAGTGCCAATTACTTCAAATCGGGATCCTTAATTTATGTAGCAATTTTGGAAGAAATTGCATGAGGATTTGGGTACTTGTTGGATTTCAGTACGACTTTTCATCCACAATCCATTGGTCAGTTGGAAAGGGTCATTCAAATTTTGGCAGATATGTTGAAGAGTTGTGTAATCGACTTTTAAGGAAGTTGGGAGGAGCATCTACCGATGGCGGAGTTTGCCTACAATAACAGTTTTCAGTCAAGTATCCAAAAGGCACCTTATGAAGCTCTTTATGGTCGTATGTGTCACTTGCCTTTATGTTGGGCTGAGGTGGGTGAAAGGAAGCTAGTGGGTCAAAAATTGGTTACGAAGACTGAGGATAAGATTTGGTTAATTCGAGATAGGTTGAAGGCATCTTCGGATAGACATAAGTCATATGCCGATTTGAAATGTAAGGACATCGAGTTTAATGTGGGAGATTGGGTTTTCCTTGAAGTCTCTCAGTGAAAGAAGGTTCTGAGGTTCAATCCTAAGGGCAAGTTAAGCCTTAGATTCATTAGCCCTTATCGAGTGCTTAAAAAGGTTGGTCCTGTGGCTTACCAGCTAGAATTGCCTCGTGAGTTAGATAGTATTCATGATGTGTTTCACGTCATGATGTTGAGACAGTATTGATCAGATCCGTCGCAAGTTGTTCTTGTAGAGGGGATTGAGGTTCGACCAGATTTGACATTTGAGGAGGAACTTGTTTAAATATTGGATCGTGAAATCAAGGTGTTAAGGCGAAAGAAAATTGCTTTAGTTAAAGTATTTTGGATAAACTATGGCATTGAATAGCCTAGTTGAGAGCTAGAGGACTTGATTTGGCTTTAGTATCCTCATCTCTTTGAATCAGGTAATTTTGAGGATAAAATTTATTTAAGGGGGTAGAGTTGTAACATTCCAAATTTTAGATTAATGAGAATGCAAAATTATTTCAAAAATAAGGAAATATCCTAGTGTTTAATTGATAAATGAAAAGGCATGGAAATTAGATTAAGGTTCCAAGTTCGATTCCCTTCCCTTGCAAAATAATTAAATTTTACAAAATCCCTTCATTTTTTAAGTGAGTGTCGCCCATGCCTAATTAAACCTAGGTATAAATATTATTTTTAACAAATCTAATCAGCCTTTAATCATATTTTCCCCACCCTAGCCGTCCCTCCCTTCTCTTCTCGTCCTCTCTTTTCAATTTTTTCTTTCTTTCTTCCTTATTGCCGTTGCCCAAACCTTTGCACCATCTCTTTGTCTTTTCTTTTGCCACAAGATCTTGAACCGTCCTCACCCTAATCTTTCTTCCATCTTCCCCTTAATTTTCTAGCCCCAAATCTAAAATTTTGAACCTCTAAGAACGATTCTCGTTGTTGCCAATAAGAGCCATTGCCGCCCCTTTCACCTAGCTTGTGTAAGTTCTTGCTTTCTTTTGATTTCTTGTTGATTCTTGTAAGTTAAATACCCAAACTTCCATATCTGGAATTTGGGTGATTTTTAAATATTTAAAGGGCATTTTCCAACCTTCCAACTGTTTTTAAAAGTTCTTTTAAGTTATCCCTAATTTGGCCATCATTGGTGGTGGAGGGTGCCTAAGGGCTTAAGAAAGAGGGCCGTTATTTCTTTATTTTTTTCCATTTATTTCTAGCAAATTCATGGGTTCTTGAAACCCTCCAAATCAACCTTTAATCATGTGTAATTGAGAAAACAATTCAATCTTGATCAATTGGCGACTTAGATCTAACAGTTCCACAAGCGTAAGTGTGGTTGATTATTGTAACACCCCTTACTCGAGACCGTTTCCGGAGTCAAGCACGAGGCGTTATCTGATTTAACTTACCAGTTTAGAGCATAAAAATTTGCTTTTAAAATTTATTTCACTGTTCACCATAATGCTGTGCACCTGCGCAGCAGCCACTAATTTAATTATAACTTGAGTTACAAAACTCAAAATTTAGATCTGTAAATTTTCCCTGAAACTAGACTCATACATTATCTTATGATAAAATTTTCAGAATTTTCAGAATAGCCAATTAGTACAGTTTATTCATTAAAGTCTCCCTTGTTTCACTGTCTGACGATTCTAATCTTTATTCACTAAAAATCAATTTTCTCATCTTATGATTTTCATATGGTGTTCTCACTTATTTCTACAAAAAATAAACTCACTAAGGAATCTAGACATATTAATTATAACTCATAATTATTTTTTTTACAATTTTTACTGATTTTCTAAAGTCATAACAGGGGACTCCAAAAACCATTCTGACCCTATCTAACCAAAATTCAAATATCTTAGAATATAAAATTTCTTTACCCACACCGTTATTTTTCTTTGAAAATAGACTTGATAAGATTTAATTCTATATATAATTCACTCTCTAATTCATTTTATACTATCCTTGGTGATTTTTCAAAGTTACATCACTGCTGCTGTTCCAAAACTATTTCATTGCAAATTTTTTACTCTTTCATATTTTCTAGGTATAAACTATCACCTAGGCATTCATAACACCACACATGTTCTTAATTAGCCATTTCAATAGCTAACCATTAGCCATATCATATAAACACACTCAAAATGACTAAGCCTCTATACACGCCATAGCTTTACACGTTTCGAAATCACATAATACCGAGATGTCTGTAGATAGTGTGAGACGAACTCCGATGTCATTGTGATCCTCGAACTGACTTGGCGATTGTAACACCACTTACCCGAGACCGTTTCCGGAGTCGAGCTCGAGGCATTACTATACTTAACTTATTAGTTCGGGGCATAAAAATTTGCTTTTAAAATTTATCTCACTATTTATGATAAAGTTGTCCACTCGCGTAGCAGTCACTACATCATTTATAACTTGAGCTACGGAACTCAAAATTTAAATCCGTAAATTTTCCCTGAAACTAGACTCATATATCTTCTTAACATAAAATTTACAGAATTTTTGGTTTAGCCAATTAGTACAATTTATTAGTTAAAGTCTCCCCTGTTTCACCACTCAACTGTCCTGACCTCTTGCCACTAAAAATAAATTTTCTCATAGTTCCATATGGTGTTCTCACTTTTTTCTACAGAAAATAGACTCAATAAGGAATCTATAAATATAAATTAAAACTCATAACTATTTTTTTACAATTTTTAGTGATTTTCTAAACTTAGAACAGAGGACTCCAAAAACAGTTCTGACCCTATCTCACCAAAATTCACATATCTCAAAATATAAAATTCCTTTTTCTAAACCGTTATTTTTCCATAAAAATAGACTCAACAAGATTTCATTCTATATATCATAAACCCTCTAATTCATTTTATACTATCCTAAGTAATAATTCAAAATCACGCCACTACTGCTGTTTGAAATCTGTTTCTTTGCAATTAATCACTCTTTCATGATTTTTATGCATAATTTATCACATAGACATGTATAAACAACAAACACCTTCATACTTGGCCATTTTGACAACCATTCATCAGTAGATATGTACACATAATTCTTTAGCAAAATCATAAAATAATATTCAAAATAAGTAAGTCCCTATACATGCCATAGTTCAGACATAGTTTATAATAAAATACCGAGTCGTTGTGGTTGATAGTGTGGACGATCTTCGACGTCTTTAGGATCCTCAAATTTGATTATTAATGCTATATAAAAAGAAAATAGACAAAGTAAGAATAATGCTTAGTAAGTTTACAAGTAAATAAATAGCAACATTAAACACAAAAAATAATAACCAAGTAACATAATCTTTAATTTCCTCTTTACTTGATCTCTTACTCATTCACTTACTTGTTTACTTAGATAACTCATAATTATGACTTACTTTTCTCTTGCTAAAATTTTGATTCTCAATGGGTAATGTAATATACTCTTAACCCTTATAACTCACTTGAACTTGCCATTTATGCTTTTAACTGAACTTCTATAAAACATAATCTGTTTTCTAGCCCGTTGAGCCACATTTGAATAATAAGGATACTTGGGTCTCATATATGATAATAACATGCCAAAGCCATGTCCCAGACATGGTCTTACATGGGATGTTTCCTGTACTGCCAATGCCATATCCCAGATATGGTCTTACATGGGAGTTCTCATATTGGTGCCCATGCCATGTCTCAGACATGGTCTTACGGGGGACCTCTCATTTGGGTGCCAACGCCATGTCCCAGACATGGTTTTACATGGGACCTCTCATAATCTCAATGATGCCAAAGACATGTCCTAGACATGGTCTTACATGGGATCTCTTTACCCAAATGTCATGACATTTGTATCCAATACACTCCTAATGTTTCAACGGGGCTTTTATCACTAATTCTCTGTCATCTCATACTTAAGTCAACATTAAATAATTTTATGAAATAAATACATAATTGCTAGAAAATAGCAGCATTAATAATAATTATTGAAATATTGCATTTATTTACCTTAAACTTACCTCGGTAGCAAATATAGCCAAACTAATCAATTTAGTCTTCAACTTTATTCTTTCCTCGATCTAACCTCAAATTCCATTCTTCTTGATCTATAATAGCAAATTTAACTTATTTAGTACTCACATTCATTAAAACGACCCTAGACTCTAACTTTGGCAAAATTACAATTTTGCTCCTAAACTTTTACATAATTACGCTTTTGCCCCAAGGTTTAGAAATTAAACTTCATCTCATATTCTTATGTTATATAACATGCTGAACATTTTTCTCTTCTATGACAACATCAAATTCTCGCTCTAACACTTACTTATGTACATTAGGGATTTTTACCGATTATGTCAACTTACTCGTTTTCGCTTAAAATCGGCTAGCAAAAGTTGTTTAACATAATTTATAGCTTCATATTTTATCATAAAACATCAAAATAGACACTTTTCACCTATGGGTATTTTTCCAAATATAAACCCTAGGTTAAATTATTGCTAGAATAAGCTAAATTAAGCTACCTAGATCTCAAAAACGTAAAAAGCATTAAAAACGGGGCTTAGAATCACTTACTATGAGCTTGAAAAAGTGTGAAAACCCTAGCTATGGTATCTTTCCAAATTCAGCAGCAAGCTATGGAGAAGATGATATTTTTGCAATCTTTTTCCCTTTTATTCTTTTTATTATTCATTTACTAAAATACCCTTCATTAAAACTTTAGTTATTTTTTTCTATGCATGCCTATTTTTGTCCATGGAAATTTTATGGTCTAATTATTATTTAAGGACCTCTACTTTGATTATGCACTTCAAATAAATCCTTTATCATCTAAAACTCATATTTACCCACTTTTGCTATTAAGTCCTAATAGGCAATTTAGGCATGCAAATCAATAAAATTTCTTATCAATACTTTAATACTTATATCTAATCACTCGATAAATCATAAAAAATAATAATAATTTTCTCTTTAAATCAGATTTGTGGTTACGAAACCACTATTCTGATAACCTTAAATTTGGGCCATTACAGCAATATTATAAAAATAAGTAAAATAAAGAAAGTAAGCATAAAGCTTAGTAAGTTTACAAGTAAATAAATAACAACATTTATCATAAATAATCATACTCATAAATTTCATCAAACATTAGAATCTTTACTCACTTCTTTACTTACTCACTTACTTGTTTACTTACTTGCTTACTTAAATAACTCATGATTATAACTTATTCCTCCCTTACTGAAATTTCTTTCTCAACTGATAACTGAGATATTCTCAATCCTTATAACTCACCTGAATTTATTATTATGCTTTTATCTGAACTTTCATGTAATATGGTCTATTTACTAGCCCGTTGAATCACTTGGAATACTAAGGATACTCGGGTCTCTTGTCTGATAATACATGCCAAAGCTATGTCCCAAACATAGTCTTACATGGGATGTTTTCTGTACTGCCAATGCCATATCCCAAATATGGTCTTACATGGGAGTTTTGATATCGGTGCCCATGATATGTCCCAGAATGGTCTTACGAGGGACCTCTCATCTCGGTGCCAACGCTATGTCCTAGACATGGTCTTACATGGGATCTCTCATCTCAGTGCCAACGCCATGTCCCTGACATGGTCTTACATGGGATCTCATTCCCTTAATGTCATGACATTTGTATCCGATACATTCCCAATGTTTCAACGGGGCTTTTATCACTGATTCTGTGTCACCTCATACTTAAGTCAACATTAGATATTTTCATGAAATAAATACATAATTGGTGAAAAATAACAGCATTAATAATAATTATCAAAATATTGCATTTATTTACTATAAACTTACATCGGTACAAAATATGATCAAATCTAGCACTTTAGTCTTCAACCTTTTTCTTTCCCCGGTCTAACTCTGGATTTTGTTCTTCTTGATTTATAATAGAAATTTTATATTATTTAATACTCACATTCATCAAAACAATCCTTGACTCAAACTTTGGAAAAATTATGATTTTGCCCCTAAATTTTTGCATAATTACACTTTTGACCCAAAGCTTGGAAATTAAACTTCATACCTTATTCTTATGTTTTATGACATGCTGAACATTTTTCCCTTCTATGGCAACATCAAATTCCAAGTCTAACACTTACTTATGAACATTAGGTATTTTTACCGATTATGTCGTTTTACTCGTTTTCACTTAAAACCGCTTAGCAAAAGTTGTTTAAAATAATTCCAAGCTTCATATTCTACCATAAAACATCAAAATAAACACATTTCACCTATGGGTATTTTTCCAAATATGAACCTTAGGTTAAATTATTGCTAGAATAAGCTAAATCAAGTTACCGGGACTCCAAAAATGTAAAGAACATTAAAAACGGGGCTTGGGATCACTTACTATGGAGCTTGGAAGCTTGAAAGCCCTAACTATGGCTTCCCCCCTTGCTAATTTTGGCCAAATGAAGAAGATGAGCACAATTTGCCATCTTTTTCCCTTTTAATTCATTTTAATTACCAAATTACCAAAATGCCCCTAACTTAAAAATTTTCTATTTCACTTATCTCATGTCCATTTTTGTCCATAACTTAACCAATGGTCTAATTACCATATAAAGACCTCCAATTTAAAATTTCATAATAATTGGACACTTCTAACATGTAGAACTCAACTTTTGCACTTTTTACAATTTAGTCCTTTTGACTAAATTGAGTGCCCAAATGTCGAAATTTTTGAACGAAATTTTCACGAAATCATTCCGTGAAATTGTAGGCCATAAAAATATAGTCAAAATAAATTATTCCTCATCGAATTTGTGGTCTCGAAACCACTGTTCTGACTAGGCCCAAAATTGGGATTTTACAATTATGGATTAGTTTGTAGTTTCGGTTTAGATGTTGGGGAAATTTTTAATTGGTGAAATTAAAAATTTTAGTCATGGATTAGCTACTGATTTTTCAGTATTAATGTGTGTTAGGTGTTGTCTTAAATGCCCCAAATCAACAGTGAAGTCAATAAACGTTCACGCATATGATTCACATCAAATAAGTGTAAGAAACCTAACTAGTTTGGATTTGAAAAATCGTTATTATTTTGATGACTGGATCCAACCCATAAGTGGGTGTCTGGGGCTGTTTAAGAGGTATAATAATTGAGTTTAATAATTATTTTTAATTTAGGTTCATCATAAAGTTTATTAAAGAAACTGCGAGATTCACATGTGTGCCACAGTAAAGCGTAAAATAAGGTATGGGTCTTAACTCATTAACTTGAATGTTTTAATATTATTTTTAAATGATATAATTGATGACTAAACTTGCTGGTCGGCCTTGGCTAAATGGCTAAGTGATAAATTGTAAGTGACCGAACCATGTACGTTTCGAGCCCTAATTATTTGGCATGTTAGCAAAAATATGAGGATGACTTAATAACTGCATGATTGATATTGTTGTGAATGATTAGTTATGTAACACCCCAAACCTGGTCTGGACGTTATGGCCAAATCTGGAAATGTCTCATGGTAGTGTGTTTGAAAACCGTAACTTGTGTTGGGAAACCGTAACTTTGCTAAATACATTTTCCGTTTAGAGTTCTTTCATTATTATTTATGAATTCTAATATTGTGTTAATTAATCATTCGAAAACTTTCAAAACGTTTAATCTATGCGGAAGCTTTTTAAAATAGATTGCATAATCGTGAGTATTTTGTTAAAACGTTTGGTACTTTTGAAAACTCGAGTTTTCCTAAAACTAGTAGTTATAAATTGAAAATCCCAAATTTTAAAAAAATCCTTAGAGGCCATATTTACAATAAAATTCCCAAATAAAATTTAAAATCATAATTAAGTACGAAACGGAGTGAAATAAGGTTCTGTGGCCACCGTTGAGTCCTCCGCCGCATCGATCCGCCCAAGCCTAGGGATTACCTGTACAGATAAATCAGAAGGGTGAGTTTACGAAAACTTAGTGTGTAATTCCCCATATAGAAGAAGCCGACAAAATGTAGTCACGGTCTGGGCTTAAGCCTTTTCAATACCAGATTCAGTTTCAGTACAGAAACAATCATGCATTAGGGTCTTGGCCCATTACAGTATCAGTAATCAATACAGTAACAGACATACAGTCACAAAATCCTACCCATCCAGCCTCTACACACCAACTCCGCCCAACCCTACACTCTATTTGGGGATATAATCAACCCACCCATCCCTACACTCCAAAAAGTACCGAATGCGGCACTAGACAGTTGTTTGCAGCTGAGCTGCCAGTAAATTAAGCTTGAGGCCAATTAGTACCTTCCTCTGAACATTAAAATCCCCAACCCAATGCAATGCAATATACAAATATGACATGCTATACATAATATCATGCATGTAAACCGGCATATAGTATCAAATCATTGGGACATCATCATGCTTAATCATATCAGTCATATAGTCATTTCAGTCAATTAGGGGTCTAGGTAAGCTTACCGACCCTACAGTAGGTCCACAGTCGACTCAGGCGACCCATGCAACCATAGCAATTACACAGTGAAAATGGGCCTACAAGCCCATGATGTTCGCCTGTGTGGCCTACACGCCCGTGTGGCCCACATGGCCCAAATTGGTGTTGGTCATGTAGATCACATGGCCTAGTCCAAAAATCCCACACGACCCAATTCGATTTGTCTCGTGTATCAAGCGCGACCAGCCTCGTCAATCACACGCCCGTGTTCGTTCACACGGCCTACCACACAGACGGCCACGCGCCTATGTGGCGTCGACAGCCTCACTTTTTGGCTTTTCTCCGTTTTCTGTTTACAGTGTTACGGTTACACACCTGCTTCAATTTTGACGTCCAAAAACTCCCGAGCACACCGATACCTAAAATCAAAAATAAACACTAGATTAATCATTTAAACCATCGAATTTATCGAAATCCCGAAGCAAAGTGATAATCTTTCGAGTGATAAGCCATTACCTTATATCGAGTAGCAGAAATTCCCCATCTTCAGAATGTTGGCGAGAGATAAATAGCCCTTCGATAAACCCATAAACCAAAAGAATCCATATTAACACTTGTCCAAGTCCTAGTTTAAAGTTAATCAAAACTAAACTTACCGAAAACGCGAAGAGAATGATGCGCAGAAAGAGAGTAGAAATAAAAAGGACCGAAAAAGGGAAAGGTAGTAAGGCGAAGGTTCGGCTAGGTAAAGAATAGGGAAACGTTAAGAGACTCTCAGCAAGAAGAGAAGAAAGTAAAAGTTGAGACGAAAACCAATACCACCTTATTTCACTTACCGAACAGACAGAAACGAAGGATACCACAAACGAACTATTAAAGCCAGGAAAAACAAAAAGAAACGCCAAGAGTAGGGGGGAGAAGCGAAATTTGGCGGCAATGGGAGGAATTGAGGAATGAAAATGGTAGAGATGGGGAAAGAAATCATCAGGAAGATGGAGAGAAAACTGACTCTCTCTTTTGTTCAAAAAGAAAAGAAAATGATTTGGTTTTGGATATTTTCCCCATAATCCCCTAATTTCCTCCCATTTACCCCTAAATTCGCTCCCACACCCCTCAAACACTCCTTAACCGTCCACTACTTCCCCACAAACCTCAAACACTCAGCATTTTACCACACCTCAAACTCCTACACGGTACAAGTAGAAAAACTAAATCTCATTTGCCCAAGCAAGAGTTCAAACTTCAGACCTCTTGCTCCTTTGCTCTCCATTTAACCATCAGACCAATTTTAACATATTTTACCAACATTTAATTATAAGCCTACTGGCTAGTGATAGGGATTTGTTCAGAAAAATGCAAAAATTTTCCCAAGACACAGCTTGAACTTAAGACCTCACACTCACACACCTAGAGCAGTTAACCACTGAAGCAGACAAATATTTGTGTCATAAATACACGAAAACAAATATAGAAACTTTGGGGTGTTACAACTCTACCCCCTAAAAGAAAATTTCAGCCTCGAATTTTACCTAATCAGAATAGATGAGGATATTGCTGACACATCGCATCCTCAGGCTCCCACATGGCCTCCTCAGAGCTATGATTACGCCATAGAACCTTAACCAGTGGGATGTATTTTAGCGTGCATGTAATCCTCCAAGAATATCTCCTCTGAAATCCTTAACCAAGTAGCCCTAAATCCCTAATTAGTAATCTCATTTCCCTAACTTAAAAATCCTCTGAAATCTCCCAAAATCTCTACAACCATCAGCCATCGGTCACCACTCTCCGACGTCCACCAAGTCACCATCATCTTATTAATATTGACTTTGATATCTTCTTTATATTTATCCCTATCTATTTTGCTGGTTCTTTCTAGAAAGTATAGAGAAACCGATAGTTTATTTCATAAATTTGATATTTTCTCTCTTTTTTCCCTCTGTTTCTCTTATCAAGTGTATTATGGTTATGCTTTTCTTTTGTTTCTCGGGAAAAAAAAATCATCCTTTTTTAACCATTTCTGTTGAAATAAATAAAAAGAAAAAACCTCAAAAAAAATTTTTAGCTTCTGTCATTAAAATAAACTTTTTCTAGTTTTCCCTTATTTTATCTTGCTTTTGTTTCTTGGTGTGGGAAATGAGTGTTTTGAACTTTGCCTTATGGGTTTTTCATTTTTGGATTGAACTTTATGAATTTTACTATTCACACCAACGCTTAATTCGGTTAACCGACCAACTTAACAAAAATATTTTGGTTCGATTAATTTTTTTGAAAATTTTTTGGTTCGGTTAATGGTTAAAGGATTATACAGTTCGATTAATTCGGTTAATGCTAGTTCGGTTCGGTTAATAGCCAAACCGACCGTTTAAACACCCTAATAACTAATGTATATTTAATAATCTAACTTAATAATTCAATCAAATTTCAAAATTAATCACAATTATGCCTTAATAAATATATGCTAAAATAGGGCAGAATAGGATAAAAGAAATTGAGTAATGTGCAGCTATCAAAGATTTTCAAGAGGATAAAAAGAATTTTGATACTGATAACATGTTTTTGAAATAAATAATAAAAGAAAAAAGAAAAAATAAATTGACAGAGCAAAAGAACTATGATATTTTATTGATCAATCGGATTATATCCAATATTTTTCTAAAGCCTATATTCATAGACATAAGACCTATAAATGAAATAAAAATCAGCTTCTTATTAATATTAAAATCCTAAAATATATCAAACTTGTCTTAATCTTAATCAACATACACTTAATAATAAAATATTTATAACATTATCAAACATTTAATTAGAAATTTTAATTTTTTTAAAGGTTTATATATAAGTTTAATAATATTTTAAAATGTTTGGTTATAAGGTGTTCTTTAAAATGGTAATTAATATGTCATAGTAAACTAATTTTTTAAAAATTATGCAAATATTTTATGTTTTGGATTAAAATTAACAATGTAATATATCAGTTTAATTCATGTATATTAAAGTTGGCAAACAATTAAGTCCGATATTGTTATGTTTCTAACAAATACGTTTGTATTCTATTACAATATATTTAAATTTTACTACAAAATTGAATTTACGTAAAGGTTGAGAAAAATAAAGTTTTACGAGTAGAAACAGTTGATTATGTATTTTTAAATTTTTTTATTGGAAATAAGTTATATTTAATAAGAAATGGACGTAAGAAACGCGTATGGCAACTAAGAGAGTAAAACTTTGTTTTTGTTTTAAATAATTTAAAAGGTATAATGACTTTTTTAGTCTTTTAATTTTATTTAAAAAAAGTCATACAAAAAAGTTATTTTTGCCTTCCATTTAATTTTTCGTCTTTTTAATCCTTGAACTTGCATTTTTTTTATCAAATCACCTCAAAATGGATAGCAAAGTTAACATTTGTTAACTTTGCTATCGTGAATGACATGTCAACATTTAATTATATTTTTAAATTAGAAAAAAAATTTATATCTTAACTTAAAGGACATCATCCACTTTAAAATAATAAAATATTTATAACACTCCCCATTGGATGTCCATTGATAGATATGTACCTCATTAAAACCTTACTAAGATAAAATCCTTAAGGGGAAAAAATTCTTAGTGAAGAAAAAAGAGTACACATATCTATAATACACATTAATATAGTGTCTCATTAAAAACCTTACCAGGAAAACCCAATGGGACAAAACCTTGATTAAGGTAAAATAGTACAACACATATTTACTCCCCCTCATGTTAACATCACATGATCTCTCATATTTTATATATGTCATCTTAAATACTAGCTTTTCAAATGATCACTTGAACAAATTAATTTGCTAAACATTTATATTGTCACTATTTTGAATGTCATGAGTAAGGAAGAATTTTGAGGGGAATATATTTTGATCTTTTCAGGAGTTCTAACAATAACCATAACAAACTTTGATCATGATCCTTCTATAATAATACATATGTTCAATCAATTTAATAAATATTTACATGAATATACTGAACAATTTCTTGGGAAATTTTATGCTTTTAGTATTCTAAATCCTTCAAAGATTTTAATATAAACTTTACAATATAGTGGTTTAATAAAAATTTACTGTCATCTCTCCTTGCTTTAATTTCATGAATTATATCTTCTTTTTCTCTAAATACAATCGACATATGTACTTCACTTTAAATCCAATTTGAAAGAATTTCCAGTCTACCCAATCTCTCTGGACTAGTGATATTAGAGTTGCCCACCATTGATGCATTTCCTCTTTTAATAGGGATACAACACATCTCACACAGTCCTCTAGGGTATACATCAGCTCATTTAGGACTCTCAAGGTATTTACTAACCAAAAATTGACTTTTTTCAGGTTGATGTCTTTCTTTCCTGTCACACCCCAAGTCTGGCTGATTTGAGATTTAGGTGTAGAGTCGCAAAGTTATTTATCTAGTGAAGTGTAATCTGCCGTGTTACAGTCTTCTAGCAAATCGGAGTGGGCGTATAGTAACTGTCAGGTAAGAAAGTGGAGATTTCATCACAAGTTATTCTAATATATTAAGAAAATGATTTTGTCAAGAAAAAAGGTGATTATGGTATGAGTAAATGCCAAATGTATAATACACCTTGTTTGTCTGAAGTATTGTGCTAGTTGGGTTGTAAAATGACTTGGTTAGGAATCAACTGGATTTACTAGTCTAAAATCCATTATGTGGGATTCTCATTTATGTATCTCTCAGAATTTGTAAGCCATTAAGAAGGAAAAATTCTGAATTAAGTGACACTTGTTAAGTTCCACTAAGTAGAATGGGGTTATATATATGTGTGTGAGAAGGTTATGAGAAAGGTTGGTTTTTCTACAATATTACTCTTTGATTCTACAATATTAATCTTTGATTCTTTCTTCTCAAATCTAATTGTATTTCTTCTCCATTAAGCTAAAAGCTAAAGTTCTTGGGTAAATCAGTGATCATTCCATCTTCGGGTAAGTAACATCCCTCTACATGTTAAGTTTTGAAAGAGTAAGTCCATAAAAGGTTTGAACAATGAGTTGTTAGTACAAGGTCTTCCATGGGGATTATCTACGATTCGAATGTTAAGTAATTTTTATGCACGAGGGTTGTAATTGTGAATCTATGTTGTTTAAGAAGTTATTGTTGCTGGTTTGAGAAGGATGTCTGAGTCTAGAGCTTTGAGTTGTAGTAGGTGAGTCTCAGGTGAAACCCTAATGTCAACTCCTACAAGTCCTTCTAGATAGACCTTTTGTGGTTGATATTCTAGTAATGGTGTATAAGTACTTGAATGTCTCCTAAAAATATGTATGAAATCTTGGTATAGTTCCTTTGTGAGTCCAATATGTAATGGATTGTATGTATGGGTGAATGTGATTCTATGTAGCAACTATGTATGGGTGCCTGGGATGTATATTGTGATACGTGGTTGTGTTGATGTGTGTGAAACATGTATTGAAGTATTATTTGGTTTAGAAAATGAGTTCATCCTACCAGGATGTGTACTTAGGTTAGATATTTGTTGTGTGATTGAAAAGGTTGGGGAAATAATGTGTAACTAAGTGTTGAGAGGTTACGTGATGTGAGTTTTAACACCGCGATGGTATTCGATGAAGTTCATCGGGACAGTAAAAATGAATTTCTCTATGACAATTGTAAAGAAAGTCTATGGTCATGGCACATTCTGGAAAGGGCAGATGAGTCGCGTTTATCGACTAGGGTTTTATGGCATTGTCATATCCCAAAAATTGGGCTAGAAGAAAAAGGGATAAATTTTAGATATTTTTTAAACAAAAGGGTAAGAAATCTTAGAATGCCTTAAAAATCATTTTTATTAAGAAATTAGCAAGAATAAGCCTGTTGGTTTAGTGGCAAGGCCTTGGCTTACCCATAGGTCCTAAGTTTGAAACCCCTTGAATGCATTTAGCAAAAATATTTTATTTTCTTATTTTTACCCCATAAAAGTGCCAAATTTTCAAACTAGCCCAGCTTAAAAACTGGTTTTTAATTTAGTCCTCAATTTAAAACAATATTAATTCTACATTAACTCTTAAAACCTATTTCAAATAGAGAAAAAGTGTTTTATAAATAGCCAATTTTGTTCAAACCCTATAATTTTTACCGAATTAATTCTTAATCGAGGTTTTCAAAGGTTTTAAGAGTTAATGTAGACCTTAGATACTATACGAGTTACACAGAAAATACAAACCATAGGCACATGCGAGCTACATAAGACAAGCAAAACTTCTATAATATGTGAACCGTACATGTTTAGTTATGGGAACCATACTTGTTTATATGCGAACCCTAAATTGATGTTACATGAGAACTTATTCCATGCAAACCTATAAGATATGGCACGCAAGCTTATAACATGCGAACCATTTATTCATGCAAGCCTATTAAACATGTGAATCCTCATGTAAGTAATTATATGAGAACTGTATGTGTGAGCCCCTATGAAGGAGCCCGTGTGCAAACCCTAATGTGTGAGCCCCATGTGCGAACCTTAATGAGCGAAGCTTGCATGTGTGAAATCATCTGTGCGAACCCAAATGTGCAAACCCTATATGTGTGAACCCCTAAATTGTGAACCATTCTAAGGTGCAAACCCCTAAAGTGTGAACCCACATGTGCGAACCCATATGTGCAGCCTTATATGTGTGACCCCTGTATGTGCGAACCCGACTTATGTATGTACCAAACTAAGCATGTTAAACCACATGAAAACATTATATGTGAAATTTTTTTAGTTCTAAGATTAATTGTATATATGAAATTGATGAGAATGGACACATGTAACACCTCTAACCTGTCTCTATCGCCGGATTAGGGTTATAGAGCATTACCATTTAATCAAAAACATTTAACATAATAACATTAAAAAATTAAAAAATTTTATAAACCAATAAATCATATACATTTTGTCCCTAAAGTGAGCTTCGGAGGCCCTAAAAATAGCTTGAAGTAATTCGGGACTAAATCGAAACAGAACATAAGTTTTAAGAAAAAAGATGAAAAAATGTGAAAACAAGGGTCACACGGACATGTGACATAGCCCAGGCCATGTAACAAGGGACAACGGCCGTGTCCCAGCCTATGTCCTCACCCGTGTAACTCATTGAGTGAGGTCACCTGGCCATGTCGCAGGCTATGTTTCAGGCTAACTCTCTGAGCTAAACTTCTGATCGGTTCTTCACTGTACAACATATCTGATTGAATCTTAACATCTATAGGTGAAATCACATGTGAAGAGTCTGATTGATACCCCCATAACATCAATACATGATAACACTTTATGTATTTTCTTTAACTCTAACGATAAAGCCAAACGATAAGTCACTGGCGCAATCCTCTCAGTGATCTCATACAGCCCGGTGAATCATGGACTAAGCTTTCCTCTTCGGCCAAAACGGAGAACATTTCTCCAATGTGATACTTTTAAAAACACTTTGTCACCAACTTGAAATTAAATGTATTTTCTTTTCAAATCTGCATATGATTTCTGAAAATCAGAAGCAACTTTCAAACTATCACGTATTACTTTGGCATTTTTTTCGATTTCTCGAATCAAATCAACACCGAATAGCTTTTTCTCACTCAATTCAGTCCACTATAATGGGGTTCAACATTTTTTACCATACAAAGATTTGTAGGGTGCCATTTTAATGCTTGCCTGATAACTATTATTATAGGAAAATTCAACTAACGAAAGAAATTTCTCCTAGCTACCCTCGAACTCTAAAATACAACAACGGAGCATATCTTCGAGTACATGTATCACTCGCTCAAATTGACCATCAGTCTGTGGATGAAATGTTGTACTAAAATGCAGCCAGTGCCTAGAGCTTCGTGTAATTTACTCCAAAATCGAGAAGTAAATCGTGGATCTCTATCAAAGATAATAGGCACTGGCATACCATGCACTCTAACACTCTAAAAAAGTACAATTTTGCCAACTTCTCAAGTGAGTAGTCCGTACGTACTGGAATGAAATGTGTGAATTTAGTCAAACGATCCACAATAACCTAAATAGCATCTTTCTTCCGTGAAGACAAAGGCAATCCCGATACAAAATCTATTATAACCCGTTCCCATTTCTACTCTGGAATCATCACAGGTTGTAATAGTCCAGAAGGTACTGAATGCTCAACTTTGACTTGCAGGCAAATCAAACATTTCAATACAAACTCTGAAATCTCTCGTTTCATACCTCGCCAACAGCACATCTATTTCAAATCACTGTAAATTTTGTTACTACTAGGATGTATCAATAAATTACAACTGTAAGCTTCCTATAAAATCTTATGACTGACCTCAGAATTCCTCAGAACACATATTCTATTTCTGAAATACAAACTACCTTCAAAACTAATGTGAAATTCTGAATCAGGTGTTGACTCAATATGCTTCCGTTTAGCAATCAACTCGGAATCACTTTTTTAAGCTTCACAAATTTGTTGTGAAGCATTAACAATGACATTAGCTTTTTTCGGATGATAGTCAATGATCAAATCATAATCTTTTAGTAGTTTCAACCATCTACGTTATCTCAAATTCAATTCTTTCTGTGACATCAAATACTTCAGGCTTTTGTGATCCTTGAAGATATGACATTTTTCTCCGTACAAATAGAGTGACCAGATCTTTAAAGCAAATACAATAGCTGCAAGCTCTAAATTATGAGTCGGGTAATTTTTCTCGTGCAATTTCAACTGACGAGAAGCATAAGCTACCACTTTGCCTTAGTGCATCAAAACACAGCCTAAACCATTCAGTGAATCATCACTATAGATCACAAATTCCTTACTGGACTTTCGTTGAACCAACACAAGGGCTTCAGTCAACAACGCTTTCAACTGATCAAAACTTTGTTAACACTTTTCAGACCATTCAAACTTGACATCTTTCTAGAGTAGCTTCATCAATGACGTAGTAATCATCGAAAGTCCTTTAACGAATCTCCGATAATATCCAGCTAAACCTAGAAAATTTTTTATTTTTGAAACATTTTTCAGAGGTTTCCAGTCTACTATAGCTAATATTTTACTCAAATCAACTCTAATACCTTTTGTTGATACCAAGTGTCCCAAAAATCCAACTTCTTAGAGCCAAAACTCACACTTGCTAAACTTAGCAAATAACTGTTTCTCGCATAAGACCTGAAAAATTATTCTCAAATGTTGTGCATGATCAATTTCATCTCAGGAATAGATCAGAATGTCATCAATGGATACGGTCAGAATATTCTATTCATCAAATCCATAAACACAGCAGGTGCATTGGTTAAACCAAATGACATAACTAAAAATTCATAATGTTTATAACTGGTTCTAAAAGCAGTCTTCGGCACATCTGAATCTTTAACCCATAATTGATAATATCCAAAATGGAAATCAATCTTTGAAAATACTGTCATACCTTTCAATTGATCAAACAAATCATCGATACATGACAATGGATCCTTGTTTTTTATCATTATTTTTTATCTATCAACTCTTGCAATTGTGCTTCCAAATCTTTCAAATTTGTAAGTGTCATTCTATACGGAGCTATTGACATTGGAGAAGTTCTCGATACTAACTCAATAGCAAATTCAACCTCTCTGACTGGCGATAACCCTAGTAACTTTTTTGGGGACACATTCAAGAATTCACAAACAGTCGAAACCGACTCTAATTTCGATTCTAAAGCTTTGGAATCAAATATATAAGCTAAATACGCCTCACAGCCCTATCTAACATATTTTTGAGCCGACATAGGTGAAATGATATTAACTATACCATCAAATCTATCAAATTCAACACGAACTATTTCATTGGACTTTTCAATAAAATTTGCTTTTGTCTACAATTCACAACAACATCATGCAAAGTCAACCAGTCCATACCCAGAATCACATCAAATTCATCAAATGGTAATAACATCAAATCAGCCAGAAAGTTGAAATCTGAATCATCAAATGACAGTTTTTACAGACTTTATCAACTAACACATACTGACCTAAATGATTCATTATTTTGATCACAAATTCAGTTAACTCATAAGGTATTTTCTTATCTGACACTAAAGTTGTGCATACATATAAGTGCGTTGACCCCAGGTCAATCAAAGCATTAACATTAGTATCAAAGATAGAAAATGTACCAGTAATCACATCAGGTGCTGAAGTTTCATCACGAGCTCGAATCACATAAGCCCTAGCTGGTGCCCGTGTCTTAGATCTAACTGTAGTATCTTTCATTCCACTTCAACTATTACCCGCATTACCATTTCTAGATGGTCTCCCTCTCGCAGCCATGTTACTTGAACGAGTGTTCTGAGCTTTCTCTCTATTAGATCTTTCAGGGTAGTCTCTAAGGAAATGATCGTAGGAACCACATTTAAAGCACGATCCATCTCTCAATCTGCACTGCCTGAAATGTTGTCTATTGCATTCTTGACATTCAGGTTTATTATTTTAGACACTACCCACACTTGCTACAGAAGTAGCCTGAGGTCTCGAATTTGAATATTGCTTCCTTTTATCTCTTCCTTAGAATCGTACTAAAGATGATGTATGACTGTGAAATTCCTTTGATTTCTTTGATAGAGACAAAAATGACTTTCCTATAGGTCGTTTACCAATGTCACGAGCCTCAAAATTTGCCTTCCTTTTAGCTTTACTAAGTTCTTCCGCTCTATGTGCTCGATCCATAAATCCACGAATTCTTTCAATTCCAAAATCCCAACTAACAGTTTGATATCTTCATTTAGACTGTATTCGAGTCGGGTGCACATAACAACCTCTAATGGTATACATTTCTGAGCATACTTGCTAAGTCGCACGAATTCTCTTTCATATTTAGCTACAGTCATACGACCCTATTTCAATTCAAGAAATTCTTTCCGCTTCTTGTAAAGATACTGCTGACCTGCATATTTCTTCCTGAAATCTGTCTGAAAGAAATCCCAATTTACACGATTCTTCGGTACCACAACAATGAAAGTATTCCACCACTGATACACTGAGTCTTTCAATAGATATACAACACATTTTAAACATTTAACGGGAGTACATGGCAGTTCATCAAAAACCCTCACAGTATTTTCTAAACAAAATTTGGCTTTTTCAGGATCTTTTTTAGCTGTACCGCGAAACATTTCAGCCTCATACTTACAAATTTTATCAATCGGAGGCTTGCTTACACGTACTTGTTCCAAACCTTGAGGAATAATGGGGACAAGTTGGTGTACGGGAGGGGCTGGAGGTCGTTAAGCCATCAGGTTTTCTAACGAACTTAGAGAACCACTTAGATATCATTTGAAGAAGGCTTCTTTCGCCTCACTTCCCCGACCCTCAGCTACGAGCCCACTACTGCCTACTCTGTGTACGGAGGCTTGCGCATTACTTTCTACCTCATTGAAATCAGCTCGATTGGACAACATCTTTTATCTATATGAAAACATAAATCATTTTTAATCAGGAGATATCGCACTATCACAGGTTATATAATGACATGTATTTCTAGACTCTATACATACTACATTTAGTTTGAGAACTAACTAAATCGCCGCTCTGATACCAATAAATGTAACACCCTTAACTCGTCTCCATCGTCGAATTAAAATTACAGAGCATTACCATTCAACCAGAAACATTTAACATAATAACATCAACTAAATTAAAACTTATTATAAACCAATCAATCATATGCATTTTGTCCCTAAGTTGAACCTTCAAGGCCCTAAAAATAACTTAAAAGCAATTCAGGACTAAATTGAAATAAAATAGAAGTTTTAGGAAAAAGATGCAAAAATGTGGAAGCAGGATCAGACGGCCGTGTGACATAGCCCAGGCCGCTTAACAATCGAACAAGGGACATACGACCGTGTCCCAACCTATGTCCTCACCCATGTAACTCAATGAGTAAGGTCACATGGCCATGTCGTAGGCTATGTACCAGGTCGTGTAACTCTCTGAGTTGCCACACACGGTCGTGTGCCAGACTGTGTGCTAGGCCTTATAACTCACTGACTTAAAATACTAAGAAATTTCAAATGACACACGGTCATGTCGCTAGGACGAGTGATCCATAATTTGACCCTAAATTCAAGCCATTTCAAGACCAACTCATACCTAAAAATCCATACCATTTGGGCATACAATCAAGGGACTTAAAACATCATTCACACACATCTAACATACCATTTTAAACATCTAATTCATCTAACCAATATGTCATTCAAAGGCACCACAATTATACCAAAACATCATTTACCAAAACAAGTCAATATTGACATATTTCAAGCATACAAACTTAGTTCCTTAACTACCAAATAACATCACATATAACCATTTGTGTATCACCACAAACATACTAACAAGATCATGTATTTCAAGAACCTAAAAGTAGCCAAAATGGCCTCACTTAACAAGGTAATACAAATCCATCAAACCAAACATAAACTTCATAGGTATATACATACCAAATCAACCATTTATACATTCATGAACAACCATTACAAAAGGTCCTATACATGCCATAATTAAAATTGGCCAAAATACTCAAAAACTACCGAAATAGTTGCTGGATAGTGTGATAGGTCCTCAACGAGCTTCCAACTGATCAAGCTTCCGATTATGTATAAAACAAATGAAAGTAACTACGTAAGCAACTAGTGCTTAGTAAGCTCATATAAACTTAAAAATAGCTTACCATTTCATTAGCATAATTTATAGAATAAGCATGATATCATTACCAAGACCAATAGCTTAGTAAAAGCATATTCAAGCACCATCAAGTTCACAAGTTAGTACGTTCATCCATAACACATATAAGTTCATTTATAACATAAGTAGATTTCATAAGATACATAATTTATTCATCTACCTTTTCATAAGATCATGAATCATTCTATTTGCATACTTACTATGTCATTCCTTTTCTTACCCGTTGTACCATTTACAATTGCATCGGATACTCGAGAATACTCACACACATAGTGTGCCTTTCCATATAATTGTAACCTTTCTTTTCAACAATGCTCACATGAGCTGTGAAATGGGCCTGCTCACACGAGTTGTGGGTCGGAATCTTAGCTACACAATGTTCCTCACACAAGTTGTGGAGATTCTGCAACAAATGCAGGACCTCGGCCATCAGTAGGAGATTCAAGACCAACACCCAAAACATTAAATTCCTAATGACATGTCATTCGTATCTTAAAAATTCTTAAGGTTCAAATGGAATTCGTTATACGTCAATTATTCGTATATCGATACATTTACAATTTTAAGTTCATTTATATTAACACAACATAGTAAGTAATCAATTTAACTAACATTAATACGATCATAGTTCGTACGAACTTACCTCAATAACTAGGGTCGTAGAAGTGGAATTCGAACTAATCCGAAGCTTTAGCTTTTCCTTGATTTAAGTCCGATTGTGGTTTATCTTTATCTAAATATATAATTTCATTAAATTAAGTACTTCTAGTATTCAATTTATTTCAAAATTCATATTTATGTAAAATTACAAAATTACCCCTAATACTTTAACTTTTCACAATTTAGTCCTTAAAATCATAACTTGAATATTACTCATTTTAACCTAAATCCATGTTAACTAGTGTTACAAGGGACCTTGAAAAAACTCATTATTACCAACAATTCACAATAAATCCCACAGATTTTCACTTTACACAATTTAATCTCTATTTACAATTTCACTAAAAATCCCTTAACAAAACATGTTTGTTTTACAACCAAGATTAACAATATATCAAATAACATAAAAAATAAATCAAAAAAAATCATGGAAAGTCAATTAATCTTTAGTAGTTTTACAAATTAACCCTCAAGCTAGCTAGATTAAGCTAAAACGAACTCAAAAACATAAAAATCATTAAAAATGGGATCAAAATCACATACCATGCAAGCATCTATGATGGTCGAACCTTAGAACCCTATAAATGGTTTTTTCCTCTTTAATTTTTGGTGGTGAAGACAAATAGAGAAGATCGTATCCATTTTGTGTTATTTTAGTTTAGGTTTTATTTATTCAATTACAAATTTAACCTTTAAAAATTATTAAAATTTCATTAACACCTATCCATGCACATCCACTAACATATAACATGGTATAATTACCATATAAGTCCATTAGCTTTCCTTTCCATAGCCATTTAGCCCTTTTAACTAGTAGAATTCAACTTTTACACCTTTTACGATTTAGTTCTTTTTACCTAATTAACCATTTAAACGTCAAAATTTCTTAACGAAACTTTAATACAACCTTAATATAATCTCATGGCCATTAAATAAATATTAAAATAATAACTCACTCATTTCAATTTTGGTCTCGATACCACTATTTCCAACACCACTAAAAATGGGTTGTTACAACGTATGCTCACATGCCATTAAATGTGAGTATGAAATACTAAATGTAAGCATCTAAATATTATAAATAACATGATATGCTAAGAATATGTGCGTAATTATATGAAAAACGAGTGTGGAGGAGTTCCGTAGGAGATAGTGACAATTTAAGTCCACACTAAAAGTCAATACTACACGAAGTAGGCGGTAATATCATCAAAATCGGATAAGCCTAAATGGTAGTTTAAAAAGCCATAAAAATCAAGTAGACTGAGATGATAGTTTATTGTAGTAAAATCCATCAAAATTAGGCAACCGAAATGGTAAGTTGTTGTAGTAAAAGTCATCATCACATATGACAAGTGAACGACCATCTTCACCTGGAAATTTGGGATGGTTAGTTATTCATATGTGTTTTGGTTTGTCGAGCAATGCTTGAGGGCAGTTAGGATGGATGGGTGGGAAATTTGCATTTGCATTACATCATGAATATGTTCTGTAAACGCATTGATTTACTACATGTTCCATATATTATGCTTAATATGCTATTGTGCTATGAACTAAATATTTTACTATTTGAATAATTATATATACTGATTTAAGATTAGTCTCACACTGAGCCATTGTAAGCTTATCCCCCCTTTCTTTTCCTCTCAGGTAGCATAGAAAACTATAATTCGGTATAGCATTAGAGGAACCTCATATTAGCAGCTCATTTTTCGTTGTTATAATTTTAAACTTTTTATTAAAGTTTTCCTTAACCATTTTATTTTCTGGATTGTGATTATTCATTACTTCTCGCTTTTATATCTAGGGTAAAGTTGTTTAGCTTATTTATTTTAAGGCATGGCACTTAGTTAATACACTGATATTTGCACGCTTTTCAATTTAGAAAACCATTACTTTATATGTTTTTGCTGCTTTGCAAAATACTTAAAGTTTTGATAAGTCATTTCTTAAAAACCTTACTTCATTTTCCAAAATCTTCATATTAATAATATTGTAATTGGATTGTTAAATAAACTGGTTTAAAATAATGAATGCTTTACCTAAAAACAAAATATTTATTTTTCATACAAATCAATGCAAGTAAAAGAGAGGCTTTACAAGATCACTTCGGAGATCAATGTAACACCTTCGACTCAGCTGAAACTCCTAGGTCAGATCGGGGGTGTTACATAAGTGGTATTAGAGCCTAGGTTTTTTAAACATGATTTTGAATTTTTGAAGGAGTATGCATGCATAGAAATAAATTTCATGATATAGTAAGTTTTTATTGAAAAATTGGTCTAAGGGAGTCCGATGTAAGGTACTCTAGAGTACTTTTTAAATAGTAGGAAAGCTTTATATAGAAACATAGCATAAAATTGAAAAGTTGAAATAGAAGTACTAATTACTTGAAATTGTAGAAATATGAGTATGAACACCCAAGGCAAACATGGTAGGGGTAGACCTCATATGGCTGTACCCATTGAACCACCCACAGCTCAGGGAGAAAACCCAACCCAGGAATATGTAGAAAATTCTACCACCAATGACGACGGGGGCCATGAGAATAGCGATATGGGAATGAGAAATCAAAATGATAGAACCATGGGAGATGATGCTGTGACTTAAGCTATGCTGGGAGCGCTCCAACGAGTCACTGGATTAGGTAATGAAAATGGAAACGGAAAGACGAATGCCGAAAAGCTCAAGTCAAACGGAGCCAATTTGTTCAAAGGTGTCGCCGAAACAACTCCTACCATAGCAGAGTATTGGATGGAAAGGATGGAAAGAATTCTAGAGGACCTTGAGTGTACTCTTGAGCAAAAATTAAAACGAGTTGTATCCTTGTTAAGAGACGAGGTCTATAGATGGTGGCAAGAAATTGTTAGGGGAACACTTGTAAAAAGTCTAACTTGCATTTATTTCCAAGAGGCTTTACTTTTATGTGATAAATACTCAGGGTAATTAATTGGATAGTTTTAGGTCTCAAATAGGATTTTAAAGCCTTTCAAAATACTATTGATTGACCACTTGAAGAGGCTTATAAATAGGTTATTTTGAGTCTCATATCAATAGCAGTCTTTGGAGTGTCTTTGTTGATAGCTTTGATGTGTTTTCTTATAGTTATTTTGTGACACTCTTTTAGGTATTATTTGGATAGGTTTATTGATTGTATTGTGAGGCATTTAGGTGAGTGATTTGTGACAATTGGGGCCAGTATTGGGGCTACAATTACTTATTTGTGTAATGGTAGATTGGGCTTAAGCAGGTGATCTAGACGATTATTGAATAAAGTCATTCACTAGGTGAGGCTCTGCAAATGCAGGACCATTGTATCTGAACTACATTAACAAAGATAGATTGTATGAATTCTTTTATGCTCTTATTCTTTTCGCTACATATTTGTTCTAACTGTCATTACAACGACCATTAAGAAAAGTTGATTTATCATATCCGTGGATTAATTATTTTTTCAGATCGCTAATGGTTGTGGTAAGAGATGATTAGTAACACTAAGCTACCTCGTTCAATGTCAATAGAAGCTATTTAAAAAATAATGTATATCTTAAACCAAGTTCCAACTAAGGCAATTCCCAAAACACTATTTGAGATGGTGAAAGGTTGGAAACCAAATTTATGACATTTACATGTTTGGGTTGTCAATTTGAAGTTAGAGTGTAAAATCCACAATAAAAGGAATTAGACCCTAGAACCATAAGTTCGTATTTCATTGAACATGTGGAAAACTCTAAGGGTACAAGTTCTATTGTCCTAAACATTCTAATAGGACCATTGAATCAAGAAATGCTAAATTCTTGAGAAGGATGTGATTAGTGTAAGTGATTCCTTAGAGGCCAAAGTGAAAGAATATATAAGATTTGGTCTTAGAGATAAATGATTACATTCTTATATCATGTGAACAATTAGATGTTTTTCAAAGTAGCTAGGATGACCATTGAGGAACCAATTGTAGACTCATGTCTTGCTGAAATTATTTTAAAGGATTAGAATGCAAAATAATTAGTTGAACCTCTAGAAGAGGAACAATTGGTTGTACAACAACCTCTACAAAGGTTGTTGGTGTTGGTTTGAGAATATCTTCCCGAGTGAAATGGTTGGTTATTCCTACTAATTTTGCAGCATAATTAAATTAATTTGACTACAATATAGGTGCTAAAAATGACCTAGATGCATTTTCACAAGTTATGGAAGGCAATGAATTTAAATTGTGGCATAATGCGATGAATGATGGGATAAAATCCATTTTAAATAATTAAGTTTGGAACCTCATTGAGTTACCTTAAGGAAAGAAACCTATTAGTTGTAATGGATTTTTAATACCAAAAGAGATTCATTAGACAACATTAAAAGATACAAAGATAAATTTGTTGCAAAAAAAAACCTCAAAATAAAGGGATTAATTGTGTTTCCAAAAAGGACTTCCTTCCTATCATCATAGCATTAGTCTCCCATAAAAGGGATTGTATAAAACTGTGATTTCATGTCATCCCTATCCCTTTCTAATAGGAGAATGACAAATCAAATTTTTCCTCCTAATTTTCAACATTTTTAGTTTGATTTAATTTTTTTTAGGGGGAAAAAACTAAAAATCAGGAGGAAAAATCTGATTTGTCATTCTCCTATTGGAAATGGATAGAGATGACGTGGAATCACAATTTCATACAATCCTTTCTCTAATTTCTCATTCTAAATAAGATGCTTTGAAGATATGGCTTTAGTTCCTTTTTAATTTCAAAAACATGTGACCTAGGATTTCGTCTGTAACATATAAAAGCATGAACCTTTTAAATGAAATAATACTTGAATTATTCATAACTCTTGCTCAGGCCAAACAAATAAAAGATGAAAATGCATTATTCATACAAGAATATTTTGCCCGATTAGAGAAGCACAAAGAAGACAAGCCCAAGTTTATTTCATTTTTGGTGTGCAAAAGCATAAAAGATGTTGGATCTAGTGCCTTAAGTATAATACATTTGTCTTTGTACACTTGTATTTTTTGAACAAATTGGTTTAATAAAATGTCTATTGACTACATTAATATCATTTATATATTGTCCTGAACGGTTTTTGTAAGAAAAATAAAATTGAAACAAAATATTGGTTCACTAATTATTTAATGTTTAACTAATACTAAATAGTATGGTCGGATCGCAATACAAAAATACAACTTGCATTAATAGATAAACCTAAACATGTCCTTAGTCTAATTAGAAATAAGCAACACAATTGAAAGATTAATATGTCGTTTATCAAGTCCAACTGGGGAGATCTTTTGTCTTGAGTATTGGAGCAAAGTCATATATGTGATTGATTGGACTAACAGTGTAACATCCACGTTATGCCTCGAAGCTAGGTACAATACTATATCGTGTTAGGAAATAGTAAAGAATTTTCAAAATAAATTAAATAGGAATTTAGAGCGATGATCTAGAAAGTAACTAGAGCCGATAAGAAATTAGAAAATATTTCCTAGATAAGAAAATTTATATGAGATAATGATCAAATTGTAGTAGAATAGAAATTGTTGTAGCACAAGTAAGAAAATAAAAGAGTTAATAAGATTTATGAAATTAATAGGAACTAAGGAAGGGCCAACAAGAAATTTTACCTAACAAAATATTAATCATGCTTGGTATTGTAGAAAAGATGAAGGATAAAATGGTAGTTAATTAGATAAGATAGTTTGAAACATAATGATTAGGGGTTAAAGTGTAAAGATGTGTAGCTAGAAGACTTAATAGCAATTTGACCATCTCCAATTAAAAATCATGAGATATTTTTATAGAATTATGTAGAAAAATGAAGAAAAGATGAGAAGCATTCATTTTTTTAGAAGCCAAACTATCTCCCCTATTTCATCTTCACCAAACTTTTATTTTTATTCCAAACAAGTCCTTCCACCATTTTTTATCCATTCCAAGCTCAAATCCTTCCATTTCTTTAATGTTTTCTTAACAAAAACAATAGATGAGACTAATAGATACCTTAGTTTATTGAAAAGAATCGATGTGTTGAAGAAGAGAGAAAGTTAGAACTAAGTTTTGATTTCAAGTGGTTAATGTAAGAGATGATAAAATTTCAAGCTATACATGTTTATTTTAATAAAATAACATAGAAAAGTTATTTGATTGTGATTTTTAACATATAAATGTTATGATATTTTACATAGAAAAGTTATTATGTTAATAATTAGGATTGAATTGTGTAATTCATGAAAAATCTTATGAACTTGTATGAGAGAATTACAAAATGTCAATAATGATGTATGTTTTAATCTTATCATCTTGTATGAGAAAGTTGTAGTAAGAGTATATTATTTGTAACAGTCCGGTTTCGACCCTAATCGGAACAGTGGTTTTAGGACCACAAATCCGAGTCAGAAAAAAATTATTATTAAATATTATTATCTGTTTTTATATTGTGTGAATTGATATCTGTGAAATTTTTGTGATTTAATTTTTATCGTTTGAATGTCCGATTTAATAAAAGGACTTAATCAGGTAAAAAGTAAAAGTCACTAACTATTTGTTAAAATCCTAAATTGATTTGTTCTTTTAGTGGGAGGCAGTTATGTTGATATTATACCATTGAAATATTGGATGGACATAAAAACCAATGGTTAGTGGATTTTAAATGAAATTAAAAAGGTTAATTTTGTAATTATATTAATTATGATAATATAATAAAACATTAAACATAAAATACATGCATGTTCATCTTTGGGATAGCCGAAACTAGCTAAAGAAAAGAAAAATAAAGCCACATTCGACCATAGCAAAGTTTGATTAAGGTATGTAACTAGCTCGATTTTTGATAATTTTTATATTTTTGAGATCATTGCTTCGAATACTAGCTAGCGCATGCTTTAATTTTTGATTTTGATGAATATTTTGAGTTAAACCATTAATGATTTTATGAGCTTTGTGATGTTAGATGATAGATTATGAAAGATATGTTTTGGATTAATATGTTTTGTATTGGAAATTTTGATAATTTTGAGTAAATAGGGCTAAATGGTAAAAATAATAAATTGAGGGACTAAAATGTGAAATAAATGAAATATATGGACTCGTATAATCATGGATAAAATTTGTCCCAAGCATGGGACCTTCAAATTTTTCATATTTTGTGTTTTATGCAATAGGGACTAAATTGTAAAAAGTGTAAAATGTCAGGGGCAAAATGGTAATTTTCTCAATTATGTGTTTTCAGACTAAATTGAATAAAATGGTGTTTAAATAAGTTTAATTTGCATATGCTTAGATCAAGAACCAAAGAAAACGAATTTGGATCGAAAGCAAACAAAAATAATCGAATAGTCGTTTATTCCGTCCGTCGATATCCGAGGTAAGTTTATAAGAAAATAAATGTCATTAATTTTGAATATATATGAATTTTATATGCTGATTTGAATTTTATGAATATATATAAGTGTTGGCCGAATGTTTATAAGCTTGGGAGCTATGTTTACGAGATTGATTCGATCGAGTTACGATGTCTGAAAGTCCCGAACGAACCTTAGGAATAGCTAGGATACATATGTCATGACATAGGATTCCATTATGTGTTATCGTGTAAGACCACATCTGGGATGTTGGCATCGACTTGTGTTTACATCTAAGACCTTGTCTGGGACAGTGGCATCGTTATGTGATTACATGTAAGACCACGTCTGGGACGTTGGCATTGTATGATATGTTCGACTATCTAAGTATCCTTTTTAATTTTGAATGGTTCAACGGGCAATGATATAGTTAAGATTGAGTGTAAAATCGAATTAGAAAGGCTCAGGTATGTATTCATACTAAATTATGAAAATAAGGTAAGTTGAATGTTTAAATTGATGATATGATGCTATATGTTAATGTGAACTATGAGAGTAGGTATATTCGGCCTAATGATGTAGTTGTATTATTGAAAGTAAATGTTAAATATACTAAGGTTCAATTGAGTATTCGACCAAAGGAAAGTTATAACAAGTTATACATGCTTTGATATATAAGATGATATGCTAGATTGTATATGAAATTATAATGGCTTATTACTACTTAACTAGCTTAAATTATGTAAATGATTAAATGTTTATTTGCTTATGATTTACTAAGTTTTGATAGCTTACTGTGTGTATTTGCTTTTCGTTTTATAGATTTTGGGAGTTGGTTATGAGCTCGGGGATCATCAGAGAAGTCTATCACACTATCGACTATTTTTGGTATTGTATTAAATCTGAATTCGAACTTATGGCATGTATAGTCTAGTTAATAATATATATTCAATTTTGGGGTATGTAAATATGAGCCATGTGAAAATGGCTAGAAATGATGTTTATGTTTTTGTATGTTCGGTCATGGTATATGTTCATGTTGGAAAAATTGTGTTTCATGATATATATATTTGTGGTAGGATTTGCAAATGTGGATTGTTATGACTCGGTTCAAGTAAATTTGGTATGGTTGATGAATGTGTTTTAGTTGTGATTATTGTTGGCTTATTAATGAAATGTATAATTGGTATTATGAATTGGTTTAGAAGTGATAAATGATGTGATTATATGTTTGGTTAATGATAGGTTGATTGAATATGTATATATATTTAAGTATGACATATTTGTTAATGAATGAATTGTTGGTAATTTAATTGATTGGGTGTATATATATGTTGGCCAATTTAGTGTATATATGCTGTCCAATTTGGTGTATAAACTGCTATCCAATTTGGTGTATAAATGGTGTCTGATTTGATGTATAAGAGCTGTCCAAACAGGGTAGATTACCAATGTTTGTAATATGTAGTATAGTTAGTAAATTGAAATGAAATAAATGTGTACAAATAAATGTTTTGATATATGCTAGGTATTATGATATGTGATCATATATGTTTGAAAATATTTTAAGAATTTGAATGATATCAAATTTTGATTACGTAAATGATAATGATATGATTGAATTTTGAAACATGGTTGGTATATGTAAATTGATTAATGATGCATGTTTGATTTTAATTGGTTATGTGCTTATATATATTTTTATATATATGAGATGACTTATTCGAGAAAGTGAATGATTGCTATTTGAATTTGATCGAAATATATATATGAAATGAAATTTCATGATTGAGTTAGTCTAATTTATGCATAAATTTTAAAATGAAAGACTGTTATGAGTTGGGTTTTAATTGGTAATGCCTCGTAACCCTAATCCAGTGACGAACACGGGTTCTGGGTGTTACATTATTCATGTGATATTGGTTTGAGGACTAAATTGTTAGATGATGAAAAGTGAGCATAATCTTTTCTAAATGTTTTATTGCCCAAGTAGACAAAGTTAGAACTATTGGGATATTAGTGACATGCCATTAAGGAACCTTAGCATGCTCTCCGTTTAGAACGTCAGTGCTCTTTATATAGCCTCTCAGTGCTCTCTATGTATTGTGCACAATAGTGCACCTTTGTTCTTGTTTCGTATTTCTTGAGTGTTCTATATAGTCTACTACGGGCAACTACATGGAATGTGGATAAGATGTGAATAATTAAAATTTCATGGCAAGTGATAGCCACTCTTGGAATTAGGCATTACTTTTGTGAATTAAATGTGTAAATGAGTGTATATGTTTCAATATTGATATATTTAATTATTATTTTATGTTTTGCAATACTTGTAGTGCTTACTAAGCCTTCATCGGCTTAACGCGTAGGTAAATTTAGATCTGACGGGCAAGAATTGAGGTCATAGTGATATGATTTCCTGAGCTTAGAGGGTTCAGAAGACAGTGAAAAGAAAATTGAAAAAGAAGAAAGAGGTCAAGAAAAAGTGAGGAACATCCTAACTAACCCACATGAGAGTTTGCCTTGTGATTTTTCTTCATTTCATGTCCCTAAAGATTCAATGAATGAGTTTCAACTTCATTACCTTCCCGACGAAAGATGGTTCCAATTGATCAATAAAGGTAAGTTGGAAATTGCAAACAATCCTCAAATGTCGAAAGGTAAGGAAGGTGAGGAAACTTTTGAGAATCAACCAAATTTGTATTCTTTGAATTTCGATGATAAATTTTCGAATGATTTTGTTTCCAAAGGTTCTCTTTACCATGTTTCGTTAGCTCACATTCTCTTTTAGTCTCTTTTTCTTTCTTTTCTCACAAATTCTTTTCTCACACTCTGTCTTTTTATTTCCTTTCCTTTTTCCCTCATTTTTTTCTTCTCTTAATCTCCTTTACTTTTCTTTCATTTTCTTTCATTAAAAATTATTCTCTCTCTCTTTTCTCAATTTTTTTCTCAATTTCTTTTGCTCCACACTTTCACTTTCTTTACAAAACGTGGTTGGAATGAAAGAATCAAAATGAATGGGATTCCTTTAAGTATGAATGGAATGATTTTCATATGAAATATGATCACCTCTTCGTGATTGAATCTCCATGGATGAGAGTACCTTGGGGTACTCGAGGTGACACTCGTATAATGGATTCGTGTACCTTTGTATTTGTTACCTCGGAAGGTTTCAAACTTGCAGTTTTCTTTATTCTGACTTGAATCCCATGAAGAATATGAATCGTTACGTGACTCTCTTCCAAAGGAATCATAGGATGATTGATCCCTTGATGATCTTCCCTGCCTATGTAACATTCCTTCCATTTGATCAAGTCGTTCCCTCGTTTCTCGATTACTATCCATCAATCTTTGCAACTCCAGAGTTAAGGCTTTTATTTGCAAATTCAGAACTAGCTCTCATCCTCGTTCGTTATTCACTTGTTCTCATTGTGACATGTTTTAGCAAAAGATTAAATAGAAAAATAAAATTAAATGGAATATGAACCTCACCAATTAAAAAATATCACGAAACACTTGGAAAGAAAATTCACTTCACTCGTGTTTCACTTAATTCACTGGCTTTTACATCTCGAAGGAGCTCACCACACTCGTGCCTTTTTTTGCTCGTTATTTCTCCCGTAGGCTTTTAAGAGAACTAGTTAGAACTCTCTCAAACCTTTTGAAGTAGCGGCTCGGAATTGGTTCGAAGTTTGGTCGACTCTCACAAAAGGGTAACACACATTAGAATGTTCACACAAATGAATGGAAACACTTGAAAAGAAACAAAATCTAAATTTTTTTAATTCGATTTTTTTTCAATTATTTTTTTACCTAACACCGAATATTGTGAAATGAATTATATCAGTGTTTTAGGGGTTTTCTAGTATAGGGGTAAAATGGAATTTTTTGGGTCAAAAAAGTTGTAGCGTCAAAATTTACTGAAAGTTATAAAATAGGCTCAAAAGCATGAAATTGAACAAATATCTATTGATGAATTTATATACTCATTTTTTTTATTTCTCATTCTTTTCCTTTCCCTTTTTTTTCACTTCGAATCTATTTTTTTCTTCGAATTTTTTTCAATACTTTTTTAAACACAAAAAGTAAAGATAGATACGAATCTTGTTTCAAGTATCCTGAGCTCTAATACCAAATGATATAATTTCTCAAGCTTGGAGAGTTTGAAAAATAGCTCAAATGGGATGGATCGTCTTGAAAGGGTTCAATTGGTGGAAACCTCAACTTGTAGCACTTGAATGCTTTAAGGAACTATAGCTATATTAAAACTATGACCCACTTAAACTTGACTAAATACTCAAATCATGGTAAGCGATGTTGCCACTCTCTATGATGGGAAACGAAGTGATGAGGCAAAAGGGTGAATGCCACAAAATTGTAAAAAGTTTGATAAGTTTTGCTTAGTTCAATGAAGAACCAAGAGAGAAATAATCTAACCAACAAAGTTATATTCAAGATAATTGTGTATGTCACCAAAACAATGTCCTCTTACAAGTTATTTATATGTCCTAATATGACTATTCAAATGCCTATAAAAGACCTTTCAACTTCAACATTTAACTAGTGTTAATACAAACATGCAAATTCATTTTAACTCATGTTGGGCAGCCAATAAGTCATGTCTTTTCACTCGATTCTTATATAGTTGAAAAGGCATGTCTCTTCATTTTGTTGATGACTTAATGTTCCCTTAATGAGTTGTTTGGTGTCCTTTTATCTCCCTTAAAATTGAATATCAAAATACTTGTGCATAGTATTCCTTGGTCCATTTGAACAGCCGCCATAATGATCTTTTGAATACTTGAAATCGTCCAAAATTAAAGAGTCATTGGTCTTATGAACAGTCACCTATTGAATTGCTGGTTCGTGAACAGGTTCTTACATTTCATCCATATTAAATGACCCTTTTAATCTAACTCGAATAGTCATTTGCTGAACCGAACCTTTACATATGGTGTTAATGCCTTTTTCAACAAAAATGAATAGTTCTTTTAGCCTCTTTAAAGTGATGGCCAACCATTGAGTTACCTTGAACAAATTAAACACACATTTAGTACATATTAAACATGAACAATATTTTTTTATTCTTAAAAACACCTTATTTATGATGAAAATTAACATACTATAACTTATGCATAAAAGTAACAACCAAATTAAATGACACACTTCACACACTTACTAATCTATGCTAAAACTAAATGAACAAACAAGATGCTTAAATACATGGATTAATTAAGATTCAAACTAAATAAACAAATGAGTTACATAATGCATGACATAATTAAAACTCAAACTTTATTAACATGTGAGATGCTTTAATGCATGACCTAATTAAATGCTACACATAATGCAAGACATAATTTAAAGATGCAAACACATAATGCAATTCATAATTAAAGCTACAAACATATAATGCAAGACATAATATGCAAGCTTATTAAATGAAATAAAACTTAATTAATAAGTCCTTAAAAATGTTAGCGCAATAATTAGGCCCATGAGATATTTTATTTTGAACTAGGGCCCTTCATGTTTGGGTCAATACTGACATCGTCGAATTGTATCCTAACATGATGTGGTCATGCTCATATCACATCGGTTACTTATCTCATCACATCGCCATGTTCGAAGAGAGTATGTACTAAATTATGGTATAGAATGGCATGTACATAGGTGATATGGTTTGGAACCTAGTATAAAGGACTAAAATGCAAGATTTTTTAAAACTTACTTTTATAAAGACAAATGAGTCTTTGAGTATAATGGTGTTATACTATAGTTCATTGATGAAATGGTTGATTTTATTTATGTTTAAATGTGTTATAAATGAGTTTAAATAGATTGAACTTGTTTTTAGGTGATTTACATAAGCTCTAGGTATATTGTCATCGGTATCGTGATATCCAAAGCTTGGTATCACGATACTAGCCCAATTTTGCTACATTCGGCCTCTGATGTCACAATATTGAAGAAGGGAGACCCAAGTGGGCATTCTGTCGTAGGTATCACAACATCAATTCAGTATCATGATATCCATGTTCCAAAGTCGCGATATTAATTCTGTTTACTCAATTTTTCTTAAGAGGCTTCCAACGACTTCGGGTTGTGATTAAACTTTTGAGTAAACTTTTGAAACAACTTTAATAACTACAAATGAGTATGAATATTGTTAGAATGCTATAGTATATTGCTCTGTCAATTAATGTATCCTTTGTATACTTGATCCTATGGTCAAGCTGGGTATAGGGGTATTATAGACAGTAAGTCGGATATGATACTAGTAGAATAGATCCTAGATTCATTTGTGGACATATTCACTTATGACGTTCATAGTGTGACATACATTAATCCTGAATGGATGACGAGCTATGCATGTGTAACTCGTATACTTTGATGTAAGTAAAAGCCTGAATTCAATAGATAATGAACCAAAAGTTGGTGTGTTGGGTATATGACTTCTGTAATATGTAGCATCATTCCACAATAGTGGAATTCATAGCCCAACTAAAGGGTAAAATGACATCCTCTCATCAACATTACAAAATAGATGAAAAGTAAACATGGTCACTGGTCATTTATCTTTGTGGTAAATGACATGATTATTATTTCATGAAGGAAGATGTTAATGGTTATCATGATATAAAATAATATCATATTAGGAGAAAGAATTTATCCCAAAGATATTAAGGATATCCTATGAGGGTAACATATTTATGACAAGGTAATTGGACGAGCACTTATTAAGTAGCTTTCGTAATGATATATAATTAGGGATAGTTCAATCACAATACAATAGTGGAATGACTTCGTGACTTTCACACCCTAAAATAGGGCCTAAGAGTTTTAGGGGTATTTTATGAATTTTGGCTTATATGAGCTCAAAATTTCGTAAAGTTAGTACTCGATAATGTTTTCGACAATGGTTTTCGTAAAGTTAAGTCAATTTTTGGAAATGAGTTTCAAATGTCTTTAATTTTAGAAAAGGGACTGATTTGTAAAAGGGTCAAAGCTGTGAGTCTTTATGAAGCAATTAAACCAAAATTTCAAAATCAACCTAATAAACTCCCATTCCTAGTTATTTTCATGAATGCTTCTTCCCACCTCCTTAGTGTTGTCGTCCCTTGTTATTCCTCACTCTCTAAATTGATTTTTTACTTCCAAACTATAATACTTTGAATTTCTATCGTTTCCAAGCTATAAACCTATCTAAATCTTCAAGAAATTAACCAAAAATCTTACCAATTTCATCATCTTCTTCACTTGTGGGTTTTCAAGATTTGCATTGAAAAATCGTTATTCCTCTCATTAAAGGTAACCATTCCCATTATCATTATTTTTTAATGTTATTAGGTCTTTGGAACTAAATTTTTAGCCTTTAAGTCACAGGTTTTGATTAAAAGCTAAAAATCGAGTATTTAATGGTGAATTTTGAGTTTGTGGATAAAAACTTAGTTTTAAAGTATTTTTAAATTATTTTTAACCTAATTATAAGCTTTCTAAAGTAACTTTGAAGTTTTGTTAAGGATTTCTAATGTTTTAATGAATTTTCATTGTAATGGCTCGAAAAAATTTGATACCTTAAAATGCGTAGTTTTGTGAAGTTTAACAGTTGGGAATTAGTCGTTGATGAATCTATAGATGAATGGAATTCGTTTCATGTAAAAATATTAAGTGTAGGCTGAGTTATTCAAATTTTAAGTTTGTTGAAGGTTTTGGTTAGAACAAAATATAGCTTAGGCTTGTGTTTGTGGCTGTTTGAGGTGAGTTATTGACTGATTTTTAACTAAATATATGTATGGTTTGTCATGTTAAGTGTTGGAGTCGATAGGACCTTCAACGAGTAGAGATAAAGGCAAAGGGAAGCTTGTCTAAGCTTTTGGTTTTTCGGCAAAAGTGAATATTTCGGTGAGTGATTTAGAATCATTGCTCATAAATGATTCGTTGTGTATTTTGGGAATTTAGAGGTAGTCTAAACCCCTCCTCTAAATTCTGAGTGTAAGTGTTCTTTTACCTATGCTAAATATGTGATAAATATGTTTGTGAATTGTGATAAAGAGAATTATGATGTGATGAAATATTAACATGTTGTGATGACTATTGTGACGATAAATATGAGGGTATGTTATTCATGCCATGTAATAGTGTCTATAATGTGCTAATGATATGATTATGCGGTGAATATGTGCGGATAATTGGTAAGTAATATTTGATGAAATTATGGATATTTTAATCTTGTGACTTGATGAAACCATTGGATATAGTTATCATGCCATAGGATTGTAAGTACTCACTTATTTGTGTTGTGATATATGGGGCACTGAGGCCCTGTTACAGTTTGGAGAGATAAGGGAATGTGAGCCAAGCTCTATTCACTAGGATATTTATTTGTGGTGTGTTGGAGATCCTTGTATCCGATGAGTGGTGATAGAGTCCACTTTATGTTTCATAAACTCAAGAGCCAAATTATCATACATTGTGATGAAATGGGATTATATGTGCTTATATGTGAATGATATGTGTCAGAATATTGATATATGTATGCCTAAATGTTCGTATAAATAATGTGTAAAAGAATGCATGGAATATGACTAAATATGTGAATTATGACACTTAGTTAATGACGTTATGGGAATATGACGTTTGTTATTTGGTTGATGTGTGGCAACTTGTTTGCGTAGTGGTTGCTCTAGGCATTCACTAAGCTTGTTAAGCTCACATGTTCCATTTTATCCTTTGTAAAGTACTTGCGTTCTCGGTGTGAACAGTATTGCCATCAAGGGATTGATCCAAGCCATTCTTTATTCATTATAGTAGGTGTTTTTCTTATTTTAGTTCTAGGGAATAAAAAGGCAATGTAGTAGACATTTATATCGGATTATTAGGACGTTTTTAGGATTACTTGCATATTATGTATATTTGGAAGCATGTGGACTTGGATATGGTATTTGCACTATTGTTTTAGACATTTTGATGTTGATATGACTAGGTGAATGAAACGTGATGTTTAGGGGTTAAGCTTGAATGATTTAAATGCTCTTACGTGTTGAATTTTTGTAACCTGAAGCTGAGGTATCGATATTAGGGCTTTTAAAACGATACCTCTGTATTTTTGAAAGTGTAGGGAGTTAGAATACCAATTGGTATCGATACCTTGGCCTGAGTATCGATACTTGCAGTGTAATTATCGATACATTGAAAAGGTACTGATATTTTCTGATGTTTTGAAATTTGGCGAGAAATAGAATGCTAGTTTGGTATTGATTTTCCAGGTGGTATATGTACTACTTAAAGGAAAAATCGATACCATAGAGGCGGTATCGATACCTAAGTAACATTTTTGGGAAAATTTGTAAGTGGTCCCAATGCTCGAGATATGTACATTTTATGTTTGTTTGTCGTATGTTAGTATGATTAAACACTAAACTAAGTTTGTGTCACTTGATATTCTCATAAATGCTAGAGTAATTAAAGTAAAATGAAACTTCATGTATTTCAATTCTGATAATTACAATGAAATCTATGTGAGACGGTGGTATGGCATCTCGATATTCGGCTTGGCGTTCAGGTTGGGTATAGGGTGTTATAGTGACTAAGTAATTTTATAATTAATAGGCAAAAAGTTGGAACTTAATTATAAATTATTTGAGCCTTAATTATATATATTCAATCGGTTCCTTTTTCTAGCTCATTGAAATAAAATATGAATTGCGTATAGAAACAAATGAATAGAAATGATGAAGTAAGAGAAATGAGTCGCATTCACAAATGAATGTATTTTATTGCTAAGTACAAAAATGACTTGAGAATTAATTTAAAGTTTTCAAATTATTATTTAATGAATGAAGTTTGAAATTAGAATTAAATTAATTAGTCATATGAATCTGTTGAATAAGGAAATTAAATATATTTCATTATAGATTTTTTACGGTAAACTTGTTATGATTTTAACAGAATTAGAATTTAATTGAGAAAATTATTTAATTGAGAAATTAATTTAGTTAATTAATTAATTAATATTTATTTTGGGAAACAGAAAATAAGTATTGGGTTGGATTAAATTATAAAATGTTGGGTCAAAAGTTCAAGAAGCACATATAATCAGATCTAATACATGAGAGGCCCAATCTGCCTATCATAAACATGCTAGAGGTGGCAACCTTAGAGGAAATTAAGAAGGTGTGTCGCCTCTCTTTCTCTCTCAGTTTGATTGGAAAAGTGTTTTCTATTAAATAAATATTATTATCAATGGCTTGTTCAACTAGGATTTTTGTATCTCTCCTTATAAATGGATGACATTGGTTGACCTAAAAACACACTTCAGAAATATTAGAGTTATCTTTTTTCTTTCAGAAAGTAGTGATAATTTATTTACTTAGAATAAATTATATTTTCTAGGAATTACAATATTTATCGGTATTTATAGAGAGATTACTTTCCTATTAAAAGTAATAAATTTGTTTCTTTTATGTGATTCGGTTTGTGTTGGTCAAACCCACACTTAGCGCAATTCGTGGTACGAGGATAGCAGAAAAGGTTGTTTGGTTGAAAGCCAAGATTAACTTGAATTCGTCTCACACAAAGCACAGGCACTATTCGGTTAGGGCTTATTGCTATAATAAAACAAACGAATCGATTTTGAAAAACTTAGTTGTCGAGGTAAGTTCATATGAATGGTTATCGTATTAATGTTGTTAATTTGAATGTTTATTATGTTATCTTAATTTAAATGGATCGATGTATAATTGTAACCTCCCAAACCTGACCTAGACGTTATGGCTAGATTGAGAAGGCTGCAATAGCCACCGATTTGTTGTACTTTTAGCGAAAACCGTAGTTGTACTTTTAGTTAGCTTAAAAGCATTCATTCATTAGGTCATATATACTTAGGATTCATTTGGTCATATATACTTAGGATTCATTTTATTTTTGCTAGTGTTGTTTTAGAAAAATTGTTTGCTTGTTGCTCTTCTTAAAAAAACTTGATGTTAAACTAATGCAGCGGAAAAACCATTTTTCAAGTCATTTTGGAAACTAAGTTACCTTACCGATTTGTTTTTTAAAAGAAGTTCCTTTGCAATGCAGTGGAAAGTAGGGAACAATATCAGATTTTACTTAAACCCGATATCATGCATTATTCGGTTATTATGCTTGAGTAATACATGCATGCATGCAAAAAAAAACCCAGAGGAAAAGTTACCAAGCCACAAACCAAAAATAATTAAAAATTACAAGACAAAACCAATAAAGACTTAATAATACTTATTAGGAATAGTCCAAGGTTCAAGGTGATTCTCTGAATGTTGAGTCTGGACCTAATTTCGAGGTTTACCTACAAAGTTAAATAATATTGGGGGTGAGCTTATGAAAAGCTCATTGTGAGTCAAACAATTATTTAAACAATCATAAATATCGAATACAGTGAAATTGATTAGCTTTAATAGAAGAAAACAGAACCATCATAGGAATTTCATGTCATTACATAGCCATTATAAAATTGATGTCAAACGATGTATAAGCATAGGTCATCATTCATTCGAGTAACAATCATTAATTTCGATACTATTCAATACAAAAAATACAATACGTAGCATAAATCAATAACATTCGAATATGTCGTGCACATGAAGAAATGCAAAAAGGTTCCTACCCATACCATCCACTAGACACCACGAGTTCCCTAGAACTCGTCATCCGAACTCCAAAACATTATGGGCTTAAGCTCGTAATGGTTAAAATCACCGATAACAATATGCAGAAAATTTTGCCAGTAAAAATGCGATAAATCACCATTCCCCTTGGTACTCCAGGTGCAGTGTACTGACTACAAATAATGCAGACTTAATATGTCACCGGTACTCCACAGAACTCCTCCATCAACCACAAAATTCCAACCCAATGCATATGCAATATGTCACACAATCTCATACATAATCATATCTCAATATTTTTCACATTCATTTGAGCATGTCCTCAATAATCACATACTTTCAGTAAATGGAAACAGTGTTCTAATCTTTCAAATTACCATTTTATTGGTATCAACCAATATCGTTCAATTTCACATACTTTACAGATTTTCATTGTGCATAAATAGCACCCTTTTCAGTACACAATATAGCAAATATCTCATGCTTTTAAATCATACATAAGCTTAATATGTCAACACATTATATCATTCAGTCAAACATTTTTATATCTTATAACTCAAATATGCAATTACAAACTCAATCAAACATTCATACTATCAAACTAGCAATTTAACCAACATGTCAATCTTTTAAAGCTCGAAACATACATGGTTCGGTCACTCACAAAATAAATAATTTGGCTATTAATCCAATCCAATCAGTAAGCTAATTTATCAAATATAACATGATATTTAACATTTTCAAACAATTTTATGAGTTTAGGACCCACACCTTATTTTTCGTTTCCTCGCAGCACACTAGCGAATCCTCTAATTTTCCTTAATAATTCCTTAAATGAACCTAAACCAAAATTCAATATAAATACAATAAATTTACCATTAAATCAGCCCCCAAACACCCACTTATGAGTTCAAACCAATCATTGAAATTATAACTATTTTATGAATCTAAACTAGTTAGATTCCTTACATTGTATCAATGCGAACAGTACGTATAATTGTTCTTCACCTTTACGAATGATTTGGGGTGTTTCGGTTAGAACCTAATTCAATAATATACTGCAAAATCAGTAGCTAATTTATGATTAAATTCCTTCATTTAATCAATTCATAACCTTTACCCAACAACTATATCGAAATAACAAACTAGTTACCCTTAATTGCACTTACCCCCACCACCCATGGTGGCCAAAATTGGGGATGAATTTTAAAATGGTTTAAGATCTCAATAGAATCTAGAAAAATACCTTTGAAATCATTTAAAATCCCCAAAAATTCTAAATCTATAAATTTTGGTTTTTAATAATAAATAGAAGAGAAAAGAAACCTTACCCAAGCTATTCGATAGAAACGTCAATGACACTTTCTTAGCAATGTTTGGGATCGATCTTGGAGTTCAAGATTTCAGATTTGGGGTAGATTTTAATGATAAAAAATGACAGCAATATTTTGGGGAATATGTTAACAAATTTTGTGGCAAAAAGAAAAAAAAAAGAAAGAGATGGTAAAACTAGGTGTAGGCGACGACAATAATAAAAGAAAGGAAAAAAAATTAAAATCAAAGAGAATGAAAGGAGGAGAGGAACGGCTAGGGAAATGAGGAGGATGATTAAAGGCTGATTATTAGTGAAAAATTAATATTTATACCTACGTTAACTAGGCTTGGATGGCCCACAAATTAAAACAATGGGGTTTTGTCAAAAAAAATTAAATTATTTGCATGGGAGCGGAATTGAAGTTAGGACCTCAAGGATAAATTCACTAATGTTTAACCATCAAACCAATAACTCACTTTTGATATAATTTTGAAATGTTTTTTAAAAAAAATAAGAAATGTCGCAAACTAGGGTTTAAAGCAAAATTTGCAAAATAATAAAAATGGTGAGAGAGAAGGGATTTGAACTTGGGTTTCAAGGAACATTTCACTAACACGTAACCAAAAAAACCAATACCTCATTTATTCCCTAAAAATGCATAGATAAATTTTAAAAATTAAGACATGACTTGTGACAGTTAGATTTTGGGCCTAGTCGAAACAGTGGTTTCGAGGCCAAAAATCTGAAGAGGAAAAATTTAATATTCTTATATTTTATGATCTAAAGTTGTATGGAATTATTTCATTAAAATTTCGTTCGAAAATTTTGACGTTTGGACACTCAATTTAGTCAAAAGGACTAAATTGTAAAAAAGTGCAAAACTTGAGTTCTAGAAGCTAGAGGTGTCTAATTGATATGAAATTTTAAACTGGAGGTCCTTAAAACGTAATTAGACCATTTGTTAATTTTTTGGACAAAAATGGACGTGAAATAGGTGAAATAGAATATTTTAAAGTTAAGGTCATTTTAGTCATTTGGTGATTAAATGAATTAAAAAGCCAAATTAAAAGCCAATTTTTTCTCATCTTTAATCCCTTGGCCGAATTTCACATCAAGAAGACATAGCTAGGGATTTTCAAGCTTCCAAGCTCGATTGTAAGTCCGTTTTAGCCCTATTTTTTAATATTCTTTACATTTTTGAGATCCCTATAGCTCGGTTTAGCTATTTCTACCATTAATTTGAGCTAGGGTTTGTGTTTAAAAATTTACCCATGGATGACTTGCATGTGTTTTGATGTTTTATGGTAGAATATAAAAGTTTAAAGTGTAATAAACAACTTTTACTAAGTGATTTTTAGTGAAATTGCATAAAAGGACTTATTTGTAAAAGTTGTAAAAGTTGTAAAATATGTGTAAAAAAAGAAAAAAATGTGATTTAGTGAAAATTGTGAGCTACTATAAGAGGGAAAATGAATCGGCTAGGCTTGAGTAATGAGAAAATGAGTAATTTTCATTTTACGAGCCTAGGGGTAGAATTGTAAATATGTGAAAAGTTAGGGGTAAAAATGTAATTTTTTCCTTAAGGTGTTTTTGGGGCTGAATTGAAAATGTGTGCATTAAATGAGTTAAATGTGTTATTATAGATCAAGAAAGACGAGGAATTGACCTTGATTGGGGAAAAGGCAAAGTTGTGGACTAAGACGCAAACATTTGATATTTTGGACCGAGGGAATTTTGTATGTAGATAATGCATCATTTTTACTTTTGATTTCATATTTTGATATATTTTGTGAAATGTGGCTGAATATTTGATATATTTGACAAAATATCGAAAAGTGAGAAATTTCTCGATTGAACCTTAAAAGTAGAATAGGTTACAAGTGACATGTCACTAGGAACCTATGTGAAAACTATGTGAATTTGTGACTAAGAGAATCTGGGTGCTGGTCTTATAAGCTCTACTAGTGACTGGGTAATTCTGCATGTGTCGCGGATACCTGACAGCTTGTGTGAACATCACTGAGTAGTTACGAATGACCGACAGCTTGTGTGAGTAGACCCGCGAATGTGAATAGCTCGAGAACGAGCCTATGTGTGATAAGTGATGTGAAGTAGCTTTAGCTACAAGTGTGGCACTATGTGCAATATTTCGATGTATCCTTTAATATTCTGATGTGTTCAACGGGAAATGACTAAGTGTAAATGATTGTGATTATGTGATAAATGAGTGTAGGTACATGTGTATATATATATTCATGAGCAATGTGCTCGATATGTGATCGAATTTTGGTAAGGTTGATGTTGAGTAAGTATGGCTATGAAGACTTGTAAATATTTGATAATGGCTAGCTATTGGAATGGCTAGCTATGGACATGCTTGGTGTTATGTGTGTGTAAATGAAAGTTAATACAAAGAAAACATGAAAGAGTAAAATTAGTAATAAAATAGTTTTGGACAGTGGCCGTTGTATAACTTTGAAAAATCACCAAAAAATTTGAAAATTGAATTAGAGGTTGAAAAAGATATGAAATTAAAGCTTATTGAGTTTCGTTTTACATTAAAGAAACGGTGTAAGCAAGAGAATTTCATATTATGAGATATTTGAATTTTTATGAGACAAGATCAGAGTGATTTCAGAATCCACTGTTCTAAATTTGGAAAATAATTAAAAATTGTATAAAAATAATTATGGGTTATAATTTATATGTTTAAAATTCTTAATGAGTTTATTTTCAATGCAAACAAACGGGAACATCATCTAAATCTCGTACAAGGAGATAATTAATTTTTAGTGAAGAAGGGTCGAAACTATCAGACAACAGAATAGGGATGAATTTAAAGAATAAACTGTACTTATTGGCTAAACCATAAATTCTGAAAATTTTATGGTAAGAAGATATATGAGTCTAGTTTCAGAGAAATTTAGCGGATCTTAATTCGGAGTTCCGTAGGTCAATATATAAATAATTTATTAACTATGACTCGCGTAGATAGCTTGATATGAACATGAGTGAATAGTGAAACTATGTGAAATTATGATTGTATTATCTTGAGAACACATTATGAGGATTGATAAAAGCATGTTAATAAATTGTTTATTATTTACATACCAACTTACTAAGCTATATGCTCACTCCCTTTTCTTTCCCTTGTCTTATAGTGTCACCAAGCTAGCTCGAGGTACGGAGATCGTCGAAGATCCATCCACACTATCAACACTCTTTTGTTATTTTGAAAGCAATATTATGAATTATGGCATGTATAAAGGACTTGATTATTTTTTTATGTGTCATAATTGATTTGGCCTAAAATGTTGGCCTATGTTATTTAATAGTTCATTTTGTATAAGGCCATTGATGTTTGCTATTATTGGTTAAGTTGTACGTTTATGATAATGCCATGTTGTGTGTTGATAAATTTGGTATAAGTGTGTAAATGTTTGGATGGAAAAAGGCTTGGTAAATAGCCTAACTTTCATCCACACGGCTGGCCACATGGCCATGTGCTCAGGGCGTGTGCCCCTGTTTTTCAAGAAATTTTTCAAAGTTTTCAAAAGTTCTCGGTTTGGTCTCGAACCACTTTCAAAGTATGTATTGGGTCTCGTAAGCCCATATTAGGGACTTTAAATATGAAAAGTTTTAATTTTGGTAAAATTTCATGACTCGGTTTTGTATGATTGGTTATGTTTAAGTCCTGTAATGCCTCATACCCTGTCCCGGCGTCTGACACGGGTAAGGGGTGTTACATGACTACTTTCTCTTGATTCACAAACCCGATTCTACTAACCCCCAATTTTTGGGATGATATAATAATCGTATTAAAGCTATGATGATTTGACGGATGTTGAGTCTCGGTTGAACCTTAGGAATTCGTAGGATATAAATGACATGTCATTAGGGATTTCATATTTTGGGTGTTGTTCTTGAATGTCCTACCGATGGACGAGGTCCTGCATTTGTTGTGGATACTCCACAGCTCGTGTGAGTAGCACTGTGAAGCTTACATTCTGACCCACAGCTCGTGTGATTAGGCCCATTTCTTAGCTCATGCGAGCAATGATGTAAAGGAAAGGTTACGGTTATATGTTTAAGCACACTTCGTGTGAGCTTTTCTGAGTATCCGATGATATTCTAGACGGTTCAACAGGCAAGAAAAGGGATTGAAATGGTAAGTTTTCAAATGGAATTATGCATATGCTCATGAAAAGGATGAATGAATCAAATGATGTATTTTCATATGGAAATGACTTATCATATGTTTAATCCAAATAAGTTATTTATAAATCCAAGCTTGTGGTTTGAGTTACATTTTACTTATTCCTATGGTTATGTGAATGAAACGGTAAGTTATTTTCTAAAAACTTACTAAGCAGTAAGTCCTTATGTAGTTTCTTTCCTATGTTTTATAGATTATTAGAAGCTCGATCAATTTGGAAGCTCGTCAGAGCTCTATCACACTATCCAGCATAAATATCGGTAGTTTTTGAATGTTTTGGCCAAGGTTATAATGGCATGTATAGGTGGACTTATAATGATGTTTAGTTGAATGTTTAAAGAATGATTTGATATGTATAAGTTGTGCAAGTTATCTTGCTTGGTACCATTTGATACCTTGTTGGATTGTGTCATATTGGCTAACTTGTGATGCATTTGGAATGGCTCATATGGTATGTTTTGAATTGGTATGATAATGGTCGATTTGTAGCATGTTTGATAAGTTTTGAACTAGCATTTGGTGATTGAAATGGGGTAAAATACGCATGTTTAGGTAAGTGTTATTGTGTGTGTTTAAGGTACGTTTGAATGGCATATTGGTTAGTTGAACTAGGACTTTTGGAATGGCAAATATATGCATGTTTAAGTATGGTTTGATGCCTTGTAGGTGTGCACAAATTATTCAAGTGTTTATGCATGAATTTGTGTTGGGAATGGCTTGTTTTAGGTGAATTTTAGGTCCAAATGACCTGAGACACGGGCGTGTGTCTCCTGAAGTTTCTTTTACATACAAGTCAGTGAGTTACACGGCTTGGCACACGGGCATGTGACATGGCTATGTGACCCTACTTAGAGAGTTACATGGGTGAGGACACGGGTTGGGACACGGCCGTGTGTCCCTAATTTGAAGGTTACATAGTTTGAGACACGGGTGTGTGTCTTAACCATGTGAGGCACACGGCCATGTGACCCTTGGTTTCAAATTTTTTGTAACTTTTTCTTAGACTTTCTGAATGCTATCAATTTAGTCCCGAATTATTTCCATGGTAGTTCTAGGGCCTCGAGGGCTCGACTTAGGGACGGAATGTGTATGTATGATTCATATATTATATGTTTATGTGAGTGAATGAAATATTGTTTAAATATTTTTGACTGTACGATAATGCTTCGTAACTCTAACCTGACGATGGATACGAGTTAGGGGTGTTACATCTCTGATCAAAGCATTCATTCTCATATCCACTGATTTCACATTTTCAAGTCCAAAGTTATTGTCAAATCTCACTTTAATATCCTCAGTAAATCTCTTGGTCGTTACTATTTTTGAAACTTACCAAAGTTACTAACCATGGTTACTATTACAATCCTCAACTGTCTTTAAGATCTTTCTCGGGGATAGGGTTGACCACCTAAAGGTGTCAGGCTCATTGAATGGTTTAGAAGAACTCTTAGATCCCTATTTAGTTTTGGACTAGAGTGATGTCTCCTAATCCTACCTTCTAGGTTTTACAAACTTTGTAGCACCAAGGGAGCCTTAGGGTAACCGTTAGTTACTTGAGTTCATCTTCTTTTAAACATCCATGACCCTAAGGTCAGCTCAACCTTAAAGCAACATACTATGTTTTCCTTCTCACATACTTCAACATTCATGAACATTACTATATAAATGCTAAGAATTTGAATTTCCTTCCCACCATGACTTTTAAAAGTTCACAAAGCATTACACATATGCAACAATTTACCACAATTTCCAAACTCGGAATCTATTCTCAAAGTTGTATCCAAGTTATGTGTACAAAAAACCAAATACTAAACTTCTCTCAAGCATAAGTCACAAAGTCTCAAAACTGAGCTACATACACATAAGAAAGAATGTAAACTTCTATCTTAACTATAAGCCTCACAAGTTGCTAGAATTGCTTTATTTTTATCAAACAGATTCTATACATGTAAGAAATTTTAATAGTCTTTTCCAAATACCAATGTCTTAGAATTAATCCTCCATTATTCACAACTCCTAAACTTTTCTCTTACCCTTGCTCATATGCAGACTTAGGGGACAATGGAAAAGTAGTTCTATGGAAATCCCACCTTATCATGATTCATACATACTAATTATAATTCATCACACATATAAAAATGCTTACAATCTCCAATCATGAAGCTCTTCACTAATTTATAAGGGTCAAACATGAGTTTTCCAACTCGAAAGATGACTTAAAGTGCATCTCATAGCCACCAAGGCACATTTACCACCACTTGTTTCTAGTTAATTAATGTAAAAATATATTAAAGATTGGTCGAGCAATTTTGTCAATTAAATAGTTAATTAAGGCTTAGGGACTAAATTGTAAAATTTTAATTGCTATAGATTTTTATTTGACAAAAGGCTTGAGGATTAATATAGCAATTATCCAAAGGTCCTAAATGGACATTGGACCATTTTTAAATAGGAGAAAAAGGATGATGATGGTAAAATTACTAAAATTGATTAAAGATAAACCATGATTATGTTAATTAAATTAATTTAATTAAACCTTAAGAAAACTATATAAACCAAGATAGTGGGAAAATATGTGAAATTCATCATTCATCTTCATCTCCTTATCGTCCATGAAGAAGAAAAAGATAAGGAAGCTTAAAACCATTCGACCTTGATTTAGTAGGTAAATTTAAGTCATTTTCTTGTAATTTTTATGGATTCAAGGTCATGAGAGCTTGATTTAGATAGCTCATATACCAATTTGTAAAATTCTTAAAGTTTTAGGAAGTTACCATTGTTAATTTATTGAAGAATTAGGCTAATAATTAATAGATTTTAAGCTTAGAATATGATAAGGACTAAATTGTAAAGTTAATTTAGCTTATTGTTAACTTTGTTACATTAGAGACCAAATTGAATAAATGTAAAACTTGTCATAAAATTATGTTAGAAATAGATAGTATAAGGTCCCTAATAAAAATAAATGAAATCAAATTTTAATCTGAAGCTAGGGATCGAAAGTTATGTTTATTTCGGGTTCAAAAACTAAAGTGAATAAAATATAAAGGGAATCGAAAAATAAAATTATATGAAATCATGCATATCATGGTATAGTATGAAAATGTTTGATATTGATTGGTGATATGAAATAATTATTTTGTTTGGATCTAAAATCGAATCGAAGTGAAATTAATCGGTAAAAAACTAAATTGCTGATTAGTCTCTAAGGAATCAACTTGTTTTAGTGTTACAATAGATAAGTTCATATATTTTTTTTAATTAGAATTTTAGTAAATTTGGGCTGCAAAAAAACAAGAAACAAGAGAAAACAAAAGTTCAATAAATTCTTCCACAGCAATCACCAATACCACCCAAAGCTCCCTCGATCATTAGAACATCTATCAATCTTGGCCACACCAAAGGGTTTTCTCACTAACACCCTCCATCACCGACCACCATCCTCTCGACTCCCTCCATTCACCCTCACACAACCTTAACTAATTACCCATCATCTTTGATATGACTCCTCGAACCAAAAATGATTCAAACTTGAATCAAAGCCCAAAACTCATAATTTCTCGTAATAATCCTGTCAAAAAATTCTTTATGCATAATCTTCGCTAAGACAATCATAATTTGAGCTCCTGAACTTGAAATTGAGTGATTCAAAGTGCATTTCAGAGCTAAGAGATAGCTCTTAAAACTATCTAGATCCCATCCAGAAATTCGTTGCAAGTTGATTAACCTTTTGGGCTTGAAAATTGGCGGCTTGGTTGAATTGTCTTTAATAAATTTCACCCCATCGGTGCATGTATCTTTGAGTGAGCTTGTAAAAAATTATAGCATGCATGTTATTTCTCTATTGAGTCTCGAATTCAGTTCATAATTAAGTTGCGAATATTTTGGATGAGATGATGTGGTTTGAGTGGATTGCATATTTTGAGTTGAGTTTTCATGATATTTAATTAAAATTTCATGCATATTGTGTGATGGTATGATTGGGAGGTGTTTGGGTGTAACTTAGAGGTGTTTTAAACTTGAATTTTAGACCATTTATAGCAAGGTTTCGAACCCTTGATTATATGTATTGGAACTTTACAAGTTAGTGACCAAAGTTTCGAAACATATGTTTTATGTATCAAAACTTTCAAAGGTTGTAGCTAAAAAGCTATAGTTTAGGGCCTAAGTTCTAATACATTGCCCCTAAGTACTGATACATAATCTTATATATCGATGCATATAAGTACTGATACACTTAGCCCCTTGGATAGTGTTATTATGTTGTTCTGAGCTCTTTGATGCTCATATTTAGTCCAAACACCTGCAATGTGACAGCCCAAAACTGACCCTAGTCGGGAAGTGGTTTCGGGACTGCTAAACCGAGTCACCGAAATGTTTGAATGTGATATTATTGTCTAAAATATGTGATTATGAATGTGTGGAAAATTTCAAGCTTCGATTTAGTCAATTGCATGTGAATTTAGTCCATAGGACTTATGTGAGAAAGTTTTAAAAATGTGATAGGGTAATTTATAAGGACCTATTTAAGCATGGAGTGAAAATATTGGCTTTGCATGTCAAATACCCCTTTTTTTATACATAGTGGCCGGCCATGATGGAGCATATATTAGACTATGTGGTAAATTTCCATGAAGTGGACATTATTTTAAGTAAAAGAAAAGAAATGATAAAAGAAATATTAAGGATACTAAAAGAAAAAAAAAAAGAAGGAGGGAGGTTATCACCTTGTTCATCTTGGCCGGTTGTAGAGAGGAAGAGAGGAGGGTAGCATTCGGTCATTTGAAACCTAAGGAAGGTTAGTCTTTTGTTTGGTTTTTGATAATTTTCACATTTTTGATATCATTGCTTTGTGTTCTTTAAACCCCATGGTTCAATTTTGTGAATTGATGATGATTTTGTGTTTTGCCATTGATGAGTGCTTGAGCTTTTTGATAGTTGTTGATGAAAAATGAAAGATATGTTAAAGATTAATATGTTTTATGTTGAAGTTTTTGGTGATTTTGAGTAGTTAGGGCTAAATTACAAAAATAAATTTTTGAAGGACTCAAAGGTGAAATAAATGAAATGTATGGACTTATATGGGTACTAGGAAGATTCGGCCCTTAAGGAGTGTGACCAAATTTTGTGTATTTTGTGTTTTGTGGAATAAAGACTAAATTGTGAAAGTGAGAAATATTAGGGGTAAAAATGTAATTTACCCATTTATGCGTTATTAGACTAAATTGAATGAAAATATGTTAAAACGAGATTTATTTGAATATGTAAGATCAAGAAACCAAGAAATTGGATTTAGATCGGGGAAAATCGAAAGTAGTTGAGTAGCCGATCAATTAGTCGACGACATCCGAAGAAAGTTATAAGCAATTAGATATTAAAATTTCGGAATAAATGTTAGTTATATATGCTGAAATGGAAATATGATAAATGTATATATAGCTGAATATGATATGTGTGAATTATATGTTAAATTAAGGCTTGGTAAGCTAGCTATTAAGGTGAAATGCTAATGTTAGTGTTTGATTTGGTAATAATCTGTTTGGGGACAGCAGCAGTAAGGTGATTTTGGAAAATCGCCATAATTTGTAGGAGTTGAATTAGAAGCTGAGTGAATTATGTCATTAAAGCTTGAAGAGTCTATTTTCTTACAAAAGAAACTATAAAAACAAAAGAGTTACCGATCTTGAGATATTTGAAGTATTGTGGGGCTGAGTCAAAATGACTACTGGATTCCCTGTTCTGTTTTTAGAAAATCATTATAAATTGTACAAAAATTATTATAAGATAAAATTTATATGCTTAGACTCCTTAATGAGTCTAGTTTCAAATTAGATCAAATACAACACATTTTGAATTCTGTAAAATGAGAAATTGGATTCGTAGTGAAGAGTGGTCAGAATAGTCAAACAGTGAAACAGGGGAAACTTTAAGAAAAATCTGGTATTGATTGGCCAAGCCTAAAATTCTGAAAATTTTATGGATGGAAGATATACGAGTCTATATTCAGGGAAAATTAACAGCAAGTGATTTGGAGTTTAGTAGCTCCAGTTATAAATAATTTAGTAACTACTGCTCAGGAAAACAGCTCGTAGTGAATATGTGATTTTGTTGTAAACATTAATGAAAAGTTGCCAATGAATTATTTATTGATTATTATAAAGCTTACTATAATCTATGTGTGTGAAAGTCGGATCAATATATATATTACTCTGAAAGTAATACTTGAATAGTCGATTAATGACTATTTTAAATTTTGTTGAACTTAAGCTCAAGAGCAAAGGGGAACTAGATCCGATAAAGGGAAGGAAAAAGTAATTGAATAGCCATTGAAGTCGTTCGACGACATCTGAGGTAAGTCTTCGAGTAATGACCCTACTTGAATTATATTGAAATGATTAGTCATACTATGACGGATAGTCGAATGTGCTTAGAGACTATGTTATAAAGCCAATTGAAATCATGCTCTTTGTGTGTGGCTATTGAGCCGAAATTTAAAAGGTTTAATAAATGTTTTGTGTTTGAGCCTTAGTAACGAAGAAATGATATGGATGTGTTATGATTATTGATATATGTGTGCATGAGCATTGGAATATATCCGGGCTAAGACCCGAAGGCAATTACGCGAGTTGATATATCCGGGCTATGACCCGAAGGCAATTATGCGAGTTGATATATCCGGGCTATGACCCGAAGGCAATTATGCAAGTTGATATATCCAGGCTAAGACCCGAAGGCAATTATGCAAGTTGATATATCCGAGTTAAGACCCGAAGGCAAATGTGTTTGCGGCTATATCCGGTTAAATACCGAAGAGACTTGGGTTTGAATGTGAGCGCTTGGTGCTGTAATAAATTCTATTAATACGCTCGACTAAACCGAACGATAAGGTATGTTTGCATGTGCTTCAGAAAAGTCGATTAGTTTTAAATAGTCTTCGTGAAATCGACTAATGAATTTTCGGCTTTTAGAAAGGTTGATACCTTGTGTATATATGTTGATGAAGTGTGAAGTAAGTATGATTATGAGAATGTGTGTTAATAAAGTGACTTAGTTAGCTATGTGAATGTAATACTTTAGTCAAAGCCGATTTCATTACTTGAAACTTACTAAGCTTAAAATGCTTACCCGGTTGCTTTGGCTCTCTGTTTTATAGATTTTGTTCGTTAGCTATCGGATTCGGGATCAGCGAAGTCGAAGTCATCCACACTATCAAAGCTCTTTTGGTACTCTTTTAGTTGAACTCTGGATATGGCATGTATAAGACTACCCCCTGTTGTTTAAGTACTTTTTGCGATGTATGTGTGTACAGCCATGCGAAAATGGCTTGTAGAAGTGGAGTATGGCATTAGACCATTTGTGTTTATGTATGTATATATGGTTTCACGATGTGATTATGGTTTGGAATGGAAGTGTTGGGCAAATGATCAGCCATTGGAATGGCTAAATATGATCATATGTGGATCTATGTATGGCAAAAACCCTAGTTGGTCCATGGTGACCACGAAATAGGTAAGGTTTACATTGAAAACAGCTGCTGACAGCAGCAGTGGTGTGACTTTGAAAAATCACAAAAATTTGTAGGAATGGAATTAAATAGTGAATAAATTATTTAATCGAACCTTGATGAATCTATTTTCATATGAAAGTAACGAAACAATCATATGAACAGTACATTAAGAGATATTAAAGTTCTCGTGAAACAGGGCCAGAACGGTTTCTGGATCTCCTGTTTCGACTTTGAAAATTTACCTTAAATTAACCAGAGATAATTAGGAGTCATACCATATATGTATAGATTCTTCTCTGAGTCTAGTTTCTATAGAAACAAACGGCATCAGTATTGGAGCCCTGTACAAGGAGATATCCAAGTCGTAATGCGCAAAGGTCAGGGTAGTCGATCCCTGTAACATGGGAGACTTTGACTAATAAACTGTACTAATTGGCCCGACCAAAAATTCTAGAAAAAAATATGTAGATGGGCATGTGAGTCTAGTTTCAGGGAAAAATCACGAAACTGATTTTCGAGTTGTGAAACTCAAGATATGATTTTTAAAGCGACTATTACGCAGATTGGCAGTGTCTGGAAAATTTTTAAAAGTCTGTTAACACCTCGTGTTCGACTCCGGTGACGGTCTCGGGTTCGGGGTGTTACATGCAATCACTTGTAGAATGATTCTAAATGATTTTAGGATTATTTTAAAGCCTTCAAATTGATTTTAAGATGATTTTATCTTCTTCCTCACTATTTTCCATCACTCTAGTAGAAACCCAATTCTAGATTCAAAAAAATCCAAAATTGAGAATTTCAAGATCAAAATTGTTAGGGTTTTTGACCTGTTCGTTTCATGTTCTATTAGAACAAGAACGAATTTTCTACTTGTGTCATGGGTTGTTTCGGCCTCATGGGAGTTTGGCCTTTTTTTTTTCCTACTAAGGAATGGCATGTTTGACAAAATAACAATTGGAGTCCGACTAAGACTCTCCAACTCTTTAACTGGTCATATTAAAAATTTTAAAGTGAAGACAGTATTTATCATTATATCTTGAGAGAGTTTTGAAGTAATTGGAAGACTAATTTATAAAGACATTTATTTAATAAATTTTCAGAATAATTTTAGGTTTTAAATTGGAGTTTAAAGCTTATCAAACTCTGTTCAATGGACTCTTGTATCATTCTATAAATAGGTTGCTTGTAGCGCCACTTATGGTGCTGTTTTTTAATGTCTTTGTTGATAGTTTTATTGTGTTCTTGTGGTTATTTTGTGATACTCTTCTAGGCATTATTTGGAGAGTTTTTTTTATGTATTGTGAGGTAGTTGAGTGAGTGATTTTTGACAATTTGAGGTCAGTGTTAGGACCATAATTACTTTTTTTGTGTAAGGGTAGATTGGGCTTAAGCCAATAGATGGTCCAGACGATTGTTGAATAAAATTATTCATTGAGCAAGGCTTTGCAGATGTAGGATCGTTATATTTGAATTGCATTAACAAACATTGCATGTTATCTCTCCTTAATTTGCTCATTGTGATACTTGCATTTAACCTTTTTGTTCATTTATGTTCTAACTATAGTTGGAACGGAACTGTTTTCTAAATGCAAACTAAAATATTTTTTAAACACCATTAACACTTGACACTAAAATATAAATGCAATTTAACATAAACCTTTAAGAACCACCTCGACAGGATTATAACCACCTCCAAAATATCACCTATCAACCAAATAAAATTTCAAATCTACAATAACTTTACCAATGCCACACAAGAAGTATAAAAAATCATCAAAACAAGATCAAATGAAAGAAATAAAGGTGTGCATTTTTTCTCTAATTAATAATTCAAAACTTGATTTGATGTATTTTCACTATGGTAGTTCACTTTGGTCAAATTTTTTAGATTTTTTGAACTGTCCATCATATTTGGTTTGGCTTGGTTCGATTCTCAGTTTTTTATATTAATTTTTTGTTTTGATTTTTTAGACGTGTTTTGATAAAATGTGCTTTATATAAGGTTTTTGAATATTATTTGACAAAATTTCAATGTCTTTCACATAAGTATTTCTAAAAACAATGATTTTTGAAGAAATTTTAAATTATTTAACTATTTTAAATATAAAATATTTATTTTTATATCATAAAAAATTAAAATTGTTATGTATTAAATAAAAATATAATTCAATTCGATTTTAGGTAACTATAATTTTTAAACTTACATTCCATAAGTCAACAAAATACTTCGATTCAGGTCTATTTTCAATTTAATCAGTTTGTTTTTGCTGAGCCCTAATTCTCACTTGATTTCAAAGGATTCTTCATTTAAAACCATGATCTAATAGATGAAGGCCTTAAAGCCATAAATTTTCTTACACTTTCTTAGATTCCTAAAAAAATTTACTCCTAGGGTTTTTCTTGAGAGAAGTTAAGTAACAATGGTGAAGAATGAAAAAAAATATATAATGAAAGTAAAGGTTGAGGCAATTTAAGCAACTAAATATTAATTTAGTTACCACTTATCATAAAAAAATTTAGTAACTAAATTTTAAAATTGTTATAGTTTGAGCATTAATATTTTTTAATCTAATTTAAAATGAAAAAAAAAAGGATAAAAAGGAGTTGGGTGTCAATCCGGCCCGCTCAATTCATCTCTAAAACCCTAAATTACCGCAATAAATAGGTAAAACAAAATTAGGGTTTTGATTTCCTCCCGCTGGCATCTTCCTAAAGAACGCTGAAGGCTCTCAGCGGAAACAGCTGCTTCCAGACCAACCGAAATGGTCAGTTTCTTTAATATCAGTCAGTTGAATCACTGTATGCTTGTAACAATTTTTTTTTAGCATTTCTATAGTGTAAGAAAATGAAAATTTTGTTTCTTCTTGTTTCATAATGTTGATTTTAGCTGGTGGATGCAGTAACAATTTTATACTTTTAGATATTCCTTTGTGTCTGATGCAGAAATTGGAAGTTTAGTTTCTGAAATGGGTCTCAGATCGAATAGCTGCTTTTGATTGTGTTCTATAGTAGTTTCTAAATGGTGTGAAGTTTCATTATATATGCTTTATTTCAAGTTATTTCATGGTTTTGTTGTTTTATTTTCTGGACACTCTGTTGTGTTTGATTTGGGCCAAGTTTTTTTTTTTTTAACTATTCTGCTTTGAAGTCTATAGCATTGCGGTTTCCACTGAACTTTTTCTTTTTCCTTGTCTTTACAGACTAGAGGGTTAAAGAAACATTTGAAGAGGCTCAATGCTCCAAGGCATTGGATGTTTGACAAGCTTGGCGGTGCATTTGTATGTTTTCATCATGAGCCTTTTGGCCTTTCACCAATTCAGTACTGCTGTCTTTTAATTTTGTTTTGAATCTTTGTTCATGCAGGCACCCAAGCCGTCATGTGGACCACACAAGTCCAGAGAATGCTTGCCGCTCATTCTCATTCTGCGAAACAGATTAAAGTACGCTCTAACATATAGAGAAGTGATTGCCATTCTTATGCAAAGGCATGTTATGGTAGATGGGAAGGTTAGGACGGATAAAACATACCCTGCTGGTTTCATGGGTATGTACACTTTGCCTTTTTGGATCTATTGAAGTTTTTGTTTTCTCAATTAACAAACTCATACAAGGTATAAATTCAGTTTCTTCGATTTCCACATGTTGAGACCCTACACTAAAATCAGTTTGTGCAAATTCTCCTGATGGAACACTATTTTCGTTCTAGTTTTTTAAATATGTTAGTTAGGCTGGTTTATTTAGGCATTGTTCTTTGGCTTGTTTTCTAGAGTCACATTGATGATTCCTCCACGATTTTTACTCCTATTTGTACCTTTTCCCTTTACCTTTGTCTCTTTGAATCTTAACCAGATGTTGTATCGATTCCAAAGACGAATGAGGACTTCCGCCTCCTTTATGACACAAAAGGTCGTTTTTGCCTTCATGCCATCACCAGTGATGAGACCAAGGTTTGTATCAATGGGACCACAATTTGTTATATTTCCTGCTATGGTTGTCTAATATTGGTTAAGTTTCACTTTTAATCTGATCCTTTTGGCTTGGTTGTATTATCTGATTGGCTTTGTTCCATTGGACTCGTACTTTTCAGTTTAAGCTCTGCAAAGTTCGGTCTGTCCAATTTGGTCAAAAGGGTATCCCCTACCTTAATACGTACGATGGACGCACCATCCGCTACCCAGATCCTCTAATCAAGGCTAACACAAATTTGGTTAGAAATAGGTTGGATTTGAAATTTTTGGTTCTTAAGTATATCGAAAATGCAATTATGTATTTAGTGATTCAATTTGGTTTAAGTCGGCTTAGATTGTTTCATAAATAATAGTTTAATTGTCAATATATAAATAAAAGATTAAATAATAAAATGGATTTTTGAGACGTACGTAAAAAAACACTTTCCAGATGGAGATATTTATGGATTTGAGTTGCTTTAAAATTTTTAGTATTTTTCAAAATTGAATTCTATCGACTTTAATTAAAATTTATTTTATTTGAGACTTAATGTCAAATTTAACGAATAAGAGATCAATTTCGCATTTATTTCTTTTATAGTTAAATTTAGCTCACAATCTTTAAAAAAGAATCAAATTTGATAGACCTTTTGAAAAAGAGTCTAAATGATTTTTTTTTAACGAAAATACCGACTAAAAGTTAAATATTCAAACACAATAACTTACATGACCGTCCACGTATACTCTATGTTTCTTTTTCGAATTTTTATGATTTTTTTATATTTTTTATTTTGATTTTGATTTTTGTATTACTTATTGATGTGACATATAAAACAAATGATGTTATATTAATATAACGTTTTGATTTTTGTATTACTTGTACGAGAGGAATTTACTATTTGGTATAGGGCATTTGGTAATTGAGAGAGATGATGGTATTTTGTTATAGCTTTCACAAACTTAAATTGAAAAACAAAATCTATAGGGTAAACCAAAAATACCTAAAGGAATTCTCAAATTTGTAGAGATCATGGTCTTTTGTTATAGCTTCCAGAAACCAAAAACTTATATGGAATATCTAAATCACTAAAGGATACAAAAAACACTTAGGCGATACAAAAATATCTAAGTTATAGATGATGTAAAGAATAACAAAATATGCATGAAATTGCGAGCAACTCTCATTTGATGATGGAGGAAATTTTTGTGGGTCTAAAATAAAAAAATTAATAATAAAAAGAAGAGGAGAGTAATTACCGAAAAATAAAATAAGTTAAAACTTAGGTTGGTGTTTTTTGTTTTTTAGCAGATTCAAGCACGTGAGGGAATAAGAATTCTTGAATTGATTGAGAAATATGAAATTTGGTTAGAAATCTTGGGATCACTAGAAATCATTTGTTATCTGGTAGATATAGTTATACACAAGGAATTGTACTATTTGGTATAAGGCATTTGGTAATCGAGAGAGATGATGGTATTTTGTTATAGTTTTCACAAACTTATATTAAATATATATATAACGTATACTAAAAATACCTAAAGGAATTCTCAAATATGTAGAGATCATGGTCTTTTTGATAGCTTCTAGAAACTAGAAACTTATGTGGAATAACCAATCACTAAAGGATACAAAAACCCTTTACGCAATACAGAAATATATAAGTTATAAACAATGTTGTAACGAATAACAAAATATGCATGAAATTACGAGCAACTCCCATTTTGATAATGGAGGAGAAAATTTTTATGGGGTTTAGAATTGAAAAAAATAATAATAAAAAGAAGATGAGAGTAATTGTGTAACACCTTATGCCCAACCCAATCCCCGAGTCCGAGCTACAAGATGTCACATTCATTGTCGGAGCAACTACTATCAATTACAATTCAAACTTAACAAGTCATACATGCTATTGATTTTGTTATGAAATCATAACATGATTTACAATTATATTTGAGCTTTATATGAGCTTATGAAAAACTCTTTAGATAACCCGAGGTCGAATAAGGACTAAGATGTAAAATTTCAAAACTATCAGGTTAAAGTTGCGACACCATTGATATCACATCGTGACCTTATAAAAACAATTAGTGTCGTCGTGACATCAAAAGTCTAAGGTCGCAATGCCACTCTCTGTCGATTTCAAATCATGACGTTGAGAGCCTGTTGTCGCGACGTTACCACCTGTTTCTATATTAACCATTAGGTACAAGTTCAATATATCCAAACATATTAACACATTTGTATACCAAAGTTATTCCAACTTTAACAATTCCAAATACACCATATATAATATCGACTGGTTGTTGGATCTAATGCCCTAATTGTATTATATTCGTTTGTACACTTGTAATTTTTTCAAACAAATTGATTAGTAAAATTATTTCATGAATTACATCAATACCTTTTGTATATTGTCATTATGTGGTTTTTGCATGTAAAGAAAAATAGAAACAAATATTAACTCACTGGTTCTCTAATGTTTAACTAATATTAAGCGGTATTAAGTGGTTGAATCGTAATACAAAAAGACAACTTATATTAACAGACGAACTTAAACATGTCTTTAGTCTAATCAGAAATGAGCAACTGATTGAAAGACTAATATGTCGTCTATCAAGTCCAATTGGGGAGATGCTTTGTCTTGGGCATTGGAGTGAATGACTTCCAAAAGATAGAGACATAAATGTGGCTGGCTAGACTGGCAGTATATCAGATTGGATCCAAGCAGAATAGATCATAAATTTGTTTATGGATTTATTTACTTGTGACATTCATAGTATGGCATACCTTAATCTTAAGTGGATGATGGGATATGTATGCATGACTCATATACTTTGATGTAAGAGCCTAAGTTCAAATAGATAAGGAACCAAAAGCTAGTACGTTGAGTATACGACTTCTTCAGTATGTAGTATCATTCACAATAGTTGAAATCATAGCTCAAGACATGGGTAAATGATATCCTCTCATTTTCATTACATGATAAATGAAAAGTAAACGTGACCACGGTCATTTATCTTTGTGATGAATGACTTATTTTCTATTTTATAGTATTTGACTTTTCATGAAGGAAGAGATAATGATTACCATGAGATAAAATATGATCATATTGGGAGAGCAGATTTATCCTATAGAGATTAAGGATATCCTATGGGGGTAACACACTTATGACAAGGCCATTGGACAAGCACTGATCGAGTTACTTTCATAATGATTTATCACTAGGGAGAGCTCAATAACATTACTATAGTGGAATGACTTCGTGACTAAATGAGTTTATAATTAATAGGCGAAAAGCTGAAACTTGATTATAAAATATTTGAGCCCTAATCACATATGTCCAATCGGTCCCTCACTAGCTCGTTGAAACCAGAAATGAATTGCATGTTGAATCAAATGAATAGAAGTGGTAAAGTTAGAGAAATGGGAAACATTCAAAAATGAATGTGGTTTTCTCACTTAGTATGGAAATGGCCTAAGAATTAATTTATGATTTTTCAATTAATTAATTAATTAATTAATTAAAGTTCAAAATGGAATTAAATTAATTAATCATTGTGAATCCGTTGAATGTAAACAAATTAAATATATTTTTCTCATAGATTCTTTTACAGTAAAATTGTCATGATTTTAACGGAATCAGAATTAGTTGAGAAAATTATTTAATTAGGAAATTAATTAATTAATTAATTAATTAAAATTAATTCATGATGCTTATTTTGGGAAAATAGAAAAATAAGTATGTGTTGGAATGAATTATAAATTGTTGGGTTAAAAGTCTAAGAAACACTTATAATTGGACACGATACGGGAGAGGCCCAAAGGAAACACTTATAATTGAACACGATACGGGAAAGGCCCAAAAGACCCTCATGTTGTATACATAAAATAGCAAACCATAATATATTTAACTAGGGTTGTTTCCCCTCTCTCTCCTAGTTCAACTAGGAAGTTGTTTTTCTATTAAATAGACTTATACTAATTCAATAAGGGTTTCACTTCTTCTCCCTATAAATAGATGACCCCAGTAAGGTTAAATATACAAGAAGTTACACACAACTTTGAGATATTGTTATTCTATCCAAAAATAGTAAAAATTTATTTCTAAGTATAAATTCTATTTTTTGAGAATAACACTTTTACCTGTTTCTATTAGAGAAAGAGTTCTACTTTCCTACTAAAAGTAAGTAAATAATTTGTGGTTCTATGTTTGATTCAAATTTGTTCGAGCAGACACTCGAAGCAGTTAGTGGTACGAGAATAATGGAGAAGGTTGTTTGGTTGAAAGTCTAGAATGACAAGGATCCGTTTAGCCCAAAACACAGGTGTGATTTTAGGAAAAGTTTATTATATAGATATTATAAATCGACTCAGTTATCAAAATTTTATTTTTCCGCTATGCAAGAAAATTATTTTCAAACTAGTTTTTTTTCTAAAAATTGGTATCAGAGCCAGGTTGTGTTATGTTTATAGTATAAATAGATACAAAATTTTTTCTCTTCTCATGTGTGATTAATTTTGATAAGATGTGACATTTTTATAATTATCAGCATGTTTAGGAATATGTATATGAATGAATGTATGTTATTATATTATTATATATGATAAAGTAATTTTACAAAATTTGTGATTATTAGAAAATTGAATGTAATTATTATTAATTTTCGAGTATGTAGATTAGATAGTGAACTATCATCTCCATGCAAAATTTATTTATTTAATTATTTTAGAATAAATTGTGTGAGTCAAAAACAAAAATTAAGACTTATGCAATCAATAATTTAGACGAAACCCAAAAAATTGAGATACATCCAAACTGATCGAGACGATGCAAGCCCGACCTAGCAAAAATAGACAAAAAAATTGATAATGGTCCAATAACAGAGGTTGTCGGTGGTAGGTGGCAATTGAAGATGGTCTGACATCCGACGGTCCAGCGGTGGTCGATGATGGCTCAACGATAGCCAAAAATGGTCCAACGATGGCTAGTAATGGTCATCAATAGTAGCTCAGAGATGGTCGATGGCAGCTCAATAATGACGGCGCAATGATGAAAACAAAAAAAATGACAGTGACGTGAACTGGTATCACAGCGAAATTTCATGGTAGCAAAATAGAAGATACAAAGTATGATTTGTGGTGAACTCATAAAATTTTTTCTAGGATGAGATCGTGGAAACTTTGGTTGGTCAGAGTCATTTAAATTTAATGTGTTTATTTATGACATCATGATAATATTTATTTGATTGTGAATGTATGTTCATGCATATGTATAATAAGCATGCCATATAGTTTAAGGAAAAAATGCCACATGTACTTGTCATGCATATATTGATCATTCATGATTGAAACCGGACATTAAAGACCTTGCATATTTTTAAAATATTAAGTGGGAGAAGGTTTCTAAACAAGACCTACAACTTCCATCAATGGTCTCTACTAATGGCATGACAATTTAACTACCTCACAGTAGGATTTCCATGTGGATCTCATTGAGAAAATTTCTTGAAAGTAAGAAGAATTATCTTGTTATTGTTTGATAGTTGGTCGACCTTATTTGTAACAACCTATTTTTTAGTGGTGTCAAAAATAGTGGTTTCGGGACCACAAATCGAATAAGTTCGTAAATATTATTTAATATTTACGAGTGAAATATGGTTTTAAAAAGGTTTTTGTTATGGTAATTTTTGTGATATGAATGAGTAATTAAGATCAAGTGGTAAGACCTTAAGGTCAAGTGGTTTTATAAAATGAGGTATCGAAACCTTGTTTCTATAAACTGAGTCATAAATATTTTTATAAATATTTACGGAGTGTCATTAAGGTGGTATTAAAGTTTCGCTAAGAATTTTTAATGTTTCGGTAGTTAATTAAGCAAAAAGGACTAAATCGTAAAAAAGTGTAAAATTTGATCACTATTTGATTGGAGTGATTAAATGATTTATTGAATAAAGGAAAAAGGGAACTAGATGGTAATTATACCATTATTATAAATAATGGAAAAAGGTGGACATTAAATAGGTGAATTTTGATATTAGAACAAAGGTTAAATTAGTAATTTATTTATTAAAAGAAAATTAAAACAATTAAAAGATGTCATAATCTTCTTTAACTTTGGTTCCACTGAAATTTGTTGAAGAAGGAAGCCATAGTTAGAGCTTAATGCTCTGGATGATGCATGTAAGTCCGTTTTAGCCCCATTTTTAATAATTTTTATGTTTTTTAGATTGTTGCAACTAGGTCCAACTAGCCCATACATTTGATTTTGAACCTGTTAAAGATTTTGAATGTTTCCATTGATGAATCTAGTTATTTTTTATGTTAAATGATGAATTTGAGATATTGTTATGTAAAAGTATTTTGTTAAGTGATTTTTAATGAATTTGTCGATTAAGGATTAAATTGTTGAATTAATAAAAGTACAAGGATTTGATGTGAAATTATTAAAAATATGGGCTGAAATGGAGGCTATGAATATTTGGCTAGTATGAATTTTCATTAAAAATGATTAATTTGTATGTTTTAGGCTCAATGACTAAATTGAATAAAAGTAAAATGTTAGGGGCAATTGTGTAAAAATGCCAAAATGACTAAATTGCATAAAATAAAATTTTTTACTATCTAAAATAATAAATTGAATGAAATTATTAATTTAGATCAAGATCGAGTGGAAAATTAAGGAAAATGGAAAATTAACAAAAAACCACTATACTTTGTTATTTATGCAATTTAGCTAAGTAAGTTCGTATGAACTATTATCATTTAATGGTTGATTAAATTGAATGTCTAATGTATGGTTCTATTGAAAATGAATCAATGTATATTTATGTTATTATACAATTTATCGAGTAAAAAGACGGTGGAAATTCAATGACGTACGATGACTATCTAGCCCTGTTTGAACCTTAAGAATATATAGGATACAAATGACATGTCATTAGGTTTCCATGTTTCGGGTACTGGTCCTAAATGTCCTATCGGTGGCTGAGTTCTGACATTTGTTGCAGATACTCGACAACTTGTGTGAGCAGCACTGTGTAGCTACGTTCCAACCGACAGCTTGTGTGAGCAGACCCAGGTTATCATCTTTCAGGTGTTGGTGCTGAATGTCCTTCCGGTGGCTGAGTTCCAACATTTGTTGCAGATACTCGACAGCTTGTGTGAGCAGCACTGTGTAGCTACATTCCAATTGACAGCTTGTGTAAGCAGGCCCATTTATAGCTTGTATGAGCTATGACTATATGTTTAATGCAGTTTGTGTTAGCTTTCTTGTGTATCCAATGTTATTCTAAATGGTTCAACAGGCATGAAAAGGGATTAATCAGTAAGGGTTTCAATTGATTTCACTATGACAATTATGGAAGGGTATGATGTATCGATGATCAAAGTATGATCATTCATGATTATGAAAAGTATGATGTAAGTGATGTTATGTTTATGTACCATTTCTTACCTTGTGATGATATTGCTAAGTTATGTGTTTAATCACTAGCTTGTAGCTATGGTTAATGTTATATTTATGTCTTATGTATTATACAAATGAAATGGAAAGTGTTCAATATAAACCAAGACATGTATGTATGAAACTCATTGAAATGGTGATACGTGGAAAACATGATATGTTATGAGGGATGATAAATCCAATTGGATCATGCTCAAGTATAATGGTTATTTATTTTAAGTTCACATGAATTATGTTCAAGTATGCTAACATGTGTTGTTGTTGGTGCTTAGGCTTGTGCCAAATTTATGATTGGATTATATCATGCTTAGTCTTAACGAAATACATTGAAACAGTAAGTGTTCAATTGGTAATTTGCTTGTGTACATGAAAAGGTGGTATAAATTAAAGTATGTAATTTCTTTTGAAATTGTTTATCATGTGGTTGATTCCAAAAGAGCTATGTTAAATGCACTAATTCATAGTCATGGTTGATGTTATGCTTATGTCTTGTAATATTCAAAGAAACGGGTATGAAAATTTAATGAAAATGGTAAGTTCATAGTTGAAATGAAATATGATAAAATAAAAGGGAATGATGAGTTGGAAGATGTACTTGTATGTGAGAAGTTTACGTATGTTATGGATGAGTATGCCTAGTTCATGAACAAATATGCTAATTAATGAATTGATGATGTTATTTAAGCTAAAGTAAGTAAATAGAAGAGTTCAAAGTCTTACGAAATCCTACTATGCTAGTAATGATAAGTACATATGGTGTTGATAGACTTATTCCATTGTGAGTTGATGACCATGGTTCGATAAATATTGAGGTATTGGTGTAGGTTTATACTTAACCTATAATGTTCATTATTGAAATGGAATGATATGTTTAAAGTTTATACGAGCTTACTAATCATTCATTGCTTATGTGGTTATCTTTCTTTTACTTTACAAATTATCGAAAGATCGATCGGGTTGGAAGCTCGTCGGAGATCTATCACACTATCCAATGATTATATCGGTAGAATTTGATGATTTGGTCATGATTATAATGGCATGTATAGGTGGACTTATGTCTAATGTTTAGTTGATGTTTCTTGGATTTGAGGTACTTATGGTATTATTGATGTCTTGTCGGTTGTTGTTAATATGGTCAAATTGATGCATGTTTTGGAATGACAAAATTTGGTATGTGATAATTGATCTCAACATGGTCAAGATATGGTTTACTTTGGAAAAGTTTTGAACTAGATGTGCACGATGTAAATATGGTATATAAATTTCAATTGGTTGGTACCATTTGTAAATGGTTGGTTTGTGTCATTTATATGGTTTTGATGCATGTGAGAAATGGTCCAAATGATAATGTTACTTTGACATGGCATGAATCTAATATGGTATGGTTGATATGTATCAATTATGATATGTTTTGACATGGAAACAAATAAGTTGATAAATGGTAAATGTACACATGTTTAGGTTGATTTGATGATTTATGTTTGAGGTGCCTTTTGGCATATTGGTTGTATGGATAAATGACCTATTGAATTGGTCTTAAAATGCATGTTTTGTTATGTTTTGATACTTTGGTTAAAAGTGCAAATGGCTTGTAAGTGCATGTTTTGAAAGGGTGAAAGAAATGGTTCGAAATTGGCCTATTTCTTGCCCACACGGCCTAAGACACGGGCGCGTGTCTCAGCCGTGTTTGACACACAGCCGTGTGGCACGACCGTATGTCCCTTATAGGTTTTAAAGGTTACATTTCGAGAGTTACACGGTTGTGACCCCTGCGGTTTAAATTTTTTTAACTTTTTCCTTGATGTTTCAAATGTTTCTGATTTAGTCCTGAATAGTTTCTAAAGTGTTTCTAAGGCCTCGATGGCTTGAATAAGGGACGATATGCATGTATTTGATTGGATTTTGCAATGATTATGAAATATTAAAAATAAATTAATTGAGTTTCCTTTTTTATGGTAACACTCCGTAACCCTATTCCGGTAACGGATACAGGTTAGTGGTGTTACACTATTGTAGGTATTATCATGCAATATAACAAGTTTTTATTCAAAAAGGACAACTAGTCACAACATGTTACTTGGTGAGATTGTCCGACGATTACTCATTTGTGTTACATGATGTGACAGGTGTTGAGTTGATCGTTATACACTAAGATCTTCTAGTTAAGTAACTTCGTACGAAGCTCTACTTAAGTTAGATTGATGGCTAAATGTTAAATTATTATTAGTACATGTGAATGCCTAAGGAATTAGGTTCATGTACTAATTTGATGGAAATCCATGTTCTTACTAGTTGATTAAGATTACCCCATAATGACTTGATTCAATGAGTGTAAGAATTATCATTGCAACGACTTACAAATGTTTTTAAGGTACAATGTAAGATGTATTCATCATCTTAATGCATATCGTAAGTTGCTAAATGTTTTCAAAATATTTGCTTAATACAAAGATATTAATGAATGGATATTTTATTTTCAGTTCAAAGTGGAACCTACTCTTTTCTTAAATATACTCATTGAGAACAAACTGAAAAGAAATAATTATAAGGAATGGAAAAGGTACCTTATGATTGTCCTGAACTGTGAGAAACAAAAAATAGTCATTGATAATAAATGCCCTTCAGCCACTCAAGTTGAGGCTAGAAAATGTTGGGAGGAGTCTAGTGAGATAACTCATTGCGATATGTTGGCAAGTGTGACCAACACCCTTTGTAAGCAACTACAGAGTTGTAAGACTAACAAAGTGATTCTAGACAAACTAGATGTAACCCCTAGACCCAACCCATAAGTTATGGCTAATTCTTGAAGATTACATTGGCCATGATGATGGCCTAATAATACATTTTAGAAATTATCTCTTAAAAGTCCCTTTGCAAAAACTTAAGGTTGTGTTATTTAATTGTGTTAGAAATCTGAATTTATGTTTAAAATAAAAATGTCATTGATTTTGATATTGATACTTTAGAAATCATTGATTTTGTAAACATGTTGTGATGGGTTTTGAAAATCGAGTATTAAGTTTAAAATTGTTACTTGGAGTCTAATAAATTTTATTATAAAAATAATCCGTCATTTTAATTTTATTTCTTCAAATTATTTAAATCATAATTTAACATAACAAATCTTTCAAAAACAACCCTAAAACATTATCCAAAGTTCCCAAGTCAAAATCCAAACCGAAGTCCCAAAATTAGAGTCCATATAGCATGAACAAAAACAAAAATGTCCAATAGCATTACTTGCAAATTTTCTAAAAAATAACCAAGAGTACCTCTATAGCCAAGTCCATCTTAACCTCATTTATCTGAAAATCAAAGTTTGAAGGGGGTGAGCTTAAAATGCTTAGTGTTGGTCTCAAATAACAATTATTTCACAAAATAATTCATCACAACATCATATTAATCAGTCCATAACGTAAATAAATTACTCAATTATAAAATCAGATATGGCAGATTGTATAGTGGCAAAATCAATACAATATTTTTTAGAATACAATACAAATATTAAAATTGAATCCTACCCAACTCCGCTACACAACACAAAGAGTTCTCCAGAACTCATCCAACCAATAACACACCAAAATATGGTTGAACCACTAGATATTGTAGATTTACTGCCAGATACAGAATATTGTGGACAAGCAACCAAAAATGTAGATTTATTGCCAGATACTTCCTCCGTACCTTTTTCCCACCTCATGCATGTGTTATGGCAACAAAATAGATTTTTCAGTAGCATGTTTTACATACGAATCAGATTATTAGAGTATGGCATGCTTAACATGTGAATAAGGTCTCATATTTTTTTATACATAATTTCACAATAGCATGCTTTATCATGCAAATCAAACATCATATTAGGGCATAATCAACATACAAATCCTTAGATAAAAATTTAACAATAAATATTATTTTCATATAAGTCGGTATATCATATTTTTATGAGCCATAAATCACATGACATGAGTGATGGAAATTATATAAGATCATACATCACAGAATTATTCAATAAACCAATCACGTCACAGATAATAGAATTTCGGGATTTACTTACTTATTATCTTCGCTTATCAATTTTTACCGATTTCTATGAATACACTTGTTTTCGCATAATCTCATATATTAAATATCAAATATCCATAAGTAATACACTTAAAAAATATTTTAATTATTATTAATTTAATCATTAATATCGAATAATATCTCTTCAATCCCCACACCTTAGATTTGATGGATTAGATCTCGATTCCACTTTGAAAGAGATGGATCTAATTTCCTTGAGTCACTATGTTAAATCAAAATACATGTTGGCATCAATATAACAAAATAATAACATTCCCTTAATAAAATAACATTGATTTAGCACCACTTACGCAAAAAGACCGTCAACTATCGCCCCTTTCTATAGTTGATGCACGTATTCCAGGATTTACGAATACTCTTCAATAAGGCACGAAACCGAATAGTTAGATCCTTGTTAAATAAAAAATAATACAACAAAATTATAATGGTTACGATAATTCTTTATACTTATGATTAAACGGAGAGAAAAGGGCTTGGCAACAAAATCTCGAAAACCCAATCAAAGAGGGGGATTAGGCCTTATAATTGGAAAATAGAAGAGTTTAGATAAAATAAAAATTTGAAAGATGATTTTTAATAATGAAAAATCAAATTCAGGAGTTTACAAGAGAATTTTTAGATAGAGGAGAAGAAAAGAAGAAAAATAGGAAAAATTGACGATGGCCGATGGTAGCGGCATCGCGGCGATGGTAGTGCAACGATGACGGCGGTGTAACACCCCTAACCCATATCTGTCGTCGAAACAGGGTTATGGAGCATTACCAAAATTTATAAATTAGATACAGACATTTAATATCATTCATAAATCATATAAAAAATCAATCATATACAATCATACTGCCCCTCATTTAATCCCTTAAGGCCCAAATTATATATTAGAAATAGGTCGGGACTAAATCGGGTACTCAAAGAATTTCAGCAAAATCTCAAAATTTTTCCAAGGTGTAGGGGACACACGCCTGTGTGGTCAAGCCATGTGGGCATTCGAAATATGGCACACAGCCGTGTCCCAGTCCGTGTCCATACCCATGCAACTCTCTGACTTGGGTCACACAGCCAAGTCACACGCCCGTGTGAAAAATCCTGAGCATTCGTTTTTGAAATTTTAATATGTAGGGGACACACGACCAAAACACATGCCTATGTGCTAGGCCATGTGTCACACACGGGTGAGACACACGCCCGTGTGGACAAAATAAGGTCATTACCAAGCCTTATTCCTCACCGAATTTGTCTTCCACCTACATTCACATTTTATCATATTCACAAAGCATTACCAACCATTCAAATCAAGCCAAATTCAAGTTCAATTCATATCAATATTCCCCATATGTCCATTCTTTTATCTTACCTAATTGATCACATAACATATATATTACCAATCGTATCATCTTAACCCATTTATCAACATACCTATATAATTTCCATCATTTATCCATTTCAAGACTTATCAAACACATTAAGACCATATATAACTTATCATAATATATCAATCACAAGCCATTCCAATGGCTAGTTACAATAAAACATTTACATTGCCATTATTGGTCATATTTAGCCTATACATGCCATTAGAACCGAAATTAGTTTACTATATTTATACCAAAGAGTTCGAGGGATAGTGTGATGTAGCTCCGACTAGCTTTCAACCTTTATGAGCCTCCGAGTACTATAAAACAGAGGAATTAAAACAGAGTAAGCATTTAATACTTAGTAAGTTCGTATAACAAGAATTTAACTTACCAATTAAATTCACATTTATGGTAAGCAAATAAACATGCTCAAACCAATTTGGCCAATAACCTAGCAGATAACCTCATCAAGCATGTTAGTAAGTAATTCACATAAATACCGAGAACATGAATGAGCTCATCAATATTCAATTTCCACATGCATGTATTTATTACTTCAAGTGTCCATGAACATATACAAATAATATCATATCTTTGTATTTCAAGTATTTCTCATAGTAATTCATCTTGAATTCATATCATCTCATATTAGAACTTTACCCATTGAATCATTTAAAATATCAATGGAAACAAGGGTAGTACACCTGAAGTGTACAAAATTGTAAACCATCAATTCATATTCGAGAATACTCATATGAGCACATAAACAGGAAGCTCTCCCTTGAGCCATATAATGGGAAGCTCATATGAGCCATGTAATGGGAAACTTATCTGGGCTGTATAACAGAAAGCTCAAAAGAGCTATAATCAGGAAGCTCATGCAAGCCTATAACGGGTAGCTTCAAAGAGCCATTAACGAGAAGCTCCAGATAGCCATATATCAAGAAGTTCAAACGAGTCATATCGGGTAGCTTTAGAGAGCCATTAATTAGGAAGCTTATAAAGAGCCTTTAATCGAGAAGCTCATGAAGAGCCATACATCGGGACGCTCATAAGAGCTGTGGTGTGTCTACAACTTATGCAGAATCACAACCAATCGGGATGCTTCGAAGAGCTATTAATAAGAAGCTCACAAGAACCATATAACCAAAAGCTTGAGAGGACTAATAACGAGATGCTCTTTCGAGCTGTAGTGTGTCTGCAACATATGCAGGACCACAACCAATACGGGAAATCTTCTATCCATCGAATTTCATATATTCAAACAGGACTTTATACTTATTGATTATTGTCGGATATGTAAATACTTTCATATACATGACAGTAATACAAACGCATACATACAATTCAATTAACACATATAAACTCTCAATTTAGTTACACAAACTTTCCTCAACAATGTTCGTGAACTTGTATGCTACTAATCTGTTACTTTTTCTTTACCTCGATCTAGCTCCGTATTTGGTTTATCCGGATCCAATTAAGCCAAGTAAGCTTGCTTTAATTATTTTCTCTTAGCTAGGGTTTCCATGTAAATAATTTGGGAAAGACGATGAAAAAGATGATATTTTCATTATTTAATTACTTATTGGAAACACAAAGATTTATATACATTTTCATACCTAATTTTGCTTAAAATCATGCATTTCGATAAAATTTTTGTCATAAAATAATTAATTTTTATAAAATAATTAAATTGTATTAAAAATTTGAACATGTTAATTTTTAGTCAATTTTACAATTATTTTTAATGAATTTTGATTATTTTTGACAGATTCGTACAAAGGGCAAAAATTGACTCGGCAGACACCGTTAGAAGAACAAAACCGAGAAGCAATTCGAAGTAACAAGGCAAAATAATTTCCAGCCTAAGTCGGTCCAAATATGTGCATGTTTTTGGCGTTGTTGCTGGGGACTGTTTTTAAAAAAGTCATTATTTGTGCATCTATTTTTACATTTTGGTTTATTTATTTTCCTGTTTAAATATTTACTTACTTAATCTTTCTGTGATTATTTCAGGTGTTTATGAGTATTGACCAGATTATTGACTTACTCCCTGTGGACCCTGAAATAGAACGAACCTTTCGATAGCGAAGAAGACAAGTGAACCAGAGAAGGATCGAAGAGATAAACTTTGAGAATATGAATCAAGGAAAAAATCCTATCCTTATTGCTGATGATAGGGATAGAGCTTTACGACATTATGCCGTGCCATTATTTAACGATCTTAATCTGGGTATTAGGAGACCCGAAACTGAGGCACAATAATTTGAGTTGAAGGTAGTCATGTTCTAGATGCTTCAGACTGTGGGCCAATTCAGTGGAATGTCTACTGAAGATCCTCATCTTCACTTAAGACTATTTATAGAAGTGAGAGATTCTTTCAAGTTAGCCAGAGTACCCGAAGATGCATTACGACTGAAGTTGTTCCCATATTCATTAAGGGACAGAGTTCGTGCCTGGTTGAACTCATTGCCACTAAACTCCATTTTTACATGGCAAGAGTTAGCTGAGAGATTCCTCATGAAGTATTTCCCGCCGAGCAAGAATGCCAAGTTGAGGAATGAGATCACTGCCTTTCAAAAAATGGATGATGAGTCCCTGTATGAAGCATGGGAAAGGTACAAAGAGTTATTACGAAAGTTCCCGCCGAGCAAGAATGCCAAGTTGAGGAATGAGATCACTGCCTTCCAACAAATGGATGATGAGTCCCTGTATGAAGCATAGGAAAGGTACAAAGAGTTATTACGAATGTTCCTCATCATGGAATCCCACATTGCATTCAACTGGAGACATTCTATAATGGTCTCAACGCTCACACGAGGATGGTAATGGACGCCTCTGCTAATGGTGCTCTCTTTTCTAAGTCTTATAATGAGGCTTACAAAATTATTGAGAGGATTGCCAGCAACAATTGCCAATGGCTGACCAATTGAGCAGTGTTAGGAAGACGAGTCGCTGGAATACATGAAGTGGACGCTCTCACTTCACTCGCATCTCAGGTATCTTCAATATCCTCAATGCTTAAGAATCTTACCACTAATGGGTCTAATAGTTTTGCAGCCCAACCACCTAACCAATTTGAGAATATAGCCTATGTGTATTGTGGGGAAGGACATTTGTTTGAAGAATGTCCATCGAACCCCGAATCCGTATATAGGTAACCATAACCAAAACCTAGGGAGGCAAGGACTGCAATCCAAATTTTATAACTCATCGTGGCGAAATCACCCGAATTTTTCCTGGAGTAACTAAGGGGCTGGAACTAGTAACACTTACGCCCAACCTAGACTAACTCAGCCGTCTAGTTTCCCCCAACAAGTTCAGAAACCAACCCAAGTAGAACCATCCAATAGCTTAGAGAATCTACTAAAGGCATACATGGCGAAAAACGACGCCACTCTAAGGAATTTGGAGAATCATGTGGGCCAGCTTACTACTAAACTTAGAAACCAACCACAAGGTGCTCTGCATAGTGACACAGAGAATTCGAGAAATTGGGGGAAGGAACATTGTAAAGCATTGACATTTAGGAGCGGAAAGACAGTAAGCCCAACACTTCGAAGTTGAAAAGGAGCCAGCTGACGCTCAAGATTCAGAAGAAGTTCAACCAAGTGTTGAAATTCCAGTTTCACCAGAACAGAATCTGCAAAACCCGACAAAGTAACCTCAGGACCAGCTAATTCTGATCAACTAACAATGTCATTAGATGCAGAATTGCCACTAAAGACAAATGAACCAGAATCAGTCCCAGTAATGAAACCACCACCACCTTACCCTCAAAGACTTTAGAAACAGAAGCAGGAGATTCAATTCAAGAAGTTCCTTGACGTACTCAAGCAACTTCACATCAACATCCCGTTGGTTGAAGCACTTGAGCAAATGCTGAACTACGTCAAGTTCATGAAAGATATCTTGTCTAAGAAACGAAGACTTGGAGAATTTGAGACGGTAGCTCTGACGAAGGAATGCAGTGCATATCTTCAAGACAAACTACCCCAAAAATTGAAGGATCCTAGATGTTTTACCATACCGTGCAACATTGGAGCAACATATTGTGGTAAGGCATTATGTGACTTAACTGCAAGTATCAACTTGACGCCTATGTCAATATTTAGGAAGTTGGGGATATGAGAAGTTAGACCAACTATAGTTACGCTTCAACTAGCAGATCGATCCTTAGCACATCCAGAAAGAAATATCGAGGACGTATTGGTACGTGTAGATAAGTTTATCTTTCCTGTTGAATTTGTAATTCTAGATTTTGAAGCAGACAAAGAAGTACCAATCATCCTAGGAAGGTCATTCCTAGCAACTGGAAGGACCCTTATTGATGTGTAGAAGGGTGAGCTCACTATTCGTGTTCAGGATGATCAGGTAACATTTAATGTCTTTAAGTCTATGCAATTTCCTAACATAATGGATGATTGCTCTACAGTGTTTGATTTAGAGGATTGAATAGTGGAGAAGGAACTCAAATGTATTGAGGACCCACTGGAAAGAATTTTGACATTGGATCCTCTAAATGATGAAGAGGAGGATGAATACTTAGCTTTGCTAGAAGCTAATCAAAGGGGATTTAATCTGCAATCCTGTTTTGAATCTTTGGAGTTAGAAAAGAGGGACTATTCCCAACCAAAAGCGTCGATCAAGGAGCCACCTAAATTAGAACTCAAGGTATTACCTTCTTATTTAAAATACTTTTATTTAGGTAACGCTTCTACTATGCCTGTGATTGTTTCAGCAGAATTAACCACTAAGCAAGAAGAGAAACTTATCTTAGTTCTGAAACAATTTAAGAAGGCCATCGGATGGACCATAACCGATATTTGTGGTATTAGTCCATCTGTATTCATGCATAAGATTATCCTAGAAGATGGCAAAAAAGGGATGATCGATGGACAATAGAGGCTGAACCCCTTCATGAAGGACGTAGTAAAAAAAGAGATCATCAAATGGTTAGATGCGGATATCATCTATCCCATCTCAGACAGTTCATGGGTAAGCCCGGTCCAGTGTGTGCCAAATAAAAGAGGTATCATGATTGTAGAGAATGAGAACAATGAGTTGGTACTGACTAGAATGGTTACGGGATGGAGAATCTGCATAGATTACCGGAAGCTGAACAAGGCGACTAGGAAAGATTACTTTCCTTTGTTGTTCTTGGACCAGATGTTGGATAGACTCGTGAGACGAGATTACAACTGTTTTATCGATGGATACACAGGGTATAATCAGATTACAGTAGCACCGGAAGACCAACACAAAACGACATTCACCTACTTGTACGATACGTTTGCATTTAGACGCATGCCATTCGGTTTATGCAATGCACCTATTACATTTCAAAGATGTATGATTTCTATTTTTACTGACATGGTTGAGAAATATTTGGAAGTTTTTATGGATGATTTTTCAGTACTCGGAGATACTTACGATGATTTCTAAGCCAATCTAACTAAGGTACTAAGGCGATGCGAAGAAACGAATCTCGTACTCAATTGGAAAAAGTGTCATTTTATGGTACGAGAATGAGTTGTTCTAGGGCATCAGATTTGTTCAGTTTGCCAGATATTTAAATTTTCTTATTTTTAATAAATTATTTAGCGTATATTTTCGGTTTATTATGTTTAAATAAATTCTGTCCAGGAGATTGGAACTTAAGTGGGATCGCTTGTTACCCCTCCAATATTCCTAAGAATTGATTTTTACATAATTTTTCGAGAAATTATTCCTTGAATGACAAAATAAATTTTTAATTTTTCAAATAAAAGGGTCAAATTGTGATCCAAGTTTTAAATTACAACTCAATTTCAAATTTTCATTAAGTCTAGGGACTTAATCGAATTATTTTTAAAATTTGGTTGCTAATTTCGTAAATAATATAAACCAGGTGCCTCTTTTTGTAAATATTTCCAAAAGGCATCTTAAAAAATATTTTTAATATATATATTTATATAAATATGATAAACTGTAATATATAATTATATCTCTTATAATTTATATATTAATTTTTATCAACTTAGCATAGAATTAGGATTAGTTTAATTTTAATCATATTTTATTCTTGTTTTAATAATTTAATAGCAATTGATAATTTCATTATTAATTGTTGTTAACTTTAAGTAGGACTAGACTTAGAATATTTAAATTATTAAATTTCTGTAAGAATTCTACTCTAATTCCGACTTCTCCCATTATAAATTCCACCCTTACTTCCCCCATTCATTCATCACTCAAAACCCGAAAGCACCAAATCCTTTTAGTGCAGCAAGCCTCAACTGCACATTGCTTGGTTAGCAGCCTCAGCACACCATACGCCCCAGCCCCAGCAGTCGCCCAGGCTGTGTCCTGTTCCTGTGCACCACACCTGTGCACGTCCCAACGCATCAGGTCTGCTTGCCAAAGGTCCCGCACGCTGCTGCTTGCGTGTAACCCCTGCTGTGTGTTGCTGCCTGCTTCCGTACCCATCTGCCCACACACCTAGTAGCCTTCCAACATTTCTGCGGCACACACCTTTACCCATCCTTAGCCAAATCCTCCAACCTACCTTAAATCGACCTCTTTTGCTTTTAGTTATTATTATTTTTTAAAAAAGGGTGGTAAGACCGAATTTTCTCTTGAATTTTAATTTTATTCAATTATTTAAATTTTCAAATCATTGAACTATTAATAATTTTTATTAATTAAATTTTTGAGAAAATAATTTTTCCTATTTTATGTTCAGGTTAATCATGCCTCGCAAGAGAACTCGTGCCTTCGCCCAAATCTATGAAACACAATATAAGTTCCACTGTGAAGAAGCCAAAGTAACATATGAAAGTATCTTCAAAAATCAACAGATCGATTTAGAGAAAGGCTTCACATTGAAGGAAAGCAACTACGGAGACTTTATGGAACGTATTCGTCAAGTTATTGAAGCCCTCAATTGGGAATTGTTTTGTGAAACGAGACCAAGTGTGGATGAGGAACTAGTTTGTGAATTCTATGCGAATTTAACCTGAAGCGAATTGACTGAAGTTCTAGTTCGCAGAATCAAGGTACCAATAAATTCAAATGTTATTAATGAGTTCTATGAATTACCTAATTTCAAAAATGATGAATATTCTTCTTTTTTGAGCAACATTAAGCCTAAAAATTTACAAGAAATTCTCGAGGAACTTATAGTTCCAGGTTCTAAGTGGAATGTGTCAAAGAAAGGAATCCACAAGTGTCGAAAAGAATATTTGACAGCACTTGTGAAGGTATGGTTCTATTTCATCCGCTTCAGCCTTATGCCTAGTTCGCGTGGGACTACAATCTCATTAGAGCGAATGGTCCTATTATACTCAATTCTAACTGAAAAGACCATTGATGTGGGCAAAATCATCCTAAGAGAAATGCAAAATTGTGCCGTTAGACGTTCTGTCCCAGCCTATTTCTCATTTACGATAACAATTCTATGCTTAAAAGTAAAAATTCTTGCGAATGTAAAGAAGATAGGGTATAGTCAGGGCACAATCACCGATTGGGACCTTTACCAAGTAGCTGGAGATTCTATTTTACATCAAGAAGTTGAGGAATGTGAGGATCTCGAAGAAGCAGAAGATGACCCCATAGAGATCCCGCCAGAGCAATCAACTGAAGTCCCTAATGAGGCGAAACCTATAGAACCAGAAGCTGAACCTAATATCGAAACCTCAATGTTTGGAGCTCCACCACCTAGCTTAGATCTTTGTGATGAGCTATCAAAGTTGATGGACTTAATGCAACACATGCAATGGCAGCAACAAGCCTACTGGAGATACTCAAAAATAAGGGATGACTCGATGAGGAGTACCTTTAGGAAAATTTATAATGACCCATTTATTTTTATGCTTGAGTTTCCAAATTTCATATTTGAACCATAAAGTTCACTGTTGAAGAGGGAGCAAAGTGATTCATGCAAAGGAAATAATGATGAAGCAAAAGATGAGTTGAATCAGAAGGATCGACAAACAAATAAAAAAGGGAGGACCTCAACTTTATTTTATTTTTATTCTTAAGTTATTTTAGGATTAGGTTAATTAGGAATTTTTTTTGCACAATAAAACAAAACAAGTCACAAAGGCTAAAGTGTGGCAATAGGTATATACATGTCTAGTATTGGACTTCGAGAGATCTTGGTACTTAAGCAGTCAATTTGACTCACCTCCTCTTTTCTAAAATCCTACCTAGTGTATAGTATCTATTCACTTTAAACAATGAGGACATTGTTCATTTTAAGCTCAAAATAAAATTTTCTTTTAATTATGATTAGGATTTATTTTGTTCAATAATTTGAAATTTTGTTAAGTATGCTAAACTTCAGTATTAATAAAGTTCTATTATTTCAATAAGTTATTATGTCAGCTTAATAATGATATGAATGTATTTTTAATAAAGCATTCAAATTCGTACCATAATTTTTTTTTTAGTTCCCTATGAAAAAATTAGGCATGCATGAAAGTTTAAGTTTTTAGAATTGACTTAGTAATTTCTTGAGGCGAAATCCTAGGAAACATGGAATATTGAAAATGACTTAGGAAATTATTGTTTGGACTGTTTGAGCATTTCAAGCCGACCATGATAAAATTATCCATTGAAACCCAACTTTGAAACTATATGGCTAGTTTTATTTGGACCTTTGCAATATTTAGCCATCACTTTTCTCTTCATTATCTTTAAAATTGTCCCAAACACTAGACTCAGTACTATTCAGAATATCGTTTGAAAATAAGTTTGGGGGGGTTGAAAAGAAGTATCAATTGCTCGAAAATTTTAGTACATGAAGAAAGAGCTCGAATTTGAATTTGAAAAAAAAACATGTACTTTAAAGAAAATAGGTGTACAAAAGAGCATGTGATAGAAAAATAAGTTGGTGTATCGAAGGTAAAAATTCTGAAGGTTTGATTTTACACTGAGTCTAGGGTTTTTAAGCCAAAATTTATCTGTCATTTACCTACCCATAGCCTAGCCACATTACAACCTTAATAAAGACCTATTGATTCAAGTTTCTATGCTACCTAAATTAGTGGAGAGAAATTGCTAAAATCAACATATGAAGACATAAGTTAACCTTAATGATTGCAGCTTAGTCTTGAATAAGGGAATAAAAAAATCAAATTGGTAAGGGTTAACATGTCTTTGTTAAAGAGGCATTTAGTCTAATTTTGCTATTATAATAGTTGTTGGATGTAATTTGAATGATATGCATACTTAAGTAGCATAATTATCAAATTTCTTATTTTTGAGCCTAAGTATATTAAATTCATAATTTTGAGCAGAAAGTTGCTCTGAAGGAATTCTTCAAAAGTGTTTATGAGAAATTCTTTTCGAAATTTGTGCATTACTCGGGACGAGCAATGATTTAAGTTTGGGGGTGTGGAAACACAAAGATTTATATACTTTTTCATACCTAATTTTACTTAAAATCATGCATTTTCGATAGAATTTTTGTCATCAAATAATTAATTTTTATAAAATAATTAAATTGTATTAAAAATTTGAACAGGTTACTTTTTAGTCAATTTTACAATTATTTTTAGTGAATTTTGATATTTTTGACAAATTCGTACAAAGGGCGAAAATTGATCTGGCAGACACTGTTAAAAGAACAAAATCGAGAAGCAATTCGAAGTAACAAGGAAAAATAATTTCTAGCCTAAGACGGTCCAAATATGTGTATTAATTCATAATATAGTTACTTTTAATTTATTCTCAATTTAATTTGGGCTAAATAAATTAATTTTAATTAATTATAGAAAAAGTGTCCAGTTGCGAAAAGGCCCTTGGAAGACTTCCAAATTGCATTCAAACCTCACCTTAAACTAAGGCTTTACGGATTTGCCTCAAGCTAATTTTAGCAAAGTTGAAAGTCCCAACCTTGCCTTGTAGGATGCCCGGCCATGAGGGAGCTCTTTGGCCGCTAAAATTTGCTATTTTTAGTAGCCATCCTCGGCTATATAAACCCCCCTTTGCTACCCATTCAAATTGTCCCTCATTCACATCTCTTCTCTCACAACTCTTCTCTCCTCTCTTACTTTCTCTATCATTTTCCCATTCAAAGTTCCTTCCTCTTGTGCCGATTTATCCTCTTGGGAAAGGGGTCTTCTTCAGCCTTTTTGGAGTAGCAATTGAGTGTTCATAGCAGCCTTGATTGGTGATTACAAGAAAGAAGGAAGAACGGAGCAACTTAGGGTTGATGCAAGTGTACACAGTCGTTATCAAGTAATAAGTAAGTATCGAGTTATTGCCTCCACAGGGATTGTATTTGTGCTAAGTCACTTTATTTGTAAAATTATATTAGGAATTTGATGAATAAAAACACACTATAGATGAAAAGTGGTGATTAATATATTAAATTAAATGCAATGATCCCTAATAAAAATTATCCTAAGTATGCAAACTATATGAATGAAATAGATTTTAGTAAAATTAAACACAATTTGCAACAATTATAACATAAATAAACTAGGACAATTACTTTAATTAAACTCAATTTATTATCAACATGCTTAATAACATTCGAAAAAATATTCCATGGCAACTCGATCTTTCATGAGTTTGGAAACCACATTAGGTCCTTTTGGAATCCCTTACTTAGTAAATAAGCATTTTACTGATCCTTATTTACCAAGGATTTCTTAGCATTTGTGTGAGGTAACAGGAACGTGTTAGGTTTGAAACAATTTAATCACACAAATCTAAAAACTATGCAGATAACATAGCTTGGTTAGAGTTGTTATGCAACCTACAATTTAATCGGGTTATGATATAAATTGAGCATGCACATTTCAATTATACGTCCATTAGCCGTCATCTGGTTAGGATTGCTCAGCTAATTCAGGTGCATTTCAATCACGTATGAACGAAATACAAACTTGATTTTAATTGAAAACATGATCGATTGAGGCACAAACATTATAAACATGAATCAAATAAATATTATTTAATCAAAGTAATCATCCTAGCATAAATAAAATTAAGCTATCATTGTTGTAAACAAGAAAAAAGAACACATAGCAAACATCTTTATATTAAATTAAAGAAAAGAAAGATTAAACCCAATTCAGAGTGGCTGTCACCCAAGACTCTGACTGACAAGGCTCCTTCGTTCATTTGCTTTGGTCATTTGTTGATGGCTCTCCAAGGTGGCCGACCAAGGGCTCTTTAAGAGGCTTAATTGCTAAAATCCTTATGCTAGGATGATGAGGGGGAAAGATAGCTAAGAGGGTTGAGAGAATGATGAATGAGTGAGAGATGATGGGATGAGGGATGATTTGAATGGGAAACAAAGGGGGGTTTATATAGTTGAGGATGGATGCTAAAAATAGCAAATTCCAGCAGCCAAAAAGCCCCCTCATGACCGGCCATCCTACATGGCAAAGTTGAGACTTTCAACTTTGCTAAAATTAGCCTGGGGCAAATCTGTAAGGCCTTAATTTAAGGTGAGGTTTGAATGCAATTTGAAAGTCTTCCAAGGGCCTTTTTGCAGCTCATTCAATCAAATAAAATGCTGATTTGGGTCAGCATTTGAATGGTTATGGGTTGCCCAATTGGTGGCTGGTTCGGTTCGCTCAATTTGGTTCAACTGGGCCCTTTTTCCATAATTAATTAAAATTAATTTATTTAGCCCAAATTAAATTGGGAATAAATTAAAATTAATTATATTATGAATTAATACACATATTTGGACCGTCTTAGGCTAGAAATTTTTTTTCCTTGTTGCTTCAAATTGCTTCTCGATTTTGTTCTTCTAACGGTGTCTACCGGGTCAATTTTCGCCCTTTGTACGAATCTGTCAAAAATAATCAAAATTCACTAAAAATAATTGTAAAATTGACTAAAAATTAACATGTTCGAATTTTTAATACAATTTAATTATTTTGTAAAATTAATTATTTTTTGAAAAAAATTCTATCGAAAATACATGACTTTAAGTAAAATTAGGTATGAAAAAGTTTATAAATCTGTGTTTCCACTTATCATCTTTTATTATTTTTACTTTCCAATTTAGTCCTTTTCTTTAATTAATTTTCCATGGATGGATCATCATACTTATCTACTAACTTCTCTTAATGGTCTATTTACCTTATAAGGACTTCAAATTTTGAATTCCATAGTTGTTTGATCCCTTTAGCTACTAGAATACAATTTTTGCATTTTATGCAATTTGGTCCCTTTAACAAAATTTTTATACGATATTTCTATCATACGATAAACCATAAAATAATTTTGAAATAATTATTCTTATAGACTCGAATTTGTGGTCCTGAAACCATTATTCTAATTTCACTAAAAATAAGTTGTTAGAGGCGGTGGGGAAGGGAAAGTGTGGTTGCTGAGTATGGTGGAGGAGGGGAAGAGGTTTAAAGAAAAATGGCTTCAAAAATTTTGAAAAAATAGAAAAAGCCAAAAACGATGGAGGAGAAGATGGTGGACATAAAAACAAGAGGGAAGAGAAAAAGAGGGAGTAACAAAATGAGAAAAATGAGGTTTAGGGAGAGCTAGGGCTAGTCGGGTAGTCAACAACTCATTTTGGGTAAACTTGGGGACAACGCGAGTGAAAAGGGGGATTTTGCAAAAAAAAAAAGTAAAAAAGGGGCTTTGGAAGAAAAGTTTGACTCAACAAAAGGAAGGAGAATCTCCCCCTTTTATGGAAAGAATTGGATGTAAAGGGGGAGTGTTGACCTTCTAGACTGGACAACAATTGCGGCTAGGATGAGAAAATTAAATAAAATGGAGTGTAGGGGAATTCAAACATGAGACCTCTAGCAATTAATTAACATACTAAACCACTAGGCCTTTTTCTTCCTTGTGATACAAATTTGCACAATTTAATAAATAAATTCTGGGGCGTGACACTAAAGGACACGTTCGGAAGCCAAGTTTCCTTGGCTCGATAGTCAGCTATAAAAAGTTTGATGAATGCCCAGCAAAAGCCTAACACTCTAATCAAAGACCATCTGATTACTCTTATGCGATACTTTGTCGAGGCTACGAATAATAAGGCCAATCTGGACCAGAACACGTAAAAAAAGAAGGTGTTCAAAAGCTTGTCCAAGGATTTTACAGTCTTGAGAGCCACATATAACCTTGGGAACAAGAATTCGATGCTTACACAACTCATGAGGGAAATACAATCTTATGAGTTTATGTTGAATGGCATTCAACCAGTCTAAAAAGTAGAAACAAACTTAGTTGTTGATTTTTCCTCTAAAGGGAAGGGAAAGCAAGCTAAAAGAAACAAGGCTAAGTCCTCTGGGTCAATTCAAGTGGGAAGGAAGAGAACCAATAAACCAAAAGACTTATTCAAGTCTAAATGTTTCTTTATCAACAAGAAAAGGAACTTCAAGGAAAACTGCAAAAAGCGGAAGGATTACCTAGCCATTAAAGGAAAATGTATGGAACTCTTTATGTTAGTTTGCTTAAAGGAAGATTCAATAGACCACTAGGTCACCGATTTTGGAGCCACTAATCATGTGTGTATTTCTCTACAGAGGTTCGAAGAAACGAAAGATCTTAAAGAAAAGAGCAAACGATTTTGGACCAAAAATGCGACAAGTGTGGCAGTTGAAGACGTTTTAGGAAGATTATTTAGAAGACATTTTCTATGTACCAAGTTTCAAAAGAAACTTGATTTTTGTTCCATGTTTATTTAAAGATGACTTGATCATGACCTTTAACAATAGTATTCTAATATTTAGAAACCATAAACTTATTTGTAATGAATAGATGTCAAATAATCTCTATTTTCTCAAATTAAGGATGTACACACTGCTTGAAACTAAAATTTCAAATAAAAGACTTAAAAATTATGCCTCTAATGAGGCATATCTTTGGCATCGTATTAAAATCTCGTTAAGAAATTTTGACGTTTGTATGCTTAATTTCGTGAAAAGGATTAAATCGTAAAAGTGTAAAAGTAGAGTTCTAGTAGCTAAAGGAGTCTAATTTCTATGAAACTTAAATGTGAGTGGATTTAAATGGTAATTAGACCATTTTAATTGTTAGCGGACAAAGATGGACATAAATTAAGTGATTTGTAAGTTAAAATGAAAGGTTAATAAAATAAATTAATAAATAAGTTAAAGTAAAATATCAAAAATAAATGCATCATCTTCTTTAACTTTTATTTCCACCTAAAATTGATGAAGAAGAAAGCCATAGCTAGGGCTAGACATTCGGCCAAGTTCATCTAGTGCATGTGAGTATAATTTTGTCTCGTTTTTAATGATTTAATGTTTTCGGGGTCATTGTAGCTTAACCTAGCTAGCTGGGGGATTAATTTGCAAAATTGATAAAGATTTAAGGTTTTTAATGAATATTCTTGTATGCTTTTTAGTGTTTGATGGAAGATTATGAGTCCTTGTTGTTAAATAAACAAGTTTTGTAAAGGGATTTTTGATGAAATTGTCATTTAGGGACTTATTTGTAAAAATTATAAAATTTTATGTTAAATTCATGAAATGGTGATTGATATGATTTAGTAGATGTCTTTAGTGAATTTATCTAGCAAGAAATAAGGATGAAAATGCTTAGATTTTAATTTACGAGTTTAAGGACTAAATTGTAAAAAGGTTAAAATATTACGAGCAAAATAGTAATTTTTCAAAATATGAAATATTGTCCTAATTGAATAATAGAAATATTAAATGGATTGAATTTGCTTATTTAGATCAAGATAGGCCTTGTACAGATTTAGATCGGAAAAAAACGAAAGCCTTAGATTGATCAACTACATTTTTATACTTTATTTGTCGAGGACGTTCGTATGATTAAATAACATTTTAATGCTATATTGATCTATATGTTCATGAATTATTTGCCATGAAATTAAATGATGGAAATCCAACGATGTCACGACGACTATCAAGCCCCGTTTGAACCCTAGGAATCCGTAGGATACAAATGACATGTCATTAGGGTTTTATGTTTCAGGTGTTGGTCTTGTATATCCTACTGATGGATGAGGTCCTGCATTTGTTGCGGTTACTCCACATTACGTGTGAGTAACATTGTGTAGCTTACATCCTGACCCACAGCTCGTGTGAGCAGGCCCATTTCATAGCTCGTGTGAGCAACAATGTAAAGGAAAAGGAAAGGTTATGGTTATAGGCTTAGCACACTTCGTGTGAGATTTCCCGCGTATCTGATGATATTCTTAGTGGTTCAATAGGCATGAAAAGGAAAGGAATGGTAAGTGTTCAAATGAACTATGTCATGAATCTATGAAAAGGTTTAAAATGGAAATGTTCAATGAAAGTATATCTATATTCATGAAAATGATGAATTCAAAAGTAGTGTGCTCATGTATACCTATCTTACCTTATGATAATTCAAGTGAATTATGTGCTAATGCACTAACATGTGTTGTTAATGGTGCTTAGGCTTGTGCCAAGCTTATGATTGGATTATATCATACTTCATTTTAAGGTTATGCATTGAAATGGTAAGTTATGTTCATGTTTTACGAAATTACTAAGCATTACAAACTTACATAGTTTTCTTTCCCATGTTTTATAAATAATCAAAAGCTCGATCAGTTTGGAAGCTCATCGGAGATCTATCACACTATCCAGTGATTATATCGGTAGTTTTTTATGTTTTGACTAAGGTTATAATGACATGTATAGGTGGACTTGTGTTTGAATGTTAGTTGATAAGTTTTCCATGTATATGTTATTTTGGTACTTTTTATGCCATGTTGGTATGTGTTAATATGGCTAAATTATGATGCATGTTTGAGTGACCAAATGGTATGTTCATGTAGAAGTTCTAATGTTCATAATTATGGTATATTTTGGAAGTGGTATTGAATTATATATGAATGATTGAGATATGGTAAGTGTACATTTTTAGGTATGTTTAAATGATTTTAATTAAGGTGCCTTGTATGGCATATTGGTTGTATGATAATGGTCAATTGAATTGGTCATTTTATGCATGTTTTGGTAAGGTATTGAAGCTTTGAGATTGTGCACAAATGTTTTTAGGTACATGCTTGATTTGGGTGATGCAAAATGGCTTGATCTTGGTCAATTTCATGTCTACACAGGCATGTGACTCAGCCGTGTGTGACATATAGCCATGGGACACGGTCATGTGTCCATTGTAGGTTTTAAGGTTTGCAAGTCAGACGGCTACAAGGCCTAGCACAAGGCCTGATACATGGGCATGTGTGGCCATTTTGAGAGTTATACTGCCTGACACACGGGAGTGTGGCTTGGCTGTGTGACCCAAATTCGAAAGTTACACGGGCATAGACATGAGCTGGGGCATGGCCATATGTCCCTATTTTGAATGTTACACGACCTGAGACACGGGTGTGTGTCTCAGCCGTGTGAGCCACATGGCCGTGTGACCCTTGCAGTTCAGTTTTTCCAACTTTTTCTTAAATGTTCCAAATGTTTCCAATTTAGTCCCGAATTGTTTCTAACGTATTTCTTGGGCCCCAAGGGCTTGGTTAAGGGACAATATGCATGTATATGAATGGATAATGTTATGTTTATATCAATGTTTGAAATGTATGTTCTTGTTATGTTTATACGATAATGCTCCGTAACCCTATTTTGGTGACAGATACGGGTTAAGGGTGTTACAAGACTTGGTCATATTAACCAAGAAAGAATCACCAGACTTTTAAAAGATGACACCTTAAGTTCGCTTAAGGATGTTGATCTTCCACAATGTGAATCTTGCTTGAAAGGTAATATGACTAAGAGATCTTTTAATGCAAAAGGAACAAGGGCCTTAAAACCCTTAGAACTTGTGCACACTGACGTATGTGGCCCATAAACGTTAGTGCAAGAGGTGGTTACAAGTATTATGTAACATTTATTTTTTATTATTCCATATATAGGTATGTGTACCTAATGCACCATAGGAGTGAAACCTTTGATAAATTCAAATAGTTTCGTGCGAAAGTGGAGAAACAACTGGGTTTGCCCATAAAGGCACTTTAGCCCGATCGAGGTAAGGAATATTTATTAGATAAGTTCTTAGGGTATTTCATAGAGAAGTAGATTCTATCCCAATTAACAATGTTGGGCACTCTACAACAGAATGGCATGGAAAAAAGAAGAAATCAAACTTTGTTAGACATGGTTTGTTCGATGTTAAGTTATTCAAATTTGTCAATCTCTTTTTGAAGATATGTGTTACAAACAACTTATTATATTTTGAACAATGTACCAAATAAGGCAGTATTTAAAACTCCATATGAATTCTGGCACGATAAGAAGCCAAACATAAATCATTTAAGGATTTTGGATACCCAACCCACATATTGGATAAAGGTGCGAGGAATTTGGATTCGTGGATGGAATTGTGCATGTTTGTGGGATATCCAAAAGGAACAATAGGTGTTTTGTTTTATAACTTGAAAAAGCAAAAAATGATAGTGTTAACTCATGGTACTTTCCTTGAGGAAACTTACATGAATGGCTTCACACCTCAAAGTAAAGAAGTATTCAAGGAACTTTAGGGAAATACAAAAAGCCCTATAGAAACGATTCCAGAACCAACTCCTAATAGTAGACTTGCAAATGGTCAGCAACATAGGGTGCTTCGTCATAGTGGAAGGGTCTCCTGTAGGCCTGAGTTCTTCCAATTTGGCAAAATTGTTTTAAAGAGTTAGTCAACCAAATAGGAAGATAATGACCCACTCACATATAATGACCCACTTACATATGATGAAGAGATGCAGATTGTTGATTCCAAGCTCTGAGATAACTATTAAAGCTGAGATGGACTCTACGAATTTTAACTCAATGTGAGAACTTGTGAACTTACCGAAAGGGATAAAACCCATAAGGTGTAAGTGGATCAGAAAAAAATATAGATGGAAAAGTGGAAACTTACAAGGCTAGACTTGTAACAAAAGGTTATACTCAAAAAGAAGGTATCAATTATGAAGAAAGCTTCTCTCTGGTTGTCATGCTCAAGTCAATCCGCATATTGTTATCCATTGTAACAGCTCTCGATTACAAGATCTGGAAAATAGATGTCAAAACAACATTATCGAACGACTATATTGAAGAGAGTATCTATGTGATGCAACCCACTGAATATATAGCTAAAGGAAATAAGCATAAAGTTTGCAAACTGCTTAGATTCATATATATGGTCTTAAGTAAGCATCCCACTCATGGAATCAAATATTTGAGCAAAATGTAGATGAACTTTGTGTTTATAAATGAATTAGAGAAGGAAAGTAGTCTTTCTCGTTTTATATGTTGATGACATTCTACTCATTAAGAATGATGTAGGGACATTGTCATCGATTTATAATTAACCCAAGCATGAAGGAATTGGGATAAGCTAATTTTGTTCTAGGAATTCGAGTCCTAAGGGATCAAAAGAACAAAGTGATAACACTTTCACAAGCTTCATACGTAGACAAGATATTGGAACATTATGCAGTGGCCAATTCGAATAAGGGAACTCAACATTCTGTATCAGGATTTCATCTTTCTTTGGAGGACTGTCCTAAGACAATAGTAGAAAGAGAAAATATGAGAAATGTTTCTTATGCTTCTGCAATAGGAAGTCTCATGTATGTCATGTTGTGTGCACGTGCAGATATTTGTTTCATAGTGATTTGGTAAGTCGATATCAGGCAAATCCATGTCTAATATGATGGAAAACAGTTAAGCGTATACTCAAGTATTTACAGAGAACAAGGGTTTATTTGCTTGTGTATTCTGCAGGAGATCTTACACCTATCGGGTATATTGATTCTGACCTCCAAACATGTCAGGATTTGAGGAAATTGTAAACGGAAAAATATATAGGATTTTTCCTATGTAATTTATCACCATTTTACTTAAACCCATTGTTAAAACTAAGTAATTGTTTAATAAATTAATGAAATATGTGAAAATATGAAATTAGGACATATAAATTATTAAAATGTGATTTTATGCTTTATTTTATAGTTTTCATGCAATAAATGGCTTATTTTATATCAATTTGAATATATTATATTCTTTAAGATATAAAGTGGTCCATGCATGATTAAATTAAATAATAAAATATAAAATTATATTTAATAATTCATTTTAAAATATTTCATTAATAATTTGGGTTTTAATTAATTAATTAAATTGGATAAATTTAATTCTTTGATCCTCTAACTTGTTGATTTATTTTGGACAAGTCTGATAGCTTTGCTGGATTATAAAACCGTTCAAATTTGAGACCAAGTCAACCCAAAATTTGGCTGTGCATGGTTGTCCGTAAACCACTTTTTGGTTTAAGTGCACAAGGTCCTTGAAGAGTTGAACAAATTAGAGATTTACCTGAAGATTTGCACTTGACCGAGTCTCAATCTTGAGTTGTTTTTGCACTCAAATTGACCAAAAATCAAGGAAAAATTAGCTCAACTTACTAAAGGAAGATGCTTCAAAAGATGGAAACTCCTATTTTTAGCAAACTATCTCTCTCTCCTAACCTATAAATAAGACCCTCTCATCCATTCATTCATCATCCCTCAAGCATCCATCAAGCATCATTCTCTCTTTTTCTCTTAACCTTTTCCATTCCCACGCCTAGCATCATCTCTTCATAGCGATTTTAGAAATTAAGCCTCTTAAAGAACCCTTGGTCGGCCACCTTGGAGAACCATCAGCAAAAGAGCAAAGCAAAGGAACGAAGGAGTCTCGTCAGTCAAAGTCTTGGGTGACAGCCACTCTAAATTGGGTTTAATCTTTCTTTTCTTTAACTTAATATAAAGATGTTTGCTATGTGTTCTTTGTTCTTGTTTACAACAATGTTAGCTTAATTTTATTTAAGCTAGGATAATTGTTTTGATTAAACAATATTTATTTGATTCATGCTTATAATGTTTGTGCCTTAATCGATCATGTTTCCAATTAAAATCAAGTCTACATTTTGTTCATACATGACTGAAATACAGTTGAATTAGCTGAGCGATTCTAACCAAACGACGGCTAATGGAGGCATAATTGAAATGTGCATGCTCAATTTAGATCCTAACCCGATTAAATTGTAGGTTGCATAACAACTCTAACCAAGCTCTGTTATCTGCATAGTTTTTAGATTTGTGTGATTAAATTGTTTCAAACCTAACTCATCCCTGTTACCTCACACGAATGCTAAGAAACCCTTAGTAAATAAGGATCAGTAAAATGCGTATTTACTAAGTAAAGGATTCCAAAAGGACCTAATGTGGTTTCCAAACTCATGAAAGATCGAGTTGCCATGAAATGTTTTTCCGAATGTTATTAAGCATGTTGATAACAAATTAAGTTTAATTAAAGTAATTGTACTAGTTTATTTATGTTATAATTGTTGCAAATTGTGTTTAGTTTTACTAAAATCTATTCCAATCATATAGTTTGCATACTTAGGATAATTGGAATTAGGGATCATTACATTTAGTTTAATATATTTTAATCACCACTTCTCAACTATATTGTGTTTTTATTTACCAAATTGTTAATATAATTTTAAAAATTAAGTGACTTAGCACTAATACAATCCCTGTCGATAACTCGATACTTACTTATTACATGATAACGACTGTGTACACTTGCACAAACCTAAGCGTTACAAGTTTTTGGTGCCGTTGTCGGGGATTGTCAATTGTTGCCATAGTCATTTTTTTCGTGAAATTATTTATTTTCAATTTGATTTATTTCTAACATTACTAAGTTATTCTTTTTAATTTTTGTGATTTTCTTTTCAGGTGTTTATGAGCATAGATCGAATTATCGATTTACTCTCTGTAGACCCTGAAATTGAGTGACCTTTCAAACAAAGAAGACATGAACGAAATGCTTAAAGACAAGTCGAGATGGACCCTGGAAATCAGAATCAAGACCAAGGTAATAAAGTCGATCATGTACGAAATCCTATCCTTATTGTCGATGATAGGGATCGATGCATCAAACAATATGCTGTGCCATTTTTCAATGAGTTAAACCCAGGATTTAGAAAGCCAGATATTAAGGCAACCCAGTTTGAATTGAAACTAGTGATGTTTCAAATGCTACAAACAGTGGGCCAATTTAGTGGCATGCCCACGAAAGATCCACACTTCACCTTCGGTTGCTTATGGAGGTGAGTGATTCATTCAAGATAGTCGGTGTGACCGATGATGCGCTAAAGTTAAAGTTGTTTCCGTACTCGTTGCGAGATCGAGCATGAGCATGCTCGATTAGCAGAGAGATTTTTGGTTCAGTATTTCCCACCTAGCAAAACCGCTAAGTTGAGGAACGAGATCACAACTTTCCAACAATTGGATAAAGAGTCTTTGTATGAGTCTTGGGAGTGATTTAATGAGTTACTTCGTAAGTGTCATCATCATGGGATTTTTCACTGTATCCAGTTGGAGGCATTCTATAATGGTCTCAATGCACATACAAGATTGATTATAGATGCTTCCACAAATGGTGCAATTTTGTCTAAGTCCTATAATGAAGCTTATGAGATCATCAAGAGGATCGCGAGTAATAACTATCAATGGCCAACAAATTGAACAGCTTCAGGAAGATGCGTAGTCGGAGTTCATGAAGTTGACTCCCTCACTTCATTATTAGCTCAGGTATCGTCTATTTCCTCTATGTTAAAACAATTAACCGCTAATAGTACTAATAATTCTACAGCTCAGCCTTCAAGTCTTTTTGAAGTAGTTTCCTGTGTGTACTATGGAGAACGTCATTCTTTTGAGAATTGTCCATCAAATCCCGAGTTAGTGTACTATGTGGGGAACCAATATCAAAATAGGAGTGGACAAGAACCCCAGTTCAACTGCTACAATCCTTCATAGCGTAGTTATCCTAACTTTTCTTGGAGCAACCAAGGAAATGGATTGAACAACAACTTATTGCAGCAAAGACTCAACCAATCTTAAGGGTATAATCAGCAAGCTTCAAAACCACCTCAAGCTGAGGTATCAAACAGTTTGGAGAACTTGTTGAAAGCGTACATGGCAAAGAATGACGCTTTGATCCAAAGCCAAGCAGCAACACTGAAAAATTTGGAAAACCAAATGGGTCAGTTAGCTACGGAGCTACATAATAGACTGCAAGAAACCTTGTCGAGCAATACTGAGAATCCAAGAAATTTGGGTAAATAACATATCAAGGCAGTGGCATTACGAAGTGGTAAAATTCTAGAACCTTGATTGATTGATGTCAAAGATAATCCCATTGAGAAGAATTAACCAGCTGTTGAAGTTCCTACACCAAATGAATCAGAATCTACAAAGTCTGACAAGGTAAACCCTGACTTAGTGAATTTAGATGTTTTAACATCTTCTTTGGATGTAGATTTACCTACTTAGAAAAGCTGTCCAGTTCAACCAAAAGTTTCATCACCTCCATATCTGCAAAGATTGCAGCAACACAAGCAGAAATAGGAGGTGTAATTCAAGAAGTTTTTGGATGTTCTAAAGCAGTTACACATCAATATTCCATTGGTAGAGGCTTTAGAACAAATGTCGAATTATGTGAAGTTTATGAAGGATATATTGTCCAAGAAGAAATGACTAAATGAGTATGAGACTGTTGCCTTGACAAATAAGTGCAATGCATTCCTGCAGAATAAACTACCACCGAAATTGAAAGACCCAGGAAGCTTTACTATACCATGTAACATTGGTGAATCTTAATGTGGTAAAGCTTTGTATGACTTAGGAGCGAGTATCAATTCGATGCCTAAGTCTATTTTCAAGATGTTAAGGATAGGTGAAGTAAGACCTACAACTATGACGCTTCAGCTAGCGGATCGATCTTTAGCATATCTCGAAGGAAAGATCGAGAATGTTTTGGAAGAGTCGATAAAGTTATTTTTCCTGCTGATTTCATTGTCTTAGATTTTGAAGTAGACAAGGAAGTGTCAATCATCCTTAGGAGACCTTTCTTAACCACGAGAAGAACGTTAATTAATGTGTAGAAATGATAACTCACCATGCGAGTTCAAAATGATCAAGTAACTTTTAACATTCTTAAAGCGATGAAATTTCCCAATCTGGCAGAGGAGTGTTCAGTTATGGAAGAGATAGAAACCTTGGTTTTTATGGAAAGCAATTTTGAAGAAGATCCATTGGAGAAAGCTTTAGATCTTGACCCTTTGGAGGATGAAGAAGGTGAAGAAAACATGGCTTTGATGAAAGTCAATTCGGGAAATTTTATTCAATCCACACGGTTTGAACCATTAGAGTTGGAAGTTAGAGAATTTGTGCAACCTAAGTTGTCAATTGAAGAACCATCTAAACTCGAACTAAAGGTACTTCCTTCCCATTTGAAATACGTTTATTTAGGTGATTGTTCTACTTTATCTGTGATTATTTCAACGAAACTGACGAAAGATCAAGAAGAGAAACTAATTGCTGTTCTAAAGAAATTTAAGAAAGTAATTGGTCGGACCATAGCTGATATTCAAGGTATAAGCCCTTCTTTTTGCATGTATAAAATCATTTTAGAAGAAGGTGAAAGAGCTCGAAGTGATGGGCAAAGGAGGCTCAATCCTATTATGAAAGAAATTATGAGAAAGAAAGTGATCAAATGGTTAGATGCAGGAATCATCTATCCTATTTTAGATAGTTCATGGGTAAGTCCGGTGCAGTGTATGCCGAAGAAAGGTGGACTCATGATTATTGAAAATGAGCATAACAAGTTAATTCCAATGAGAACTATTACCGACTGGAGAATCTGTATTGATTACAAAAAGTTGAACAAAGCCTCTCGGAAGGACCATTTTCCGTTGCCTTTTATGGATCAGATGTTAGATCGACTGACAGGTAATAAAATCTATTGTTTTTTAGATGGCTATTTAGCATATAACCAAATATTTGTAGCCTTGGAGGACCAACATAAAACAACCTTCACTTGTCCATACGGTACGTTTGCTTTTAGATGAATGCCTTTTGGTTTATGCAATGCACTTGCAAATTTTCAATGATGCATGATGGCAATGTTTACTGATATGGTTGAAAATTTTGTTCAGGTTTTCATGGATGATTTTTTTTGTTTTTGGTAACACTTATGATATCTATTTGAGTAATTTGGTTAAGGTACTGAAGATATGCGAAGAGACGAATCTTATCCTTAATTGGGAAAAATGCCATTTTATGGTCAAGGAAAGGATTATCATAGGTCATAAGATCTCAAAAAAAGGAATTGAAGTCGATAAAGCAAAGGTGGATGTAATTTAAAGATTACCGGCCCCACTGAATGTGAAAGGAATTAGAAGTTTCTTAGGCCATGCCGGTTTTTATCAAAGGTTTATTAAAGATTTCTCGAAAATTTCTAAATCATTGTGTTTGTTGATAGTGAAACATACAGTGTTTGATTTCAACAAAGCATGTTTGGAAACTTTTTAAGAGCTAAAAAAGCGGTTAATCTCAGCCCAATAATCGTTACATATGATTGGAACTCACCTTTTGAGTTGATGTGTGATGCAAGTGACTATGTCGTTGGAGCTGTGATGGGTCAAAGAAGAAATAAAGTGTTTCACCCTATTTACTATACAAGTAGAACTTTGATGGGAGCCCAACATAATTAGACGATAATCGAAAAGGAACTTTTCACTATAGTTTTTGCTTTTCACAAATTCCGCTTATATCTTATAGGTACTAAAGTTATAGTATTTACTGACCATGCAGCCATTAAATATTTGCTCACGAAGAAAGATGCAAAACCAAGGCTAATTCGTTGGATACTTTTACTCTAAGAATTTGACCTTGAGATCCAAGACAGAAAAGGTGTCAAAAATCAAATAGCTGATCATCTATCGAGGTTGGAAGAAGATGAGGTAACTCAGTCATGTGTGCCTATCAATGAGAATTTCCCAAATGAACACTTATTTTAGGTAAATCGAATTCATGAAGTACCCTAGTTTGCTAATTTTGCCAATTATCTTGCATGTGGAATCATTCCTCGAGAAATGACATACCAGCAAAGGAAAATTTTCCTTCATGATAGTCGGTATTATCATTTGGAGGATCCGTTTTTGTTTAAACAATGTGTAGATAATATAACCCGAAAGTGTGTAGCTAAAAGCGAGATTGCTGAAATCTTGTATCATTGCCATTCATCTCTAAGTGGAGGACACTTTGGTGGTTCATGTACTGCAATAAAGATTTTGCAAGCAGGTTTCTTTTGGCCTACACTATTTAAAGATACTTATGCTTATGTGAAGAACTGTGATAAATGCCAAAGGACTGGAAATATATCAATGAGGAATGAGATTCCCTTAACAAACATTTTGGAGATTGAATTGTTCGACATATAGGGCATTGACTTTTTAGGTTTGTTTCCTTCTTCGTATGGGAACAAATACATCTTAGTTGTTGTGGACTATGTATCCAAGTGGGTTGAACCTAAAGCATACCCTACAAATGATGCTAAGGTAGTCATGCGATTTCTACATAAGCATGTGTTACACGATTAGGGACACCAAGAGCTATTATTACTGTTGAAGGTTCTCACTTTGTGAACAAATGGCTTAAGTGTTTGCTTGAAAAATATGATGTGAAGCACAAGATTGCTATTGCCTATGACCCCCAGTCTAATGGGCAAGTTGAAAGAGAGAATCGTGAAATCAAAGGTATCATTGAAAAGGTAGTACGCCCTAGTAGAAAAGATTAGTCTCAAAGGCTCGATGATGCACTATGGGCCTATCAAAAAACATTTAAGACTCTGTCAAGAATGACTCATTATCGGTTAGTCTTTGGAAAGGCATGTCATTTGCCATTAGAGTTGGAGAATAAAGCTCACTGGGCTTTGAAGCAGTTGAACTTTGATCTTAAGCAAGCTGGTGAGAGAAGGATGTTACAACTTGATGAGTTGGAAGAGCTGAGGTTGTTTTCCTATGAGAATGCCAAAATGTGTAAAGAAAGATCAAAGAGATGGCATGATAGTCATATACAACCTCGTAAGTTTAAAGAAGGTCAGAAGGCTTTGTTGTTTAATTCAAGGTTGAAGTTATTTCCTGGGAAGCTTAAATCTCGATGGAAAGGACCTTATACCATCTACCGAGATTATCTTTATGGAGCTATTGAATTATATGACAATTACGGAGGTACGTTTAATGTTAATGGTCAATGTCTCAAACACTATTGGGATGGTGAAGTTGAGCGAATTGAATCTTCACTCAAATTAGTAGACCCTTAATTTTTCATGAACTCATTTTGTAAATAAATAAATAAATAAATAGAACTTATTTCCTTAACTTATTACATTTAATTAATTCTGTCTAAGGAGATTGGAACTTAAGCGGGACTGTTGTGACCCATCTAACCTTTCCTAGCCATTAATTTAATGTAATTTGTTAAGAAGAAATTTTCTAACTAAGACTTAAAATTTTTAAATTTCATTTGTTCTATTTAAATTTTAAATTTTTATGTTAATAAAGGGGGTAAAATTTGGCCCAAGTACTAATAAGTTTTTTTAGTAAGATACAATTTGAGTTTGAGGCCCAAGACAGCAAAAAGGAGGGAAAAATTCATGCCTTACCGTCACACCTATTGCTAGCCACCCAAGTAACCCTAATGTAGCTAAATTTTTGCTACATGTTGCCCTAATTTTTCCTATATAAACCCCTTTCTGTTCTACTAATTTTCATAACCCCCAAAGAAATTTACTTACACCTTAAAAGATCCCTAAATCTCCTTTTTGTGCCGTCAACCTCAAATCCTGAAAGAACCCCTAGTTCTCTTCCCTTTTTGCTGGAATTCCCTATTGCCACCACAAAGAGATTGATGAAGCACCGTCGTTGCTGTTTCATGTTGTCGTTACCGCCGCACCATCCTTGCTGTCGCAAGATTTTTGCCGTAGCAAGTTCTACCCACTTTGTTGATTTCTCTTTTCTCTTTTGTGCAGAAACTTTGCCAAATTTTTGGGAAAAGATACCATGTCTGGCAAAAGAACCAGATCTTCAAAGACTACTCCTGAAAACCCGATTTTGATCGATGAAGAAGTGAAGGGAGATCTGATTCAATCTTCAAGCATCAAACTATGATGCCGGAAAAAGGTTTTGACTTGAAGAGTAATGATTTGATGGTTGTTCTTATACCTGTAATAGGCCAATTTTTGCCTGGTCCAAATCAAAAAATAAAACATAATAAAACATACCCATCCCAATTATATCCCAATACAACAAAAAACCCTAAGCCCAAATTGAAAACAAATAACCCTAAACAGCAGCCAAACAGCAAACCGTCGCTGCTGCCTCTCCCACACGTGCCGCTCCTCCATGTCACCACCGTACGGCCTCCATACCTACAAGCAAATAACAACACGACAACAATAAAGAAAAGAAAATAACAAGAAAATAACAGTTGTAATTTTCGGCTACAAGAAAGGCCCTAATCGAATGTAATTTTTTACACACGATCAATACATACAGAGATCGAAATAGAAATCAAAAAACAAAAAATTTTGTAGAGGTAGTTGTTGATTCCATTTTTATTTTTATTTTTCATTTTCGGTTACTTTATTATTTTTCTAAAAAAGAGGAAGAAAACTCACTGCCGAAGGCCACGCCAGAAAAAGGAGAAGAAACAGTGCGTTTCTTTGTTGCTCCACCAAATTTGGTCAGGTTTTCGGGGGGTTTTGGCCTCAAATCTTTGCACCACGTGTGACGGGATTCAAATGGGCTTTTGAAACTTTTCAGTCACCATGTACTGCGGTGCGATCGCTGACGACCGGTGGTAGCCACGGTGGCCGACGGCCGGAACCATGGCCTGACTTGAAGGGCTTTGAGAGAAAAAGAAGATATTTCAATATTTTTTTAAAACTCAAGCAAAAATGAAAGATTTAAAAAATTTTTGGTTTATATAGCAAGGCCAAACGGCGTCGTTTTGGCCAGTGTGCATGGGTCCCAAAACGGCATCATTTTGGCCTAACCCGATTTTTGACCCGCCCCTGTTAGAGGATCCGTATTTTTTTTTGTAAAATGGGTTATTTACGCGCTGGCCCCTTCCGCTTTTATGGCCTGTTACGATTTGGTCCCATTTCTTTTTTTTTTCTGTTTTTCATCTCCCTTCATAATTTTATTTTTATTTCATTCAAATCCTTTACAGAATGGCGCGATTAGAGGACCTGGGATAATTTCCAAGTTAGTCCCCTTTATTTTGTGCGCATTCCAATTGGGCCCCTATTTGCCACTTCTATTTTAATTTATTATGATTTAAGCCTTTAATTTTGTTTTGATTTCAATTTGAACCTGATTTGTTTAGTTTCATTATCTATTTATTACTATTGTTTGTTTGTGTTTTTTATATATACCATAATTTGATAATAATAATAATAATAATATTTATTTGTTTGGTTTATCTTTGTTTATTTTTAAAATATTTAGAGTCAACATCATTCACACTTGATTTATCATTTTTTTTACTCTAAAATATCTAAGTTTAATATTATTTTATCTATTTGTTCATTTTTACTTTTAAGATATTTAAATTTAATATTATGTGTGTATCTATTTATCTTAAAATTTTGCATTATTTCAATTTGTTTAATTTGTTTATTTATTTGCATCATTTCAATCCTTAATCAAATTTCTATTTATCTTACGTTCTCATCAATTTTATTCGAGTTGTCATTCTATTATTATTCTAATCATATCTTGAATTGTATTTAGACATATTTATTCATTGTTATATTCCAAACAAAATAAATACACATCGTTTAAATACCGCATTCGATGTTATTCAAAAACCTTTAAAAGAAATAAGAAATATTTCGTATTTTGGACTTCAAAAAGTCGTTCCCTAACTTACGGGGTTTAAATTTTTCTGGATAAATCTGAATATACGAAGCCTCTTTTTTAACATATTTTTAAATAATCTCAGGAATAAAAAAAGATCGTGTTCTAACTTACGTAATATGACTTATTTTTTCAAATCGAGATAATCAAATGTCTTTAAAAATAAATAAAACTTTCGGTCGTTATTCTCGTTTCGGGATTTAAGATATTGTGTCCTAACTCACGGATATAATTTTTTTCTCGATTGACGTGAAATGCACCCTTTTGTTAAAAAATTCAATTAAGCGATTTTAATAAAAGGATCGTATTTTGAATCTCTTCAAATTTTTCAATTTTTAACATTAAGACATTAATTAATCAATTAGGTACCAATTTTGGGCGTGACGAGGGTGCTGATCCTTCCTTGCATGTAACCGACTCCCGAACCTGCTTTTCTCCAATTTCGTAGACCAAAATTATTGTTTTAGTAAAATCGAAACGTTTTATTAAAACGATTGAATTGCAAGGTGATCCGATCACACCTAAAAAAAATATTGGTGGTGACTCCCATATTCGTTTTCGTTTTCAAAATCAAAGTCGACCCCTTTTACGAAAAATGTGGTTTCGACAGCTTGGTCACTCCACTGGGGACAAAATAAGAGAGTCAAGCCATAAATTGATTATTTTTTGTCTTTTTATCGAAAATTGATAATTTGGTTTAAATTTACGATCCTTTCATTGCATTTCATTTTTTTGGTTTTCATCATTTGGATATGTCTTCTTTTTGGTTCGAGACTCTTAGTATACTTATGCACATTGCATTACATGATCGTTCAATTATACCCTTTTAAGTGGGAGTGAGAAACTATTCCTTAGTGAGGTCTTCACCTCTGTATAGGATAATGGACTACTTTTGGGATACATCCGTACCTATGCCTTTGTGAGATTTTCATCTCCATATAGTCATAGGGAAATGTATTCCCCTGAACAGAACTCAGTCTATATGAGCCTATAATGGGTGAGGATTGAGGTATCTGTTAGTTTAGGTACCTTTACTTTAGAACCGAATTGCATATAATAAGCCCAAAGAGCCTACCCTAGGTAGAACCACGTTGAACCCCTAGTGGTCACCTGAATATAGAGGTGCTCATGGGCCGGGTTGGGCCGGGTTCGGACCGAGCCCATAAAAAAATTTTGGCCCATGTCCTAGGCCAGGGCCCAGCCCAGCCCAAAATATGGGCCTAAAATTTTGTCCAGGCCCGGCTCAGGGAAAAATTCCTAAGCCCGGGCCCAACCCATTTTTTAATAAAAACTAAAAAAATTAAAAAATTAAAAAAATTATTTTAAAAATATTTTAAAAATAAAAAAAATAAAAAAATATGTTTAAAATATTTTTAAAAATAAAAAATAAAAAAATATATTTATTACATTCGGGCCGGGCCGAGCCGAGCTCGGGCTAAAAAAAGTGGTGCCTAAGGCCCAGCCCGTTTTCTAAATGGGCCTTATTTTTTTTCCCAAGCCCATATTCCGGGCCTATATTTTTACCCAAACCCTCTGATATTTTGGGCGGGCTGCCCGGCCCATGAGCACCTCTACCCGAATAGGTGCTCTATTTATTTTTATTGTTTTTTCTTGCTTGCTTTTGCTTGTTACTAACCTATTTCGTTTTGTTCTGGTTTTGATTGCATTGCATTTTCATCATAGAAAGGAGGTGTTGATTCACGTTCAGTTGCTAAATAGAGAGCTTGTCATGGAAAATGGATTCACATTCAGTTGCTAAATATTGCTACGGTACCCGCCGCAAAAACTAAAGAAATGGACCAAAGGTTAGAGAGATTAGAGCAAATGCAAATACAGATGCAAAAGCAATTAGCTAAAATTCAACAAGATATGAGGGATCAGATGCTAGAATTACAAAGAAATATGATGACCCAGTTAACCCCATTGCTGGTTGGAGGGTTTGAAAAAGGAGAGAGCCCTATGGTCAATTCAGAGGACTATAACGAGGACCCTGCTAATCCTCCAGGCTTTACCCAAACAAACACCCAAGCACAACCAGATGCGTATCCACAAAGGGTGTCTATTAACATCATACCTCAATACCAGACTAGTACCTCGACACTAGTAAATTTCCCGACAGTTCAGGTTCTAACCCAAGGGATAACCAATCCTATTATCCTTGATGGTCTAGCGGAAACAAAATAGGCGAGAGTGGAACTCCCAAAACAATTTGAAGATCGTTACAAACGGAAAAGGTGAGAGTGGAGCTCCCAAATCAATTCTTTAAATGCCCCAAGAAGAAGGAAAAATGAGGTGAATAATACGAGTATGTATAACCAGTGCTATTCAAAGCTGATTACCGCAAGCCAGCCAAGGACAGTTACTACTAGCCATTGGATCCCCCCGTGGCAAGAATCCAATCCAAGACTGAACTCAGAAAAACTCCAGTTCACGCCCATTCCAATCACGTATGGGGAGTTGTACCAAAGTTTATTTGATGCACATATAGTATCCCCTTTCTACCTAAAACCTATGGAACCCCCATACCCTAAATGGTATGACACAAACGCCCAATGCGAATACCATGTAGGAATCACAGGGCACTCGATAAAAAACTGCACCGCTTTTAAAAATTTGGTCAAAATCTCATCAATATGGGCATTGTCAAATTCGATGATCCGTCTGGTACAGAAAATCCATTACCCAACCATGCCGATAAGGGAATAAACACAATGTCGAGAACGCGGGGAGGAGAATCAAGGAGAATATCACAGAAGTGAAAACCCCGCTGAGAGAGGTTTGGAAAGAAATGGTAGAAAGAGGATTAATAACACAGGATTTAGGGGAGAAACCTGGAGAAGCAATGAACTACTGTGAGTTCCATGATGAAGAGGGGCACGAGATTCAAAAGTGCAATGAATTAAGAGCCTTAGTGCAAGGCCTGATGGATAATAAGGAACAAGAATTCTTTGAATATACTGAAGGCCCGGAAAGAATGTTCAGAAATTAGAGCATTAATGCTATATCTGAAGAAAGAATTGGAAGACAAAATTTTTCAAGCATTCGCCCTTATGTACCCGGGAGTGTTTTAAACAATGGGACTGTGGAAGGGATCCCTATATTTTTTAGAGCTAATTTAGAGTAATGTCTAAAACACATTTATTGCTCTAAGCCTAGGGGCAATAAGAATTCTTTTGTGGGATAGGCTTATGTCCAACATGCTTTTGAGAGATAGGCTTATGTCCAACATCATTGAGCCGACGTCACCAAAAGCTTTTAACGGATATCGATTCATCTTTGTGGTCATCGATTACTTTCCTAAGTGGGTGGAAGATGCTTCATATGCCAATGTCACAAGGTCGGTAGTCAGCAAATTCTTGAAAAAAGAGATCATATGTTGGTATGGAATGCAAGAAAGAATCATATCTGACAATGTGCTAAATTTTCACAACAACATAATAGCTAAGGTTTGCAGTCAATTCAAGATCAGACACCATAACTCGTTTCCATATCACCTGAAAATGAACGTCAGTAGAGGACAAAAATAAAAAACAAACAATAAAACAAAAGAATAAAAACCTCTACCGGGGCAACGACTTTATCTTTGGCTTATCCCTGTTTTTCCATTAAAGTCGAGATTCTTTCTGTCCGAGTTTTGTCAAAACTAAAATTAGATTAAGGAGAATGGATCCGGTTGAACTTGATTGAAGGAAAGAGGTTGAGGTCTATCTGTCATGGTCAAATATACCAAAAATGAATGATGGAGCTGATGAAAAAAAGGTTCATCCTAAGAGAATTCCATGAGGGGAACCTACTGTTGAAAAATATCCTTCCCATACAAAAGGATTTTAGAGGGAAACAGATGCCAAATTGGGAAATACCTTATGCGGTAAAAAAGGCCTTTACCAGAGGAGCGCTGATTTTGACCGAGATGGATGGTAAAAACTTGCCTAATCCTGTAAATTCAGATTTAGTTAAGAAGTACTTCACTTAAAAAGGGGGAAAACGCCAAGGTGAAAACCCTCAAAGGGCACTTTGAGTCCTAAAAAACAACAGAAAAAAGGAAAGGCCAAGGCGAAAACCCGCAAAGGGTGCCTTGAACCCAAAGGGGTTTTGAGTTGAAAACCCGAAAAGGGCGGCTCAAATTTTTATCAAAGATAAGGCATATGGTAGTCTTGTCTTCCCCAAATTAACAAGAAGGATGGATGCTACATGTTGGGGCATCAACAAAGCGTTTTGAATCTTCGAAACACATATCAAGTTCAAAAGGGTCCTCAAGAAGTTTGTACGGTGAAACTCATGCTACGATATCTGGGGCACCTATTTTTATCTTATTCATTTTGTATCTCAGAAACATTTGCTATCTAGATTAATTTATTCATTTTGAGCTTTGCTCTCAATAAAATTTCATATTCTCCATTGTGATAATCCTTTTCAAGCATTTTTTATTGAAATAATGATTAATGGACTGATAATATTCGAACAAAAGGAGTTCTGCATATTACACTGAAAGCTTCTAAATAGTACGATGACCTAAAACAGGACTATTATTTAGAACTAGCCAAACTTAAGGGTTGGAAACATTTGAGAAAGGATAGTCTAAATTGGGACTATTTTTTGGGGTTTTCTATCGAAGATACCAACTGAACAAGAAGGTAGGTTAATGCGTCAATGATAGAACTTTGATGAACAAAGAGCGATGATAACCTAAGCATTAACAAGGGATCGTTCTCAAAAAATGACATTCTGTACACATCCAATTAGGAGCATTTGATTCATTCTGATCATGACATCCTAATCGCTTGGCATAAATAGGCCCATGAAATGGATTCTACAAGTCATGTTCCCCAGAGAACAGATTAGTGGAGTTACAAATCCTATATCCCTGAAGTTGTAGTGGGATGGATTGAAGTCATTACGACAAATCTTATCTTCCTGAAGTTGTAGTGGAGCAGATTGCATTGCATTACATGATCACTCGATTATACCCTTTTAAGTGGGAGTGAGAACCTCTTCCTTCGTGAGGTCTTCACCTTCGTATAGGATAGTGGACTACTTTCGGGATACATCCGTACCTATACCTTCGTGAGATTTTCATCTCCGTATAGTCATAGGGAAATGTATTCCTCTGAACTACACTCGGTCTGTATGAGCCTTTAACGGGTGAGGATCGAGGAATCTGTTGGTTTAGGTACCTTTACTTTAGAACCGAACCGCATATAATAAGCCCAAAGAGCCTACCCTAGGTAGAACCACACCGAACCCCTAGTGGTCACCCGAATAGGTGCTCTATTTATTTTTATTTTTTTCTTGATTGCTTTTGCTTGGTACTAACCTCTTTCATTTTGTTCTGGTTATGACTGCATTGCATTTTCATCATAGAAAAGAGGTGATGGTTCATGTTCAGTTGCTAAATAGAGAGCTTTTCATGGAAAATGGATTTCTTGATAAAGTGGAAGATAATACAGCTGTCCGAATATGTTTCGAGAAAACATAACGAGAGAAGGGTGATAGTCTAACGGAGGAATACATGACTTTGCTTCGTTGCCCGAAGATTCAAGTTGACAAAGATTATTCAACATTTTTTAACGTCCCGACCTTTTTAAAGAAGCTAATAAGCATCACGAGGATGAGTGAGCAATGAGTCGCGACCCGGATCAAGCAAAAAGGAGTAGTAGAGGCATCCATTGGAAAATTTGCGAGGTTTATCTTAACATCTGGATGAAGGAAAGGATCAATGTCTTCGCCTAGAGTATTAGGGAAAATTCGTATATATATTCGCTTTATGTAAATAGGTTTATTTTGTAGTAAAGTTGTTCTAATAGAATTGAATCAAGAATCAATGACCCTTTTTGCATTCATTCCATTCATCTGCATTACATTTCATTTCATGCAAAATTTCATAAAAGGACCGTAATTAATCAAAATTGTTACAGTTACCCTAGAAACTAACGAAAATCCACCAACAAAATATTGCTACGGTACCCGCCGTAAAACTAAAGAATTGGACCAAAGGTTAGAGAGATTAGAGCAAATGCAAATACAGATGAAAAAGTAATTGGCCCAAATTCAACAAGATATGAGGGATCAGATGCTAGAATTACAAAGAAATATGATGACTCAGTTAACCCAGTTGCTGGTTGGAGGGTTTGAAAAAGGAAAGAGCCCTACGGTCAATTCTAGGGACAATAACATGGACCCTGCTAATCCTTCAGGCTTTACCCCAATAAACAACCAAGCACAACTAGATGCGTATCCACAAAGGGTGTCTGTTAACATCAGACCCCAATACCAGACCGGTACCTCAACACTAGTGAACTTTCCGACAGGTTCAGGTTCTAACCCGGGGGATAATCTAACCAATCCTATTGTCCTTGATGGTCTAGCGAAAACAAAAACAGGTGAGAGTGGAGCTCCCAAAACAATTTGAAGATTGTTACAAATGAAAAAGGTGAGAGTGGAGCTCCCAAATCAATACTTTAAAGGCCCCGATGAGGAGGAAAAATGAAGTGAATAATACGAGTATGTATAATAAGGGCTATTCAAAGCCGATTACGGCAAGCTAGCCAAGGACGATTACTACTAGCCATTGGATCTCCTCGTGGCAAGAATCCAATCCAAGACCAAACTCAGAAAAACTCCGATTCACGCCTATCCCAATCACGTTTGGGGAGTTGTGCCAAAGTTTATTTGCTGTACATGTAGTATCCCCTTTCTACCTAAAACCTATACAACCCCCATACCCCAAATCGTATGACACAAACGCCCAATGTGAATACCGTGTAGGAATCACGGGGCACTGGATAGAAAACTCCACCACTTTCAAAAATATGGTCGAAAAGCTCATCAATATAGGCATTGTCAAATTCGACGATCCGTCTGGTGCAGAAAATCCATTACCCAACCATGTTGATAAGGGAGTAAACACAATAGCTCAGCACACGGAGAGGAGAATCAAAGAGAATATCGCAGAATTGAAAACCCTGCTGAGAGAGGTTTGGGAAGAAATTTTAGAATGAGGATTAATCACAAAGGATTTAGGGGAGAAACCTGGAGAAGCAAGGAACTACTGTGAGTTGCATGATGAATAGAGGCACGAGATTGAAAAGTGCAATAAATTCTGAGCCTTGGTGTAGGCCCTGATAGATAATAAGGAACTAGAATTCTTTGAATATACTAAAGGCCCAAAAAGAATGTTCTGAAATTGGAGCGTCAATGCTATATCCGAAGAAGAAATTGAAAGAGAAAATTTTTCAGGCATTAACCCTTATGTACCTAGGAGTGTTTTGAAAAATGGGACTGTGGAAGGGATCCCTGTATTTTTTAGAGCTAATTCGGAGTAATGTCCAAAACACACTTATTTCTCTAAGCTTAGGGGCAATAAGAATGCTTTGGTGAGATAGGCTTATGTCTAACATCTTTATTTTAATAAAATGTATCTTTGTTTCTCACTTCGATCAAATATTGTTTTATTGTTTACATTTCATTCATAATCATACTATACAGATAAATATTCTTAGATTCTTTTGTTCTTTGGATCTTCCTTCGTCCCTATAATAGGTCTCCAGATATCAATGATATGAGTGACACTACTATTGACTCAGAACCTCCTTTTGAGCAAGATATGTGTCTAGAGGAACCTCAAGGCTTTTAAGATGACCAAGACTGTAACTTATCTCCTACTTTGTTAAAGATGTTAGAACAAATTGAGGAACAGATCATACCTTACAAAGAATCAGTGGAATCCATGGCTTTTCCCTATGTGGGGCATGGATGTCATTGGGCCGACGTCGCCAAAAGCTTCTGGCAGTCATCGATTCATCTTTGTGGTCATCGATTACTTTCTTAAGTGGGTGGAAGTTGCTTCATATGTCGACATCACAAAGTCGACAGTCAGCAAATTCTTGAAAAATGAGAGCATATATTGGTATGGAATGCCAGAAAGAATCATATCTGATAATGGGCTGAATTTGAACAATAGCATAATAGTGAAGGTCTGCAGTCAATTCAAGATCAGACACCATAACTCATTGCCCTATCACACTAAAATAAACGGTAGTAGAGGACAAAAACAAAAAAACAAAAACCTCTACCGGGGCAACGACTTTCTCTTTGGCTTATCCCAATTTTTCCATTAAAGTCGAGATTCCTTCTCTCCGAGTTTTGTCAGAACTAAAATTAAATGAAGCAGAATGGATTCGGTAGAACTTGACCAAAGGAAAGAGGTTGAGGGCTATCTGTCACGGTCAGATGTACCAAAAACGACTGATGCGAGCTTATGACAAAAATGTTCGTCCTGAGAGAATTCCATGACGGGGACCTATTATTGAAAAAGATCCTTCCCATATAAAAGGATTTTAGAGGGAAATGAATGTCAAATTGGGAAAGACCTTATGTGGTAAAAAAGGCCTTTTTCGGAGGAGCACTGATTTTTGCCGAGATGGATGGTAAAAACTTGCCTAATCCTTTAAATTCAGATTCAGTTAAGAAGAACTTCACCTAAAAAAGGGGAAAAGATAGGAAAAAACCCTTAAAGGGTGCTTTGAGTCCCAAAGAAAAAAGGAGAGGCCAAGGCGAAAACCCACAAACGGCAGCTTGAGACCAAAGGGGTTTTGAGTTGAAAACCTAAAAAGGGCGACTCAAATTTTGATCAAAGATAGGGCATGTGGTAGTCTTGTCTTCCTCAAATTAACAAGGAGGGATGCTACATCTTGGGGCATCAACAAAGCATTTTGAATCTTCAAAACACATATCAAGTTCAAAAGGGTCCTCAAGAAGTTTGTGCGGAGAAACTCATGCTACGATATCCGGGGCACCTATTTTTATCTTATTCATTTTGTATCTCAACAACATTTTCTATCTGGATTACTTTATTCATTTCAAGCTTTGCTCTTAATAAAATTTTATCTTGTCCATTGTGATAATCCTCTTCAAGCGTTTTTCATTGAAATAACGATTAATAGAATGATAATATTCAAACAAAAGGAGTTCTGCATATTACTCTAAAAGCTTCTAAATAGTACAAGGGCCTGAAACAGGACTATTATTTAGAACTAACCAAAATTAAGTGTTGGAAACATTTAAGAAAGAATAGTCTAAATTGAGACTATTTCTTTGGATTTTCTATCGAAGATACCAGCCGAACAAGAAGTTAGGTTAATGCGTCAGTGATAGAACTTTGATGAACAAATAGCAATGATAACCTAAGCATTAACAAGGGATTGTTCTCGAAAAATGACATTCTATACACATCCAGATAGGAGCATTTGATTCATTCTGATCATGACATCCTAATCACTTAGCATAAATATGCCCATGAAATGGATTCTACAAGTCATGTTCCCTAGAGAACAGATCAGTGGAGTTACAAATCCTATATCCCTGAAGTTACAGTGGGATGGATTGAAGTCATTACAGCAAATCTCATCTTCTTAAAGTCGCAGTGCAGCATATTGAAGCCACCAGCCTTATCACCCTAAAGTTACAGCAGAGCAGACTAAAGATAGTGGATCTGATCTCCCTGGAGTTATAGTGGAATAGATTAACTCTACAAATCATGACAGATCTTATCTTCCTGAAGTTGCAGTGGAGCAGATTGAAGCCACTAGCCTTATCTCCTTGAAGTTGCAGCGAAACAGACTGAAGACAGTGAATCTTATCTCCCTAGCATTGCAGTGGAACAGATTAAAGCTACAAATCATGGCAGATCTTATCTTCCTGAAGTTGCAGTGGAGCAGATTGAAGCCACCAGCCTTATCTCCCTGAAGTTGCAGCAGAGCAGACTGAAGACGGTAGATCTTATTTCTCTGGCGTTGCAGTGGAACAGATTAAAGCTACAAATTATGGTGAATTTTATCTTCGTAAAGTTGCAGTGGAGCAGATTGAAGCCACCAACCTTATCTCCCTGAAGTTGCAACAGAGCAGACTAAAGATAGCGAATCTTATTTCCCTAGTGTTGTAGTGGAACAAATTAAAGCTACAAATTTTGGCAGATATTATCTTCCTGAAGTTGTAGTGGAGCAGATTGAAACCACCAGCCTTATCTCCCTGAAGTTGCAGCGGAGCAGACTGAAGACAGTGGATCTTATTTCCCTGGCGTTGCAGTGGAACAGATTAAAGCTACAAATTATGGCAGATCTTATCTTTCTAAAGTTGCAGTAGAGTAGATTGAAACCACCAGCCTTGTCTCCCTGAATTTGCAGCGAAGCAGACTGAAGATAGCAGATCTTATTTCCCTGGCGTTGCAGTGGAATAGATTAAAGCTAAAAATTATGGTGGATATTATCTTCCTGAAGTTGCAGTGGAGCAGATTGAAGCCACCAGCCTTATCTCCCTAAATTTACAGCGGAGTAGACTGAAGACAGCGGATTTTATTTCCCTAGCGCTGCAGTGGAACAGATTAAAGCTACAAACTATGGCAGATCTTATCTTCCTGAAGTTGCAGTGGAGCAGATTTAAGTCACCAGCCTTATCTCCTTGAAGTTGCAGTGGAGCAAATTGAAGTTACCAATTCTTATCTTTTGAAGTTCCAGCGGAGTAGATCGAAGCTGCAAATCTCTTCTCCCTGAAATTGCAGCATGTTAGAACGAGACTACGTGAAGAAAAGAATCACCAAAAATTTGAGATTCGGCACGACCAGGTAAAATTGACCCTTCTTTCTTTGCTTCATTCTCGTTACACGACAATGAGCAAAGAGGGGCAGCTGTAATAGGCCAATTTTGACCTCGTCCAGATCAAAAAATAAAACATAATAAAGCTAAAACTTTCTTTAAGTCCATTTACATACCCAACCCAATTATAGCCCAATACAACAAAAAAACCCTAATACCAAATTGAAAACAAAAAAAAACCCTAAACAACAACCAAACAACAAATCACCGCCGCTGCCTCTCCCACGCGTGTCGCTCCTCCATGTCACCATCGTACGGCCTCTATATCTTCAAGCAAATAACAACACGACAACAACAAAGAAAAGAAAAAAAAGAAAATAACAGTTGTAATTTTCAGCTATAAGAAAGGCCCTAACTGAATGTAATTTTTTACACACGATCAATGCAGACAGAGATCGAAATAGCAATCAAAAAACAAAAAAAAAATTAGAGGTAGTTGTTGATTCCTTTTTATTTTTATTTTTCATTTTTGGTTATTTTATTTCTTTTTCTAAAAAAAAAGGAAGAAAACTCATCGCCAAAGGCCATGCCGGAAAAGGAAATAAAACGACGCATTTCTTTCTTGCTCCGTCGGATTTGGCCGGGTTTTCGGGGGGTTTTGGCCTCAGATCCTTGCTCCACGTGTGACGGGCTTCAAATGGGCTTTTAGAAAAACTCAATCAGAAATGGAGGATTTAAAAAAATTTTGGTTTATATAGCAGGGCCAAACGGAGTCGTTTTGGCCTAACCCGATTTTCGACCCTCCCCTGTTAGAGGATCTACATTTTTTTGTAAAATGGGTTATTTGTGCACTGGCCCCTTCCGGTTTTATGGCCTGTTGCGATTTGGTCCCATTTCTTTTTTTCTATTTTTAATCTCCCCTCATAATTTTATTTTTATTTCATTCAAATCCTTTACAGAATGGCGCGATTAGAGGACCTGGGATAATTTCCCAGTTAGTCCCCTTTATTTTGCGCGCATTCCAATTGGTCCCCTATTTGCCACTTCTATTTTAATTTATTACGATTTAAGCCCTTAATTTTTTTATTTCAATTTGAACCTGATATGTTTAGTTTCATTATCTATTTATTACTATTGTTTGTTTGTGTTTTTTTATATATACCATAATTTAATAATAATAATATTTGTTTATTTGTTTGGTTTTTCTTTGTTTATTTTTAAAATATTTAGATTCAACATCATTCACACTTGATTTATCATTTTTTTACTCTAAAATATCTAAGTTTAATATTATTTTATCTATTTGTTCATTTTTACTTCTAAGATATTTAAATTTAATATTACGTGTGTATCTATTTATCTTAAAATTTTGTATTATTTCAAATTGTTTAATTTGTTTATTTATTTGCATCATTTCAATCCTTAATCAAATTTCTATTTATCTTATGTTCTCATCAATTTTATTCGAGTTGTCATTCTATTATTATTCTAATAATATCTTGAATTGTATTTAGCCATATTTATTCATTGTTATATTCCAAACAAAATAAATACACATCGTTTAAATATCGCATTCGATGTTATTCAAAAACCTTTAAAAGAAATAAGCAATATTTTGTATTTTGGAATTCAAAAAGTCGTTCCCTAACTTACGGGGTTTCAATTTTTCTCGATAAATTTGAATATACGAACCCTCTTTTTTAACATATTTTTTAAATTCTCAGGAATAAAAAAGATCGTGTTCTAACTTACGGAATATGATTTCTTTTTTAAAACCGAGATAATCAAATGTCTTTAAAAATAAATAAAACTTTTGGTGTTTATTCTCGTTTCAAGATTTAAGATATTGTGTCCTAACTCACGGGATATAATTCTTTTTCTCGATTGACGTGAAATACGCCCTTTTTAAAAAAAATCAATTAAGCAATTTTAATAAAAGGATCGTATTTTGAATCTCTTCAAAATTTTCAATTTTCGATATTAAGACATTAATTAATCAATTAGGTACCAATTTTGGGCGTGACGAGGGTGCTAATCCTTCCTCGCATGTAACTGACTCCCGAATCTATTTTTCTCAAATTTCGAAGACCAAAATCACTGTTTTAATAAAATCGAACGCTTTATTAAAACGATTAAATTGCAAGGAGATCCGATCACACCTCAAAAAATGTCAGTGGTGACTCTCGTTTTTTCATTTTCATTTTCAAAATAAAAGTTGATCACTATTATCAAAAAATGGCTTCGACAATACCAATTAGAAAGAAAACCAATGCTCTCAAGTGGGAATGATTTTGTGATGCTCCTTCACTTCACGATGATGAACTAGTTCGAGAATTCTATGCTAGTTTGACTACGCAAGATGCTACTGAAGTTATCGTTCGAAAGAAAAAGGTACCTCTTACTTCTAAGTCCATCAATGATTTGTTTAATTTACTTGATGTTGAAAAAGATGAGTACTACCTTATGATGAACAATATCAATTGGGATTTTCTTCAACAAGTGCTTGATGTTGTGACAAATTCGGTATCCTAATGGATTATAAGAAAGTATGGGAGCCATTCTTGTCAAAGAGAATACTTAAAACCAGTAGCAAAGGTATGGTTTTATTTCATTCGCTACAGTTTTATGTCTATCTCACATAGTTCCACCATCTCAATGGAACGGATGCTTTTGATATATGGAATTTTGACAGAAAAGTCCATTAATGTTGGGAAAATTATTCTCAAAGAAGGCAGGAAGTGCTTATTTCCCATCATTAATCACTTCTCTTTGCTTAAAGGCCTGTGTTAAAACACAAGCAAATTTGAAGGGGCAATATATTCAAGGATGCATTACAAATTATGATCTTGAAAGATTAGTAGAGAGGGTGCATGAACTGAATCAAGGCAAGCAAAAAGAGCCAACTGAGCTGGATACAAAGGAGTCAACAGATGGAACTGAAACTGAAGCTAATTCTATCACAGACACTGAAGAGGAAGAATCTGATAAGGAACCAAACATTCCTGAACTAAATGTTGAGCCAAAAGAAGAACCAGTCAAGCTAAGTGTTGAACCTAAATATACGACTGTCATGCCGACTTCTGCAAGTAATTCAAGGAAATCGAAGTTGTCAATGTTGATGGATATGTGTAAGTTCATGCATAATCAAAAACAAACTTACTGGAAAAATTAAAGATGACTTAATTCGAAATACTTTTAAGAATATCTCTAATACTTTTGTTCCTGAGTTCTCAGATACTATCTTTGAGACATGGACGGAAATACTGACGATGCAAGTAGAGATAGAGCTAAAAAATACAAGGGAATGAGTCGAAAAAATAAAAGGGGGATTCTTGTCCTGTTATTTATTTAATTATTTTTAAGTCCTTAGGAATTTATTTCTTTCATAATTAGATTTAATTTCTACAGAATAAAACATAGCAAGCATGAACAAACTTAGCACTTCTTTAGAAAGAATAAGACTAAATGATGTGTTAATGGGAATGAACATGTCTAGGATTGGGTTATTAGGGAAGACTTGGTACTTAAGCAGTCTTAATGACTCACCTCTCTTTCTTTACAACCCTACCTGATGTCCAGTTTTCATTCATTGCTTTGTTCTTGCAATGAGGACATTGCTTCTTTTTAAAGGGGGTAAGGCAAATAAATTGCTCAAACTTTTAAATTTTTCAAGTATGTTTTAATCATTTCTTTCATAAGTATGTTTTAATAAATGAATGTTTAGAGATATTCTTGTTACTAAGTTTTTTGTATGCAAGTATGAATGATGATTTTATCTAAGTGAAAGTATGTTATCATAAAGAATGGAACACTTGTATGATCTTAGCCTTAGTAATGTTTGCCATGAAAACTTAGTTCTTTTGAGATTGAACATGCATGAAGGTTTATATCTTTAATGATATAGGCACTATTTCTTTGGATTGTTTGAGCCTTTTCAAGCCAACCCTATGATATTAGACCCTTGAAACAATAATTTTGAGCTTAAAGGCCTTTTTTTTTTTGCAATGAGCCTACATTATAAGCCAATTATCATCTTTTTAAATTTATCCTAAATTTGTGCACCTATCTTAACTAAAGTTGGCTTAGGAATCAACATTTGAGGAAATTTTCATAAAGATGTATGTGCTCATGTGTTAAAAAAAGCGAAGAAAAGTTCGTTCAGTCTCCAAAAAAAAGGAAAAATGTATGAGTTCGAGTTCAAAATGTTCCAAAGTTCACTTAAAGAAAAAGGTTGTATTACGAGCAAACTAAGACAAAGTTAAAGGTTAAGATTTTTAAACTGAAATGTCCCATCTCTTAAAATCCCTACCTTTAACCGAGCCCCATTACAACCTTATAAAAGACCTGTGTATTTGATGATTATGTCACCTACATTAGTGGAGAGGAAGTCCTAAGTTCAACATATGAAGATCATAAATAAGCCTTGTGATTGTTTGCTTAATTATAGAAAATTATGTTGAATGAAGAATGTTATCTATGGCTGTGACATATATGCAAACTATGATTCGTGTTGGCATATTTTGAAGCTTAGTATAATCTTAAGGAATGTTTGTATATGAATTACTTGTTAATAAAGAAGATCGATAAGCATGAAGTTATTAATGCATGATTATGGGACAAAGATTCATGTTGCTTACACAATTAGCAATTTTGACTTAGCAAGACCTTTTTCTGTGCATAAACATTACTCAGGACAAGCAATGATTTAAGTTTGGGGATGTGTAAACGGAAAACTATATATGATTTTTCCTATGTAATTTATCACCTTTTTACTTAAATCTGTTGTTAAAACTAGGTAATTATTTAATAAATTAATGAAATATGTGAAAATATGAAATTAGGACATAAAAATTGTAATAGGCCCAATCTGTCCGGCCCGTTAGTGAAATAAACCAAATAAATAAATGAATAAAATAAAACCAAATTAAAAATTAAAAGTCCAAAAAGTAACACAGTCCAGTCCTTTACATCAACAAGCCCAAATCCTAGTAGACCCAACTAGCCTAAAGTTTCAAGACCCACTAAGCCCAAACATTACAAACCAAACACCAGCCCAATACCCAGCCCAAATCAAGGCCGAAACCCTAGCAACAAGTAAGCCCCAGCGTTCCCGCACGTGCCAAGCTTCGGCCCTCACGCATGCGCCATCGCCTCCGTACCTCCATGTCCGCACCCCTGCTCTCTGTACCTGCAAGAGACGAGCAAACGCGCAGCAGAAAATAGAAAACGAACGAAAAGAGGGGTAGAAATCGGCAAAAAAAGAAAAAATAAGAAAAAAAAAGAAATAGAAATTTGTATTCTTTTGATTTTTTTAGTTTAGTTTTTTTGGCCTATAAAAGAAAAAGGGAAAAGCTTTTGTAATCGGTTACAAACACACAGAAAAAAAACGTACAAAAAACACACACGCATATTGTAAAAAAAATTCAGAGAAATTGAAAAGAAAGAAGTTCGAAAGGTGATCCTTCTTTGTTTTTTTTAGTGATATTTCTCGTTTCTTTTGATATTCGTGGTTATTGAGAGAAAAAAGTGGAGAAAATGAGAGGAGAGACTCACCTTGGAGGTGGGAGCGCCGCATCCTGGTTCACTCCACCGGAATCGGAGTCTGGACCGGATGAATAGGGGGCTGGAGCGGCGCGACTCAGGAATGAGGGGATTAAATTTTTAGTTTTTTTTATCTTTTTCTTTTCTTTTCTGTTTAGGGTAATGTTAGCTTTAATGTTGGTTAAAAGGGAAATCATGAAACGTCACCATTTGGGCCGAATTCAATGGCCCTAAAATGGTGTTGTTTAGGCCGCAACCCGATGACCTGACCCAGACACGGCTAGAGGGAGGGATATTTGCGCGACCAGTCCTTCCCTTTCTGGAATTTTTGAATCAAGAGCCTTCTTCCTTTCTGATTTAGCCCCGTATTCTGCTTTGATTTCATTTCAATCCAGCTTGCAACGCTGCGTTTTGGGGAAGCGGGATATTTCCCAATCAGGCCCCCATGTAATACGCGTGTTGCAGCATGGTCCCCCATTTTTGCTTAATCTTATTTATTCCCTGTTAATTCGATTTTATTTGTGATTTAATCCTTCTTAGTATTATGTTTTTTTAGAAATTTATTGTTATTTTTATTATACTTATTCTTATTATTATACTTTCTTTATATATTTGTTTTTCATATATATAAGTAACTATACATCTTTATAGAAAATTAATTTTTAATAATAATGCTTTTTATTTTTATATACATGCATATATATAATATGATTTCTTTTCTTTTAGTATACGCATATATAATGATATATTATCATTTTCGAATGATATTTTTTTCTTTTCTTTTATTTATTTTTTTAAACATAAAGAAAAAAGCCTTATACCTCTAAAATTTGTTATTTTATTTTATTTATTTAACTCTTATATATCATCACTAGGTATACACTATTATTTTTACTAAGTTTTATTTATATAGATTAGAATGTAGATATTAATTCCAAGCTATTCACTTTTATTTTACTTCGTTTTTTATTTCTTTGTGTTTTTAAGATCTTTCATTAAAATTTATTCAAACCTTTTTTTATTCCCTTACTAAATTATAGTAAATATTTGCATTATTTATTGTTATCACTGTTTTTTTTTCTTTACTTTTTATTGTATTATTTTCGTTTGTTTTTTTAATTGATTATGAATTTATGGGTTGCTTAATTTTTTTATATGGATGTTTGTATAATATGATTTAAATCAATGTTTGTATTAGACTATTATTCGTTTAATTGTTTTCTAATTTAAGTTTGAATTATTAGATGTATCTTTATTCAATCATGTTCCGTTTGTAGAGTTGTATTTTGTTAAAGTCATAATCGTTTTATTTTATAAACTTTAAAAAGGCTTGGCGTTCGTAGGTTCTCGAGAGAATCAGACCCTAACTTACTGGGCTTCGATTCTTCTCGATGAATTTAGACGATCAAGCGTCCATTTTATTAATATCACGATTAAAATTCTTAAGGTTTCAAAATGTTTGATCCTAACTTACTGGGTACAACATTTTGTTATCTCGTTTTGTTAAATAAAGGCAACGTTTGATGTTTAAGAATTTCGAGAAAATGAACCCTAACTTATCGGATTTGGATTTCTCGATTGACTTAAATAGTCAAGTATCCTTCTAAAAGCACATGATCTTCTAAAAAGGAATAAATCTAATTTCGAAGATTGAATGTTCACACCTTAACTCACTGAGTGTGGCAATTTATCTCTTTGAAATGAATGCGTCTTACCATTAAAGTTTTCTTACCAAAGGATCGTATCTTATAATCTTTTCAAAATTTTGACATTAAGATATCAAACAATCAATTCAGTACTAAGTTTGGGCGTTACGAGGGTGCTAACCCTTCCTCGTGCGTAACCGACTCCCAAACTTATTTTCTCGAATCTCATAGACCAAAATGGTTTTAAGGTGTACCGATCACACCTCAATAAAGGATCGGTGGCGACTCCCTATTTTATTTTTAAAGTCAATCCCCGTTTTTTTTTCAAACAACAAAAAGTGGTTTCGACAAAAATTATTAAAATGTGATTTTATGGTTTATTATATAGTTTTCATGCAATAAATGACTTATTTTATATTAATTTAAATATATTATATTTTTTAAGACATAAAGTGGGTCATGCATGATTAAATTAAATAATAAAATATAAAATTATATTTAATAATTCATTTTAAAATATTTCATTAATAATTTGGGTTTTAATTAATTAATTAAATTGGATAAATTTAATTCTTTGGTCCTCTAACTTGTTGATTTATTTTCGACAAGTTTGATAGCTTTGCTGGATTACAAAACTGTCCAAATTGGAGACCAAGTCAAGCCAAAATTCGGCTGCGCATGGCTATCAATAAACCACTTTTTAGTTTAATTACACAAGGTCCTTGAAAAGTTAAAGAAATTAGAGATTTACCTAAAGATTTGCACTTGACCGAGTCTCAGTCCTGAGTTGTTGTGGCACTCAAATTGACCAAAAATCAAAGAAAAATCAGCTCAACTTACTAAAATTATGGTCGACCACCCATGGAAGATGCTTCAAAAGATGGAAACTCCTATTTTTAACAAACTATCTCTCTCTCCTCACCTATAAATAAGACCCTCTCATTCCTTCATTCATCATCCCTCAAGCATCCATCAAGCATCATTCTCTCTTTTTCTCTCAACCTTTTCCATTCCCACTCCTAGCATATCTCTTCATAGATATTTTGGCAATTAAGCCACTTAAAGAACCCTTGGTCAGCCACCTTGGAGAACCATCAGCAAAGTAGCAAAGCAGAGGAGCGAAAGAGTCTCGTCAGTCAAAGTCTTGGGTGATAGCCACTCTGAATTGGGTTTAATCTTTTTTTTCTTTAACTTAATATAAATATGTTTGTTATGTGTTCTTTGTTCTTGTTTACAACAATGTTAGCTTAATTTTATTTAAGCTAGGATGATTACTTTGATTAAATAATATTTATTTGATTCATGCTTATAATGTTTGTGCCTCAATTGATCATGTTCTCAATTAAAATCAAGTATGTATTTCGTTCATGCGTGATTGAAATGCACCTGAATTAGCTAAGCGACCCTAACCAGACGATGGCTAATGGACGCATAATTGAAATGTGCATGATCAATTTAGATCCTAACACGATTAAATTGTAGGTTGTATAACAACTCTAACCAAGCTCTGTTATCTGCATAGTTTTTAGATTTGTGTGATTAAATTGTTTCAAACCTAACATGTCCTTGTTACCTCACACGAATTCTAAGAAACCCTTAGTAAATAAGGATCAGTAAAATGCGTATTTACTAAGTAAAGGATTCTAAAAGGACCTAATGTGGTTTCCAAACTCATGAAAGATCGAGTTGCCATGGAATGTTTTTCTAAATGTTATTAAGCATGTTGATAAAAAATTGAGTTTAATTAAAGTAATTGTCCTAGTTTATTTATGTTATAATTGTTGCAAATTGTGTTTAATTTTACTAAAATCTATTCCAATCATATAGTTTGCATACTTAGGATAATTGGCATTAGGGATCATTGCATTTAGTTTAATATATTTTAATCGCCACTTCTCAACTATATTGTGTTTTTATTTACCAAATTGTTAATATAATTTTACAAATTAAATGACTTAGCACAAATACAATCCATGTGGAGACAATAACTCGATACTTACTTATTACTTGATAACGACTGTGTACACTTGCACAAACTTAAGCGTTACAGAAATCGACAACAAGCTGTGTTTTTGTCCTAGTTTGCGGCTCGATAGTGTGAATAAGTTAACACCCATAACCCATTTTCGTTTTTGGAATAGGGTTATGAAGTATTACTGTACAAAACAGAACATTTTATAGCCAATAGAAATTAATTTTCAAATTAATTTAATAAATCCATAAGAAATTAAAAATGGAATAAATCATACATTTACAGGCCATAAATTAAGCCTGCGTGGCCTTAAAAATAGCTTTCGAGCAACCAGGGACCAAATCAAAACAAATTAGAACATTTTAGGAAAAACTAAAAAATTTCACCTATAGGGGTCACACAGCCGTGTATCCAGGTCATGTGACAGAGCCCAGACCATGTGGCTATCCCAAATGCCCGTGTGACTACCCCACACACTCGTGTGTCCAATCATGTGCTCACCTGTGTAACTCACTGACTTGCCTCACACACCCTTGTCTCACAGCCCGTGTGAATCCTGTACCTAACACGCTTAGGACACACACCCATGTGGGTTGCTCGTGTGACACATTGTCATTGACAGCCCATGTCCCAGGCGGTGTGTTCCCAAAAATGATCAAAATCATGTTATTTCCTCACCCAATTGCATAGGTATCTAAACCAATTCATAATACATGTTCACAAGTCTGTAAACACACCTTTAAACAACCAAAACATGTCATTATCAATCACCTAAAACCATACCAAGTATCATATACCAAAACACATTATAATGCTCATGTTACTCATTATCAAAATAATCATCTATAAACATACACCAAACTAACCCATTTCAAACACAGCACACCAACTTAATATGACACTTACCATTTCATAGCCTTATACTCAAATTTACTTTAAGTTTAACAACCATACTATAAAGACTATCATTCTATCATCAAGTACCAAACATCAGAAATAGCCATGAAATATAGCATAATAACCATTTGCCCTATTACATGCCATATAAGCCAAAATGTTTACATAATCTACCCAAAAGATTCATTGGGATAGTGTGATTCTTTGGGTTGATCCGATCTCCCAATCACAAAATGTAATCTAGAAAACAAAGGACAAGGCACGAGTAAGCTTATATGAAGCTTAGTAAGTTCGCTAAATTAAACGATAAATCTTACCAAATTAAACATAACAGATCAAATTATAATACTAAATAACGAAGTTCCTATTAATCACAGCTCACAATAGGTGAGTATTACACAGTTAATTAATACACGTCATATTCTCAGTCGTTGTATTAATTAGATCTCATTTCAGGTAACCAGAAGATATCACTCATTCGAGTTAATTTTAGAGTTTTGACCGACTCACGATCTTGCTCACACAAGCTGCACAAAATTCGCAACACATGCAGGATCTTAAGCCATCGCTACAATTTGTATCACTAGTACATAGTACCCACTAAATAATCACTAGCTCACGATGCTGCTCACACAAGCTGTAGAGAATCCGCAACACATGCAAGATCTCAGCCATCGTTAAGGTTTATATCACCGGCTCAATAGTTAAGTATAACATTGGATATAATCATAATAAACATGGAATATATATAGTTATAATATAGAAATAACGGTACGAAACTTACCAAACAGATTTGCAACAACAGTCAAAGTAAAAAGACTACTCAACTACTTTGTCCTTTCCTTGGTTATCAACACGTTCTTGATCTAAAATAATAGTTTCATTCAATTAACTAAAGCAACAGCAAGATTAAATCATTTTATGCAATTAAGTCCTTTTTGATATTTTACAAAATTACCCTTAATATTTTACTTTTATTCAATTTAGTCCTTAAGGCATATACATGCAAATGAACTATTTTTTCTTTTAAATTCAAGCTTAGTTGAATTGTATTGGGTCTCTCCACAGCCTATAATTTCAGGTGTTTCATAACAAATCCTTGTACTTTTACCACTTTCACATTTAAGTCCTTAAACATTAAAATTACCAAAAATTACTTTACAAAATAATCCTATTTTACAACCAAGCTTAATAATCTAACATAAAACTTCAAGAACAGCTCAAACTCATCAATGGAATAATCCAAAACATTTGAAATTTTTACAAATTAGTCCTCAAGTTAGCTAGATTAAGCTAATAAGAGCTCGAAAACATAAAAATTACTAAAAATGAGCAAGGTTTACTCACCCAATCGAAGAACACAAGCTTGGTCGAAGCTTTCAAGCCCTAAAAATGGCCATTCGATTCTCACCACAAGAAAAAGAAAGAAAAAACATTATATCAACCTTTAATTTTAACTTACCATTTAATTATTTTCAATTTTAACCTCTAAATGGTAACTTATAAAATCATTAAAACATGTCCATCAATGTCCATAACATAATTATATGGTATAATTACCATCTAAGAAAGGTTTAATTGCACAATTGGTCCTTCAATGGTTTCAAATTTTAAACTAAACAAGCTTAATTTCAATTTAACCCTAAACTAATTAGGACTAAATGAGCAAATATTCCAAAAGTTAGTGGGTTAATCATATCCACCGTTTGGACTTTTTGACCATGGTCTAATCACCATTTTGGTCCCTTTATTAATTTAAATCTATAGTGATTAGCTTTTACCTCTTTTACAATTTAATCCTTTTACCTTAATTAAGCAACCAAACATCAAAATTACTGAACCAAACTTCAATTCACCTATAATACGACTTTGTAAATATTTAATAAAAGTATTTACAGCGTTAACTTACAAAAACAAGATCCTAATACTTAATTTTCAAAAACCACTTGACTTTTGGACTAAACCACTTATATTAACCATTAATTCGATTAATTAAAATTCATCAAATCAAAATTCAATTAAAATTTATTATTGACTCGTATAATTTAAATACTAAATAAAAGAACTTACTCATCAAATTTGTGATCCTAGAACCACGATTTTCGACACCACTGAAAAATAGGTCGTTACAATAAGTGTCAAGCAAGGTTACACTGCTAACTTCACTATGAAGAGTTGTAACACCTTATACTCGACCCAACCCGACCGTCAGGTTTAAATTACAAGGTGTTTCATTCATTGCTGGAGCAATTATGATCAATCTAAATATCATTTCATATCATTAGGCATGCAAAACGAGTATTATTAACAAATAATATGATAATGAATCATTCTCGGATCTTATACGGGCTTACAAAAGGTCTAAAGTTATCCTAAGATTGAATTAGGATTGAATTGTAAAGTATTCAAATTTTAATATTTACATCGCGACTTTGAGGGTTCCTCGTCACGACGTGACACTAACATGGCCTCATCACGGCAATGGGGTTCCTCATTGCGACAATGCACATTCTACATCGAAACGCCACATACTGTTTTTGAATTTTTGTAACACCCTATACCTAGTCTGGTCTTCAAACCTATAGGATGCTACAACAGTAAACTGGAACATTCGCAAGAAATTTATTCATTATTATTCAATAATCAATAAATACAAGTTAATTCCATGTTAAACATGCATTACAATCAAAATCCAGTCTTAGTCAAGCTTTTGATCAAGTTCAAAACTAAATCGGGACCAACCTGAAACATTTACAAAATAACAGGTAAAATACAAAACATAGGTTACCAACCACTCAAACAAAGCCAAAATGGTCAATTCATAATAAATTACAATCATTTCCATATTATTCAATCATATTGGGACATAAATCAAACTTACAAAACATTAAAAACAAACCGGGAATAATTGTGGATTTAAAAAATATTTTTACAAAATATAGGCAAATTATGAAAACAGGGGTCACACGACCGTATAGCCAGGCTGTGTGACAAGGTAGGGACCGAGTGGTGTAGAGACATGGCCGTGTGGCTCAACTTTGTGACAGAGTTCAGACTGTGTGAAAGGAGACATGCGATCGTGTCTCCAAACCTTGTAACTAACTAATGTCGTGTAGACCTTAAATTTTAAATTTTAAGCAGGGCATATGGTCGTGTTACCCATCATGTGGGGCATACAGCCATGTGGTAGACCATGTCAAGGCCATGTGTACCTAAAACACCTTTAATCTTAACCAATGACATATACATTTTGTTAGAATTCAAGCTATATCATTTACATCTATTTATACCAACTCAAAACTCATTAAACATGTCAAAACATGCTAATTAAACATTCAATCTAAGCCTAACCAATACGCACTCAGTGACACCACATTACAATCATAAAACAACAACCATCCAAGTCATTCAACTAATTCATTCTAGCATAAAAAATTAGCCATATTCATACCAAAACTTACTATCATAAACACCTAAAGTGCCATTCAAACTTGACTCATAGCAACACATTACCAAAATACTAAAATGCATTAGGCATTTCATACATCAAGTTTGCATATATAAGTAAATTTACAACCAAGGTACCAAAACATAATCAATACTTGCAAAGTAAACATCCTATATACATGCCATAAGTAACCAACTTTCCAATTTCAAAAGTCTACCGAATCAAGTGATGGTAGGTGTAAGCTTCTCGCTAATTCGATTAACACGTTCCAGACATCCAAAATCTACAAAAACATAGTAACCCGAGCATGCATATAATATACTTAGTAAGCTCATACAATATAAACAAATAGCTTACCTTAACCATTCAAAAATAACATGAAAAAACTTCACCTATCATAGTATTCAAAACATCAACCATATGAGATTTAGCCCAAACCACATATATAATTTCAAATGGTAAAATACGAACTTTAACTCAAAATTCATCATGGACCCATTTTCCAATTTATCACTTTCCATCATATATCCTTGTCATATTTATTCATATCATGACATAGTTCAACAATTTCAGGTCAACAAATAACAAACATATGGAGATTTAGAGTTCATATTTCATCCACATTAATGATACAATTTCACATTGTATATCCTTTGATTTTCTTATGGAAGTTGTAAAAGAACTCAATACACAAGTACGTAACATATGCTCGTCCGAGCTAATCGTATACAGAAAAATATGTGTCAGGTTACCCGTCCGGGATAAACCATTGACAACACAAAAAATAGTCTGGTCAGGGCTATAAATACATGTAAGGTTACCAGTTTAGGCTAAACCTTTAACACGACAATAGATTACCAGTCCAAGCTAAATCTATGTCAAATGTATATCCAAGCCCGCAACAAATGCTGAAGCTTAGTTCAGAATGGGAATCATTCAAAAATCTCGTGTATAAGACTTTTACTTGGTCCATCGAAAATATTTCAGAATTCAATTTATTACCATATAGTATGATTTCCATTTCAGTAGTTTATATATAAATAATTAACTACTTTGAATAACAAATTGTAACACAGAAACTATTATGAACTTACCTGTCAAAGTAATTTAATTATCAGGGACTAATCAATTTAATTCTTTTCCTTTTCCTCGTACGTCCTCTGGTTGATGATATTCTTGATCTAAAGTATAATTTAATTCAATTAAATCAATTTAAACCACATAAACAATCAAATTTATGAATTTAATCCCTTTTAATCACATTTTACAAGTTTACCCCTAAACTTTTACATTTCATTCAATTTAGTCCCTAAAATCGAAACTATTGAAAATTTAACATTTAAGCCCCAATACACATAACCGATTCTAATTCCATCCATAATCATCTTTTAATCACTTGAAAATTAAAATATTTTCATGCTAATTTTAACATATTTACATATTAGTCCTTAAATGCAAAACTAACAAAATTCACTTAACAAAATAGTCCTAAAACATTTCCAAACTTTAAAATCTTCCATTTAATATAAAAAAATCCAAAAATTATTAATGAGAATTTTAACAAACTTTAAAAAATTTGAAAATGGAGATGCAAATTAGCTGGATCTAATTACAACGAACTCAAAAACATAAAAATTACTATAAACAAGTGGAAAATGGCTTACATGCATGCATATAAAGTCGTCGAACCTTCATTAAACATTAATGGAGAAAAGATGAAGATGATGTTGTTTGTTTGTTATTTTTTATCATTAAACATTAATTTAACATAATTTATTCAAATAGATTAAGCACTAACAGTATGAAACATTGAAAAAGTGATAAATTGATACTTTAGACCTTAAACAAACATTAATCTTGCATTTTAGTTTATAGAAATCAATATTAGTTAAATTTTATGATTTTTATAATTTAGTCCTTTTTCCTTAAATTAACTATCCAAACGTTAAAATTTCTAAACCAAAATTTAATACACATATATAACAACTCTATAAATATTTAATAAAAATATTTACGGGACCAATTTATGGAAATGAGGTCCCAATACCTTATTTTTCAAAACCACTTAACTTTAGGGACAACCATTAACTAATTATTCAGTTAAATAAAATTTATCAAATAAAATTCACTTTATCATAATACTTGACTTATAAATATTAAATAATAATATTTACATACTCACTCATCGGAATTATGGTCCCAAAACTACTATTTCTGACACCAATGAAAAATAGGTTGTTACAATTTTTCTCATGGAACCTTAACTAGCAACTTACCAAATCAATTTTTATAAACTTTCGATCCAAGACCAATCGATACATATCACTATAAAGGTTAACTAACAAATGCAATTCATTCAAATATTTACCTATGCACATAAACTAATATATATAACTATGCTACCTCTTAGATTACTCCATATGATATACAAGCACATTTATATACAAGATTCCAAAACAACAACATATAATCAAATATGCAAGCCAATTCGTTTTATACATCTTCTTTTACCATTTCTGGATTACCTATTTAAGCTTCAATGCAACAAAATCATTAGCTTAACTGAAAATCGACTTGATTTAGAATTGTTTTTAGGATGCGGGATCTACTGCTACACTCTCGAAAATCAACTATACTTGTGCATGGAGAAAACAAATTGTATGCTGAGGAAATACACTCAATGGTAAATCTAGAAATCAAGACAATATAAACAAACTTAAGTAAAAACATGCACTCCATTCAAGTTTCAATTTACAAACCATTACAATGTACTCATACCAAAGCATCTTCATTTTCAATATGATAAGTACATAAGTTTACCAATTCTTAGTAATTTCATATATCTTTGAACTCATTTCATTTTTCATTTCCAATTTCATATATTTTTATTCATATACCATTCTTGTAACAAACATATACATACATCCCATTTCATACCATACTTTATTTCATTTTTGAGCCCTTTGGCTCATTAATATGCGATCGGCCTCCAGAGCTCATTTGGACCCATTTTGCATATCATGGTATTACACATTTCAATCTTAATGCATATATCAATTTAACCAAGTCTTTTATCTTTAATCCTATTAACCTGACATGGAATCAAAATGGATATACGGATCCATCAACCCGTGTTACTTGGCAACGATGACACTATATGAGAACATACTACCACCCCGGATTGCCTGGTAACGATGGCTTTCACGATCTACTCATTTTGTCACCCCAGTTTGCCTGGAAACAATGACTCTATATATACAAACTATCACCCCAGGTTTACCGGCAATGATGGCTTTCATAATAATATCCTGACCCTATGGAAGGCCAAATATATCTGACTCGATCCAAATAGCTAATAAGGTATTCAACTTTTGGCTCATTTTATGCAGTTTAAATCACACTTTATCATTTTTTATTTTATGACAAGGTCATTGGACGAGCATTGATCGAGTTGCTTTCATAATGGTATGTCATTAGGGAGAGCTCAGTCACAATACTATAGTGGAATGACTTTGTGACTAAATGAGTTTATAATTAATAAGCAAAAAGTTAGAACTTAATTATAAATTATTTGAGCCCTAATCACATATGTCCAATCGATCCTTCTACTAGCTCGTTGAAACCAGAAATGAACTATATGTTGAATCAAATGAATAGAAATGGTAAAGTTAAAGAAATAGAAAACATTCGAAAATGAATGTGGTTTTCTCATTTAGTATGGAAATGAGCTGAAAATTAATTTATGGTTTTTTCAATTATTAATTAATTAATTAGTTGAAGTTCAAAATTGGAATTAAATTAATTGGTCATGGCAAATTCGTTGAATATAGAAAAATTAAATATATTTTCTCATAGATTCTTTTAAGGTAAAGTTTCCATGATTTTAATGGAATCAAGTTTGAGTTTAAAAAATTATTTAATTGGAAAATTAATTAATTTATGATGTTTATTTTAGGAAAATAGAAAGCATGTATATGGTTTAATTCAATTATAAAATGTTGGGTCAAAAGTCTAAGAAACACTTATAATTGGAACCGATACAGAGAGAGACCGAAAAGCCTCTCATGCTAGATACATGGGACGACAAACCCTAGTATATTTAACTAGGGTTGCCACCTCTCTCTCTTCTAGTTCAACTAGGAAGTTATTTTTCTATTAAATAGACTTCTACTAATTCAATAATGATTATAAATGGATGGCATCGATAAGGCTAAATATACAAGAAGTTACACACAACTTTGAGATATTGTTATTTTGCATGTAAATAGTGAGAATTTATTTTTTATATAAATTCTATTTTTTTGGGAATAATAGTTCTACCGATTTCTATTAGAAAGAGTTTTACTTTCCCGCTTAAAGTAAAGTAAATATTTTTTGGTTCTATGTTTGATTCGAATTTTTTTGAGCCCAAACTTCAAGCAGTTCGTGGTACGAGAATAGCGGATAAGGTTGTTCAGTTGAAAGTCAGGAACGACAAGGATCTATCTAGCCTAAAACTTAGTAATTATTGTATTTAGATGATTTAATTGTAACACCCCTAACCCCTCTCCATCATCGGATTAAGGTCACGGGCATTACTAACACATCATACAATTAATCAATCATAATTACACATATATATACTAGCCATTAACAATATAATATACAGGGGCAGGTCATAAACAATCAGATCATATCATACTAGAATATTATACAATCAAATAATGATTTATGCTATGCAATGCTAAACTTGGTTTTTCACTGTTTACACTCTTATCACTATTTATACATTGCTAAACTTAGTCTTCCATTTTCTATACTCTTATCACTATTTATGCCTTTTTGAATGTCATAATTCGGATACGTACAAGACTATTCCAATTATTAGCATCAGAGTATTCGTTCATACTCCGTCTACGATTATCTTTTTAATTTATCTTCGACGATGTTAATGGAATGCACTTAATTTAGTTTGCTAATCCACCCCAATACAGAGTAAAAATTACTCTTACAACCCCTATTTCGAGTCTACGGGACATTAAAAGCAGTTTAAAAACAGGCAGGGACTAATTTGAAATAATTTTGGAAGTTTAGGAAATAATTACAAAAAAATTGATTTCAAGGGTCACACACCCATGTGGCCAGGCCGTGTGCATCCAAAAGTACCTTAAAACTCAAGTTTACCATTTCCTACTTACTTGGGCACTAAGAAACTAAGTTACCAATCATTTAACCTATTCAAAAAAGGATTAAACATACCCAAAATACACCAAATTCATCACCTAATATGCCTAACCAGTGTACCCTCATTAGTACCACATTTTATATGTTCAAATACATCAACAACACATCAAACATTCAAAAATTTCATTCATATCACATTTACCATATTTGAACTAAGTTTCAACTTCTAAAGTTACCAAATATGAAGCTAAGCATATACCAAGCATTATGTTAAGCTACCAAACTTTAAACTATCACATACCAAAATATAAACTAGGCTAACATACCAACATAGCCTTAACCATACCATATACACATTTAACCATCATTTCACTAGCAACTAAGTTAACAACATCTTATAAAGAATATCAACAAAAGACTCCCTAGGTACATGCCATTACAAAATGAAATATCACCACACTTGAGCTCGGGATTTGTGATTTGATGCTAAGTTGGTGATAAATCAAACAGTACCTAGCCTACGTATGAAAAACAAAATCTCACGCTAAATAAAACTCAGTGGTATTTTTATAATCTAAATAATATAAACTTGATATAAGTATTTAAAATGCGAAATGCAACAAGTAAGCTATGTTCATGTGTTTCAATACAACTAATGTCTCAATTTCATGAATGTATATCATCACATATAAGCATATACTCAATTTGATAATAATCACATTTTTCTCAATACACATATATTCATAATCAATATATTTCATAATATACAAAATCAATTCATTTCATTTCAATTATGAATTTAATTCAATCCCAAAGTACCAAAGTACTCACCTCAAATGCTTACCATATGCAAAAAATTATATATGCAATAATCTACTATTTAATTCAGATTATAGAAACACAAACCGTGATTTTCGAGCTATTCGATGTCGATTTTATCCTTCCCCTTTTTACTCGAGGATTCCAGTATGACGTTAGCTACGGAAATAAACAATTAAACCACATTAATATTACACATTTCAACTTCACATTAAATTTCAATTTTCATACTATATTTTGCTTATTCTTCAATTTAGTCCCTAAATCAAAACTAATCTAACACTCCACATTTAAATTCAACTTTTTATACTAATTTCACTCTAGGCTAACTTTAGCTTTCTCTTTTCCAATTTGACCCCTTAATTTTGAATTTTTCATAATTTAGTCTCTATTGCTCAAAATCAACAATTTATTTTACAATTTAATCCTTTTCCATTTTCAACTTAAAAGTCTATCTATTTAATCTCTAATACTTAAACTATTCAACAATATTAACATCTAAAATCTTGAACAATACTAAAAATTAAGACATGGGTCGGGTAGCCCTAGATAGTGAGATTCCAAAAACGTAAGAATTACAAGTATAGGGACTAAATTGCACTAACCAATTTTAATTTCAACCTCAAACCCCCTTAGTCGTGTGTGACTCTTCTTGCCATTTCTTTCTTTGTTTTTCTTTTTGTTTGCATGTAACAGAGAATGAAATATTCTCTTTCTTTTCTTTTGATTTTATTTTATTTTATTTATTATTATTATTGTTGTTGTTGTTGTTGTTGTTGTTGTTGTTATTATTATAAAACATACATAATATATGTATACATTAAAGTTAACTTAATCTATATAATACACAGGCAAATTCATTAAGCTTTAACCGGCCACCACTCACCATCATTAATTAAGTGGCATAATTGCTGCTTTAGCCCCTTTAGTTTATTTCAATTTATAATTTAACTTTTAACCCTTATGCGATTTAGTCCCTGTACCTTAATAACTCCAAATTTTGCAAAATTCACTAATCCAAAAATTAATTAGCTGCCCAACTAACTTCGTAAATATTTAATTAAATATTTACGAGTCTGATTTATGAAAATGGAGTCTCATAAATACATTTTCTGACACTCTCGACTATCGAGTCGTTACATTAATAGCTTAACTAATAAATGTGGATGGTCCAAAAAGGCAATTAGACCTTAGATGATATAAGTGGATGGTCAAGTGTGGTTTTGATGAAATTTTAATTAATTTTAAAGGTAAAAAAGGTAAATAAATATTTAATAAACAAAATTAAAACATGAAATTTGTCATCTTCTTCCTAAATTATTCTTGTTCAACCAAATATCCATGATATTCTAAGCTTGGAGAATCGACCAAACTATACTCTTTGCACGTGAGTGATTCTCTTACCCGTTTCTTGTAATTTTATAATTTTGAGATCATTGCAACTAGGTCCAGCTAGCCCGTACTTTTATTTTTGAATCTGTTTAAAATTTTAGAAGTTGCCATTGATGAATCTTGAATGTTTTTTTTGATAATCATGTATTTGAAGCTTTGGTTGTGTTGTTTGATGATTTTGTAAAGTAATTTTTGTTAAAGTTTGATTTTAGGGCTAAATTATGAAAATGTAAAAATTTTAGAGTTTGATAGTGAATTTGATATTTATTAGGGACTGCTTAAGGGATTAATATATTCGGCTAGAATATTGACTTAAGAAAAATGCTTAATTTTATTATTTTTAGGTTAAGGGACTAAATTGCAAAAGTTGTAAATATTAGGGGTAATTATGGAAATTTAAAAAATAAAAGTGTATAAAATGTAATGTGAATTGGAATGTGAAATGTAAGCTAATACTTGAAGAATTTTATATTTTAGATCAAGACCCTGTTGATACTCGTGGAAAAGGAAAAATTACAGAATATACCCAGAACTTTTGCAACTACTACAATTCAGACCAGGTAAGTTCATACAATTCATAACTTAACATCTTTATGGAATGTTTGATGATAAAATGTAATGTGATAATTATATTTGATTATAAATGTTGTAAGTTATTTGATAAAAATTGTTGAAATTCTTTACTTGGATCAGATTGAATGCGGGATAGAGTATAGTCAAGATATGGTGTGTTATGGGAGTTTGGAGTGGAGACAGTTGTGGAGTGATATATATGTGTTTCCCGAGTAAACCAAGGTTTAGCATTTGTTGTGAACACTCATGTTATACTCTCTATTTTGGTGTGTTTCTGTTGGATTAAATCTTCGGAGCTACTGGTGTGTTTCAGATGGATTAGCTTTAATGAGCATTTGGTGTGTTTCGGATGGACTAATTCTTCTGAGCATCTGGTGTGTTTAGTTGGTATTGTCTATGTTCGTTCATCGAGTTAAAGATCTCGATAAGGTATATTGTTTATAGATTTTGATGGATTTGTCATTAATTTGAGTTTTTAATTGAACTTTTATGATTTACCGATTGAGATTTTGGATGGTAAGGAACATTCATGGTTGTATTATTATTTGATTTGTAGTACTTACTTCGGTAAGATTTATCGATTTAATACGTTGAACTTACTAAGCTTCATTGAGCTTACTTGTGTTATTTGTTGTTCTTGTAGATACTCGGAAGGTTGGACGATCGGATCGACACTCAAGTCACACTATCCATAAATTTTGGTAGTTTTTGGAATGTTCATTTCAGATTATATGGCATGTAATAGGCTTGTATGTCATTACTAATGTTTTGGGATATGTAAAATGTTAAGTATGATCTAATGTGTAAATTGCTAACTTATATGATAAATGTGAATGAGGTAAGATGTTCCAATGCAAATATGAATGATATGTGTTAATGATATGTTGTGCTTGAGGTACCTATGATAGGTACATTGGTTAGGTGAAAGAGTTGATGAATTGATAGTTGTGTTTGATGTTTTATTTTGATGTAGACATGGGCATGTGACTCAGTCGTGTAAGACACATGGCCTAGTGACACAGCCGTGTGTCATCTGTTGAGTGCTTAGGGTGCAAGTTAGTTAGTTACACAGCCTGGCACATGGGCGTGGGGCAATTTCGAATGTTACACGGCTCGACACATGGTCATGTGACCCTACTCAATTAGTTACATGGGAGAGGACATGGGCTGGGACACGGTCGCGTGTCCCTAGTTCGCTTGTTACATGACCTGAGACATGGGCATATGTCTCAGTCGTGTGAGTCGCACGGCCTGGCCACACAACCGTGTGACCCCTATTTTGCAAATTTTTGTAACTTTTTCTCAGACTTTCCTAATGTTTTCAATTTAGTTCTGAATCGTTTGAAGGTATTTTTAGGGCCTCAAGGGCTCGATATAAGGATGAAATGTGTATGTATAATTTACTTATGATATGTTTATGATAATGAATGAATTTATGTTTAAATGTTCCATTTATATGGTAATGCTCTGTAACCCTAATCCGACGACGAATACGGACTAGGGGTGTTACAATGGTACTTTCATGATTCAAGTCAATATAAAAATAGCACTAGCCACATGAATACAACCAATTGATGCTATAAATTCAACCAAGTTGTATACCATTCATGCCAAATACCAAAATTATGCAAAGTTCCCATTTAGCCAAGTTTATACATACATATTAGGTCTTTTATTACAATAACATAACATATTCATTTCATTCCATTTCATACTATCTATTCATTTCTTTTTATTCGATCTTTCTCAATTCAATTGATTCATTTCATTTCCTTGTTAGCCCCTCAGGGCTCGTATAACCAATTTGTGTAACACCCTATATTCAACCCAACCAACGACTCCAAGGTACTGGATGTCACATTCATTTTTGGAGCAACTACGATCAATTAAACACAAGTTCAATTGTTATACATTTAGATATGAGTATTATATGTGTCTAATACGATATATAATTAATTTTGAGTCATATACGAGCTTAAAAAAGCTTAATACCATCCCAAGGTCAAACAAGGACTAAACTATTAAGTTTTTAAAACATTTTAGGTGGGTATCGCGACTTCCATGGCTCAATGTCGAGACCTTGAAGACAATGAGCAAACTTCCCAACCTGAGGACCAAATTGTAAAGCTTTCAAAACATTACAGAGTCGACGTCGTGACGAGAAGGGTCGGCGCAGCAGCATCTAGGGTGTGGAGTCATGACTTCTTCAATGGACCACTAATTTATACATTTCATACATTTCCATGCTCACATATAACAACAATGGTTGGCCTAAAGCCTCAATTAACCATTCAACATATATACAACCAACTTAATATACAATTTCCAAAACATCAACACCCTTTCCATGCATAACCAATAACCATTTCATTCATACTCTACATCATTACTCAAATTTGACCATTTTCAAGTTGAAACTAGATAATCATAAGTACATGCCATTTGACAAAATGAAAGGAACTTTAAAAACTATATTGAGTCGATGGTTGTGGTCTAGATGCTAATTTCACCTCCTTGGGTTCGAGAATTACCTACATGTGCACGGAATAAACAAAGTGTACACTAAGCAATAAAGCTTAATAGTACTTTCATGATTCAAGATATTATAACATAACATTAGCAATTTGACATAATGCACATATTCTCGATATCTACCAATAAATATCCCATAATGCAAAACAATTCATCATATTATACACATATGAGCATACTGTTAGAGTATGCCCAAAGATCAATCATGAGATGGTTGTAATAACATACTTGATTTATCATGTTTATTAATATAAGGCGTTACCATTATTATTTCAGTTTCTTTTCTGTGTGTATAAATAAATTGTTTTATAATAATGTCTTGAGAATAATATGATTATTCTTAAAAGGTCCTTAATCAAGTATTATTGTTGGATAGAACAACAATAATGCATTAAGACTAACATGTAGTTGATTGATGATAAAGAGTTGTCATTGATATGGAGTGTCAAAATCGATGCATGAATATGTGTGTTAGAGAACAACATATTGGACTGACCCGTTATGAGTATGTTTCTTTGATTATTATGTAATTGTACCAACACTACTCATAGTGATTAATGTGTATATGATCCTCAGACTTGAGATCATCATAATCCCAACATCGTGAGTTGTATATTTTGATACAGTCAAACGTACACCGTAATTGGTTGTTCTATAAAGGCTGATGTTGGATATACCACGATCTATGTAGAGGGATATGGTTGATCGATATAGGACAAGCCCCTCCTACATGATAGGAGTAATATCTTAGGCCACTTGATTGAGTGAGACTAGAAATGCATGGCCATGCTCAAATAAGCTAATATGAGATGTCATACTTATTTGTATATCATAGTCTACTTAAGATATCAAGGAACATGGAATGGGCTATGCAAGTGTGACTATTCCATGACTTGTGTTCAATCCAGAGATAAAGGACTTAAGGATTAGTGCATGAAAGGTAGCATGATTTCTTGTGACTTAGGTAGCAATAATGCATTGCTAGGTGCCACTCATTGTTTGTGACATTGGAATCTTTCTAATGTTACTACTAACGTTACAAGAACCTACAGGGTCACCCCCTATAGTTGAAATGAATGGAATAAAACATAATTGGTATTGTGTTTGGTTGTCGCATGAATTAAATTAATTATAGAATTAATTTAATTGGGTAATCAAATATCAAACACATTATATGTACAAGGTTGTTGTATACATAATGAGAACATGATTTTGGTTCGTATATAAATTCAAATAAATATAGTTTGCCAAAATCATTATTATAATTAATGTAATTATAATTTTCGATTTTTAACATTGTTATATTTATTTAATTTTGAGAAACCCTAAAAAAGAGATATAAAATCCCGTATTTCTTTGCTTGGTGTGTCTAACAGCCGTCAAAGCAAAGTCTTCTCCAAAATAGTTTTGGGGATTCCTTCCGCTCATTGTCAACTGGGTGGATTACGTAGAGGCCGGAGTCACGAAAGATTGCGGCTTGGTTCGATAGTATATCAGATTACTCGTTGCCAAGGCGTCGCTGTCTACTCAGAATCATGATTTGGTAATTTCAAAACCTTTATTTCACCCCGATTCGTTCCTCACACATGGATCCATGGTTAGGGACGCCGGGTGTTTTATTTTTCTACTGCACCGTAGGGGTGCCGGCGTTCCAAAACATACTTATAACAATGACAAATCAATCTACTCAACATGGCATCATATTTAACCAATTCAATTCATTTTCCCATTTGTCTATCATTAAGCCATTTAGCATTTATTATCAATCATGAATTCAACATTTATACATACATGCCATTGACATTAAGTGTTTTAGCCCTTTCTAGAGTCTATCGAATCATTCGTGCTCGTTTTAGCCCTCAAGGCTCGTTTTCAACTAATTTGCATAATAGGTTATATGTGTTTTTCTATCACAATTGACATATACACATATTTGGCTCCATAGCATCATATAATCTAATATCGGTATCATTTATCGAACTTAAAGTTTATAACCCCTATTAACCTGAATCGAACTCAGACGATTACACAGATCATCTAACCAACACACCAACTGGCATCGAAGTGCATCATCAAATAAACCGAAGTAGAGCAAATTGGAACATATAGTGCATATTGGTGTACGAAGCGCATCCTGACACATAAGCTCATAAACTCGTACATGATCTAATCCTATGGCATGTTAACTATATCCAACATAGCCCGAACAGCTAATAGGGTACCAATTTTCAATTTCATTTTATGATTCAATACATATATCATTTTTCAATCACAATCATGTTCACAATCCAATTCATGTTATTTTCCATTTTATTCATTTTAGTCCACTTTCTCGAATTTTTATGTCAATGCCAACAAAACAATTCATACTATTTCTATATACTCAACTCAGTGATCTATCATTCAATTAACATGTATATGAAAGTAAATATTTCAATCTCAATCATAAAAGTACAAACTAAAATTTCATGTCACTCGTAGATAACTTTCACTTTTCCTTTTCCTCTTGATGGTTTCCCATTAACATTAGCTATGTACAATAATACAAAAAATAACCATTATCAGTTTCCATCAATTCACATTCAAACATAAAGTCAAGCATACTTTACAATTTATTCAATTTAGTCCCTAAACCCGAGACAAACATAACTTTCGGTATATAGCTTTGGATTAAAATCCAATTTCACATTTACTCATTAAGGACCCTATACTTTCATTTTCTAGAATAATTTCATAATAGGTTTTCAATTTATTCAATTTGGTTCATATTGTAACAAAATTAACAATCAAGTTTGTTAAGCTTTACAATTTAGTCCTTTTCATAGCTAAATTTTTGTAACACCCTCTACCCAACCCAAATTATTAGGTTCGGATATCGGATGTTAAGACACAAGACACTTAGCAATTTTTACAATTAAAACTACAAATTGGTAAAAGAAAATGTTCACTAAATATCAAAGTCTCAAAAACCACATATGATATTACAATAGAGAAACTTTAATTAAACGGACTTTTCATGGCATAGTGTCTATACGCCATACTCTTAAGATGTCCTCTGTATGTATAATATCCCAACTTGTTGCTACCCTGGTGCATTCTTGGCTTGGTCCCTCCTGGTGTACTCATTCTTACAACAGAACCTGAAACATGAACAAACACTTATAAGTTCAAGAGAACTTAGTGAGTTTTAACCCAGTTCACCTTGAAACATTTTTTTTGTTGATCTTCTCGTCTTGAAGATTCTGGATTTCATCTCTATCTTTGGCGGATACTTTCCAAATATCGGACACACATATATATATGCCAAATTCCTTACTTGGCCAATTTACTCACATATCACTCTTTGGTTGATTCCAGACTTCACCAATCAATACGGATCTCATTTCCTTCTCAAAAACAAATGTACTTCTCAGAAGAATATCTATATAGAGCCTACCTTCGACAGATATCTCCTTCAAATAGACATAGAATACTTTTTCCCTTAGGATGGGTACTCTCACAAATATCACTCTTGGCGGATAATAAAACTAACGGATCTCTTAAGTTGAAATTTATATTGATCTTAATTCTGGCAGATTCTCATACTAATTCTAGTAGTTAATAGATTATCGATCAAATCATATCTTGAATCAACCCCAAATCATAACTTATACTGATAATTAAACGTTCCAAATCATCTAGAAGGATTCCAAATAACCATGTTACATAACACGAGAAGGCCCAACTTAGAAAATGGCTTAGATTCTAGATGACCACTATACAAGATATGAAAACCATTCAGATTTGGCGATTACCAAATAACTTAAGTTACTTCCTTAATTAGCGTAGAAAAATTCAAGTCCAGCAAACACTTAAACCTTTCATAACTACAAATACGCCAATTTCATATACTGATAGACTACTATGACTAATTCCCCCTTTAAAAATACAGATGCATACTCTCCTTTAGGAAACGCCCCTTAAAGCACATTTAATTTTATCACAAGACCAACCAAACAAAGTTATCTTTAGACTTATTAGATCTTTATCATATAGTTAGTTATCGAAGAAATCTCAGAACTTACCCAAATCCTGCCACAAAGGCAGTTAACTAAATTCTACCATGCAGGCATCACCAAATATGCCACATAGACATTACACAATTTGCCACAAAGGTGATATAGAATACGCCACTAAGGCTTATCAGATCACTCAACACAGGCATCACTAAGAGTTACGTGTTTACTGCCCTGGCAGACTTTCTCAAAAGGTGCCATGGGTTTCTCCCTCATGGTCTTATAATATCATCATGTCATGATCTGCCAATCCAATTTACATCTCACTGGAGGCATCACTATGAATAATTTCATTATCGTACAATAACATCGGTCCCAACCGCATGGACTTACACATCCTTATGTTGTATTCTGTCAGTCCAATTTACATTTCACCGAAGGCTACACCATGAATATATTTGTTGTCAACGTGATCTGCTAGTCCAGTTAGTAGTGTACCTACCCTACCAGAGGCATCACAAATGAATGATTTACTCACTTAACACCAATTACACTTACCCAGATGCATTCATTCATTTGACTAGTTCATCCTCCTCCATACCTACTTTTACACGCTTACATATCATACATCTTCTTATTCATGCTACAACTCAAATCGTTTATAAACATGCAAAGCTTTTTACGATGCTTCACACATACATACTTTCACCAGTTATCCATGGCAACATCTATAGACAATTTTCCTTTATAATATACTACTCATGAGTCAAGATAAAACCTCAACTGAAACCACCTTTTGTAGCTTGGAGTTCCAAACCTAATCGTCCGTCCCGAACAGTAGTAGCAACTGCTTAAAAGAACATGGAATCACCATTAAAACTCATTTACAGACATTTTTCTATCATCTTATTTATAGACGACCCCATGCAAGGTCTCTTATTCATATATTACTATTTATATATTTATTAACATCTTTACTCTTTCAAAATCTAACCTATAGAGATACCAAACTTTCTAGGAGGTTGAAACATCCACCAATGACCTCAAAAACCTTAACTTCCAGTTTAATGAAGAAGAAGAGAATATTTAATCTTTAAGAAAGCTAAAGCATAGAACGGAAGGAAGAAGAACCATCTAAACACTCCATTCTTACCACATATATATACCCAATACCTCTTAGTGGATCTTAAAAAGTGTCAAATGCATATAGAGTTTATCCATTAAATGTCCTACAAAAATTGAAGAAAATATAAAATAAAATCTAATGCTGATGTTATTTGATCAATCAAACCATTCATTTGACTCTCAACCAATCACTTTACAAAACCTATCTTGCACATCTTTCGAGCGCACTTGGCATACCATACCTATGGCGGTAACTCGTATATGGTGTGGCCCTAAAAACACTTTAGCCCATTATAGCTTTAACGTATACTTAGCAGGTGCATCATGCTAACCAACATTTTGAGGCATACTCTTCACTTGTTATACTTTTTTTTCAATTGAAGAATACTACGAGAATAAATCTTGAGATACTTCTACAAGCGGATACTCTATGCACCAAACATTAGTTCATTTGAAGCTTATAAATTGGAGATTTCACTACTAAAGTGTGCCAAAAAATAGATAACCTTTACATCTACACACCCTTCTTTTGGATCTACCACTTTTGGGGTGTGACAAATTTCTACCAATTTCAAGCCTAATTCTTCAATTTCACAACAATTGTAACTTATCAAAATTTCAAAAATTGAACAAATTGATACGTAGGCTAGCTAAATCAATCTCTCATTATCATAAATCTATAAAAATAAAAAATGACTAGGGACTTACTTGAAATTGATAGTTAAATGTCAAATAGGTTTTTGAATGCTTTCTTTCTTTGTGTTTTAATGGCGGACGATAAGATTTGGAGATGATGATAACTTTCTCCACTAAATTTTTGTTTATATAGTTGGTTTAGTATGCAATTAAGCATGATTAATCAGTTTAATCTTAGTTAATTATCCTTTAATCTTTAATTAATAATTAAAAATGACATCCACCATTGCATTCCACTATCATCTATTTAAGATTGGTTTATTGGCCATTTTAGCCCCTTGGATAATTATTATCTAGGTCCTCAAGCCTTTTCCTAATTAAAACTCTATAATAATTAAACTTTTACAATTTAGTCCCTAGGCCTTAATTAACCATATTTTCGGCTAAATTATTTAATCAAATTTCAATATATATAAACTAACTCCATAAATATCTCTATTTAATATTTACAGACTTGGGTTACGGAGACAAGGTTCTAAAACCATATTTTTTTACACCACTAGAAATCGGGTCGTTACAATTCTCCCTTCCTTAAGAAATTTCATTCCCGAAATTTACCTGGAAAGAGGTGGGGATATTGCGATCTCATTGTCCCTTCCAGCTCCCAAGTTGCTTCTTCAGCTCTATGTCTTTACCATAGGACTTTCACCAATGGCACATGTTTCTTTCTTAACTATTTCACTTCTTAAGCTAAAATCTCTACTGGCCCTTCTTTATATGATTAGATTAGACTAAATTTCAATTGATTCCACTAGTAGATATGGGAAGGATCGGATCAAGAGCATAGATACATGGAACGCATCGTGAATCTTTTGCAACTCCTATGGTAGAGAAGACGGTAGGAAATTGGTCCCACTCTCTTGATGATCTCATAAGGCCCGATATACCTGGGACTCAACTTTCTTTTGCGACTAAAGTGAAAGATATTTTTCCATAAAGAGACCTTCAAGAATACCTTATCACCCACAACATATTTAATATCTTTCCATTTTAAATCAGCATATGATTTTTTCCTATCTGAGGTCACTTTCAATTTGTCTTTAATTAACTTTACCACATCTTCTACTTTCTAAATCAATTCTGGCCCAATTACTTTTTTCTCACTCAATTTTTTCTAACATAAGGACGCTCTACACTGTCAGCCATATAATGCTTCATACTGAGCTATTTGAATGGTCGATGAAAAATTGTTATTATACACAAATTCGGCTAGCGGTAAATAATGTCCCGATAAGAATTGAAGCGGAGGAAATGGGATAAAGATCGAATTCAAGTTGTTTAACTCAAGAAGGAAGGATTTGGATGTGACCTGAAAGGAAGAAACCAAAAAAATTTAGAAAATAACAAAAGAAATAAGAAAAATTAAAAAAATAAAGGATAAATATTCAAAATAAGATGGAACGATAAATCGATGGATATGATGGATAAAATGATAAATGACCAATTGAATCTTTTGAGATAAATCCCAACAAACTCAATTAATGGCTCTAATCAACCCTCCAAGAAATAATCCTTGGCAAATTGAATGGTGAAGAATGAATTCTCACGACTCTATGAAGAAAATCAAGAAGAAAACTATTTTTAAAATCACAAGAAAGAAATCTTACACAAGAAACAAACTCCTAGAGTTGAAAACTTTATTAATGAAAACAATTTTCTCCCCAATGAACAATGAAGAAGTCCTTATATAAGCTAACTAAGTACATTCAAATAAAACTATAAAGTATACTGAAACTCTAATTAATCTAAATAAGTAGTTTTAAACTAAAATTTCTTATTTGACTAAGAAACAAAAACTCCTAAATAATTTAAAATACTTAAACAATAACCAAAATTCAGAATGAATAAATAATAAATTAATAAAACCTGATAAATACAATATTGGGCTCATATATAATAAAAATTAAGCTTAAAAATTGAACCCAATATAACTTAAACTTGAATTAAAAGCTCAAACCTCGTAATTCCCGTCATAATCCCGTGCAAAAATTTTACTCGCATAGTCTTCACTAAAACAATAATAACTTGAGCTCGTGAACTTGAAATTGGGTGATTCAAAGTGCTTTTCAAAGATAAGAGATAGGTATTCGAAAATAATGAAGACACGTCAACCTAAAAATGCTTGGAACCTATCCAAAAATTTATTGCAAGTCTAATGATTTCCCAAACTTGAAAATTGACAGTTTCGGTGAATGAAATTTAATAAATTTCACCTCATCTATGCATGTATCACATTCCCATCCAAATTCGAATTCAATAACGCAAGCTTACAACATATCTTCTAGCACCTAAATAACTCGCTCTAATTGGCCATCAGACGAAGGATGGAAAGTTGTGTTGAAATTCAACCTCATGCCCAACAATTTGTGCAATTGCTTCCAGAATATTGAGGTAAAATGAAGGTCTCAGTCGGAGATAATAGACATAAACACATCGTGAAGTCTAACTATCTTGGGAATACTTCAACCAATTTCAGGAGTGACCAATTGGTTCTCAAGGCTAGAAAATGAGAAGATTTCATTCATCAATCCACTATCAACCAAATAGTATTTCTTTTACTCGGTGATGTCGGTAGACCAACTACGAAATCCATCGCAATCTGCTCCCACTCCTGCGCTAGAACTGAAATAGGTTGAAGCAACCCAATGGGAACTTGATGCTCGACTTTTACCCATTGGTAGGTTAAAGATTTTGCAACATATTTGACAATCTCTCTTTTCATTACGGGCCACTAATATGATTTTTGCAATTCATTATACATTTTCGCACCACCATGGTGCGTAGCGAAAGAACCATCGTGAGCTTCGTGCAGAATTATTCTTTTCAGTTCAACATTATCAAGAACACAGATTCGATTGTGGAATCGAATGCAATAATTCACATCAATCCTGAAACTTTCATTATCACCTTGCTGAGCAAGCTTTATTTTCTCTACTAACTTAGCTTTGGCATATTACGCCTCTCTGATTTGGTCAAACAACACTGCTTAATTTTTAACTCAACTAATAGGTTATCATTATCGTAAATACTTAACTGAGCGAACATTGCTCTTAATTCAATTTCCAACTTCTAGGTCAAATCATCAACAACAACATTTGTTTTCCCAGGATGTAATCGATTATACAATCATAACCTTTCAACAATTTGATTCAATGACTTTGTCCCAAATTTAGCTCCTTTTGAGAGAGAAGATATTTGTATGATCCGTATAAATATGACACCTTTCACCATACAAGCAGTGTCTCCAGACTTTTGAGCAAACATCACAACGACCAGCTTTAAATCGAGCGTCGGGTAATTGCATTCATGCGATTTTAACTGTTAATATGCATACACAATTACTTTATCATCCTGCATTATGACACAGCCTAAGCCATTCAACAAAGCATCACTGAATACCATAAATTCCTTCCCTGATTCAGGTAAGGTCAGGATCGATGCTTCTATCAACGTGGCCTTCAACTTTCAAAACTCTCTTGACACTTCAAAAGGAGAGTTGCCCTCGTTTACTCATATTTGGTTTTGCGTTAGAAGATTGTGTAATAAGGGATATTGGACTCCTTCAATGAAGTTGTTATTCCCAAATAAACTTGTGTAGGCTGATAGCAAAACACAAAAATCTCCCTTGTATTGTAAAACTTTCAAATTTATTCAAGCACCACCTTATCATCGTGCAACCCTTAACGATGGATTTTCTGGTTGTAGTGCGCTTGATTACTATTGGTCAGCAAGTGGAAAACCATTTCCAAGAAGGAATTGTCCCATCTCACTCTATTCAATTTCATGTTAGAAAATTGTGTAACACCTAGATATTAGGTTATTGAGTTAGGGATATTAGACTCCTTCAAAGAAGTTGTTATTCCTACATAAGCTTGTGTAGACTAATAACAAAACACAAAAATCTATAATGGGTACCAAAAAAGCTTGGGATTTGGGAGTCTCCCTTGTATTGTAAAACTTTCAAATTTATTCAAGCACCACCTTATCACCATTCAAACCTCAACAATGGATTTTCCAGTCATAGTGCCCTTGATTTCCATCAGTCAGCAAATGGAAAACCATTTTCAAGAGGGGAGTTACCCTATCTCACTTGTATTCAATTTTGCTTGGTTATTGTGTTAAGGATTTTTGACTATTTCATAAAAGTTGTCATTCCCTTATAAACTTGTGTAAACTGATAACAAAACAATATTTTGGTATTTGTTTTATATCATTTTGTTTCTCTTAAATTTTTGTATATATTCAAAATAATTATTGTACAAATACAAAATATTCTACTTGTTTTCCAAAATATATAAAGCTTGTCGATTATTATTTGTACTTTCAGATTGACATTTCCATTTAGAATTTCATATTTTGTTATGGACTTTTAAAACATATTAATTTGTGTTTAATTTATTTGAAACCTATATAAACCATTTAAATTCCAATTTTCCATCTATTTTTCAATTTTTATAATTATATACAAAATCATATATTTTTAATATATATTTTATTTTTATATTTAAATATATTAATTAAAATTCAAAATGGGAAATTATTTAAAATGTTTTTAAATTGTATATAAAACTTTGGTTTAAAATTATTAATAGATAAGATGTTGGAAATGTTTTTTTTAATTAATTGAAAATTTCGTTATTTATATTGTTAAGTTAAGGGTAAAATTTTCTGAATCTAAAGATAGGACCCCACACAAACAAACTATATGAATTTTGCTATTAAGATATCACCTACAAAGGTGATTATAGATGGGGCTAGTTCTCAATGGAATTTTAGGTTATTTTTTGGATTTGAGCTTGGCCTGACTTGAAATATGGGTTTAAAATTTTTTCAAAGTTTGGCATGGATAAAAATGCTAAAACTCAAACTTGGCCCGGCTAGCTTGTATTAATTTTTTTTATAATATTATTTTTATATAAAAATTAATTTAAAAATATAATATATCAAATATACTAAAAATATTAAAAATAAGTGTTTCCCAACAAATCGAAAATAAATTTAAAAAGATATTTATACTTATGCAATACTAAAATAAATATAACTCAATAAGTAAATGCCTCAAAAATAATAACAAAATAAAACAATAATTATATAATATTCAAATAATAATACCAAAATAATAATAATATAATAACGAAACGATAGTAAAACAATAAAACACAACAGCAAAACGATGAAAACAATAGCAAAATACATCAGCAGTTTTTTTCTATTTTTAGAAATTCAGATTAAACTCGTATCAAACAAAATTTACCCAAAACCTGACACATTTAAAAAACTGATTTTCATTTTTTATCAAACCCTTTTCTGGATTTATATTTTAATTAAAATATATAATTTAATAAAATTCTTAATAATCAATATTCTTATATGAATTTACTAAAATCATAATATATATGATACTATAAAATATAATTTAACATAATTATTATTAAATATATTTTAATTAAAATATCTAATTTAATAAAATTCTTAATAATCAATATTCTTAATAATCAATATTCTTATAACAAAAATTCAAAGTAATTTCCGACGGCTAAATTGTTAATACTCCAATTGTGATTGTTGTGATTGTTGTTGTATGTGTGACTGATTCAGATTCTAGTCTTTGCAAATGAATATGATTTGAATTGTTAGATGCACACTGACACTGCTATTGGAACAGCAAACATGGTTTTTTTACAAACATAAAAGAGTAATTTGATTGAATTTTAGTGCAGAGAATCAAAAGCCCAGATGGAACATTTTGTACTAACTTTTTAAGTACATAAATAAACCTTTAGAATCCTAGGATTAAACGAATATAAAGACAATAAAATTAAACATGGAAGGAGGGATTGTTCAAGGAAATGAATTTAATCTGGTTTCTTCAAGTTGAGACAATTATCTGCTGCTTGATTGAATAACTCCTGAACCTGTTTCGGTTCCTTCACTGGTAAGGAAATAACATACAGATAGTTAGAACTTTAAACTGGGGAGCTTAATTTCTCTAGGTAAAAAAACAACGTAGGTTAAAATCTGCTATTAGTCCCTGTACTTTGATTTGCTATTTTAAAATTTTGAAGCGGAAAATAGATTATTGCATTTGTAATGCCATGTCAGCTTGCTATTTTAACATATTATTCAAAACAAAGAAAACCACTTAATAGATTTAATGACTGTCATTTGCTTTAAGATTGAAATTTTGAAACTTGAAAAATGTAATGACTAAAAATGTTCCTATCGGATAACATGGACTAAATCTACAACTTTTAAGCATAATAAAGGGCTAATAGTAGAATTTAACCAAACAGATTTAATTTCTGTTAAGACTACAATTTCAGAATTCGAAAAAGTACATGTACTAAATCCACAACTTAAGCAAAGTACAAAGTCTAATAGCTAAATTTGGCCAAACAACACATATACTAGTAGATCAAAATGAACTGAAAGTTTAAAAGAATGTGAGATGAAGCAAACATCCTATGTCTTGCATACAACACAAATGCCAGAACCAAAGCAAACTTAGCCACTGCTCAAACATATGTTGAAATTGAGCAGCCTAACTCACTCTCTTATTTATCTATAAGAAGATGGAAGATGCTTATGTTTGCTACAACACTACTACTCAATGTATATATGGATTCGGGGAATATAACTTTGCAAGGACTTGGAAAAGCAAATCACACCTAAGCCAAGTCTACATAAAAAAGAATGTAAAAAGGATGGGGGAAAGGTACCAGCAGCCTCCAGTTGTTTCTGAAGTTCTTAGCCTACAGCATCATTTTCAGCCTAGACAATAGGGGTAAATGAAAATGAAAACAGAAAATTCCAACAAATAATTTAAAACGAACAACATTATTGAACAAACTATATTACTTGAAGTTCAGCAATCCTTCTAAGTTGAGCTTTTTCACCGCCCTCTGAAGGTGGAAGTGCAGCAACCAATGCATCGAACTGTGGAAATACCCGGAGCAATAATCACTAACGTCATCCCCACATGGGATCTAACTGTAATTAGAGTACTGATTGATTCCCTGAAATTCTAACCTGTTTAGCAGCCTTAACAAGAGCAGCACTCATGAGCAGCACTCAAAACAGATTTAACACGACCATTGCAAATTCAATTTAACCCCGTTATGCCAAATTTGATAGAAAAAAGCTTCGGTAGAGCAGCATGGTTCATTGAGATCAATACACTTTCTACTTTGCAAATTAACAGCATGCTTCATGAGATAATCAAGTGATCTACAATTAAAAACAAATTAAACAGTACTACTACTGAATATATTTAATGAAACATTTGAAAAGGGACCTCAAAAAAAGATTATTGATCATAATTAGAAAACTCATTTCACCGAATTTGACAGAAAAACGCTTCAGCAGAATCAACAACGGTTCATTAAGATTCATACACTTTCATCACATATTGCCAGCATGGCTCAACAGATAATCTATTGCTGATTAAACATAATCCAATAACACAAACCCATCAAAGTAAACCAATCAAACTTAAAATTTGACATGGTAAAGAAGGAAAATAACCACTCAAAATAAAATGTGAAGCAGAAAAAAGCTCAATTTCTTGAACCTAATGGATCAATAGGGAAAAAAACAGCGATAAATTTAGAGCTGCAAACATTAAAGCAGTTTTTGAGAAAAAGAGAGTTAGAAACCGGTTTACCTTTCAGTTGCAGTAACTTGGAAACCCACCAACTGAGAGCAAGCGAAAGAGTGACAGAGAGAAAAAGAAAAGAAAAGATTGAGAAGGCCAAGCGTAAATTGTGTTGTAAAGAAAAAGAAAAGAAAAGGTTGAGAGACAGAGGGAGCAAATCGGTAGAAACCTCAAGCTAGAAGGAAGGAACAGAAGACGGAAAGGGGAAGTCGATCGGGAGGGTAAAACAGGGAGAGTAAACTGAAGCAGCACCTAAACTGAGCAAAAGGGAGGGATTAGAAATCGATGGATTTTGGGGATTAGGTCAGTAATGTATTAGACCCGTAATAGCAATACCCTGAACCAAACAAAGGATTAAAGGGTGATTAAGTGGTGCCATGCCAATACACCCAACCAAACGTGCTGTAAATACTCGCAGTTTAAACTTTTCCTAATATTTTATCTCCGGAGCTCACTATAAAAACTCTCAAAAATTAGGGGCTAGGGGTTTTCCACTCGAAAGTTTTATCCCCAGAAAGAAAAGACCGAAGCAATGGTTGTTGAAAAATGCAAGTCAACTGTTGTCTGGTCGTGAGTAATCAATCTCTGAAAAACACGATACAGAAACACAATTCTGAGGTTTTTCCGGTTTCCGTAAGATTTTCCACGATTTCTTCCTTTGCTCTTTTGGGTCTGCAATTTTCTCATAGTTTTTATTGCTCTCCATCGATATGGTTGCATCAAAATCTCCCGATCCTTACTCAGCCAAACACCCTTTTCCTAATTTCTTCTCTTTCTGGAGAAAAGCAGAGAAACCCAACGAAGATTCGCCACCATGGACCAGACTATATCGAAGGTTTACACTTAAAGAGCTCCGCCTTGCAATCGACAACTTTGGGTTAAAAATAGGCCAAGATGGTCATTATAGTGTTTACAAGGGTTTCATCAATGGCGGCTTTAATGAAACGGTTACTATCAAAATGTATGATAATAATTCACTTATTAGCCACGGGTATTTTCTGAGCGAGATGGAATTGCCATGGAAACGAGATCACCCCAATGTCCTTTCTCTTATCGGTTACTGCATCTAGGGATCCCATAGGTATACTGTGTTTGAATTTATGCCCCATGGAACCCTCCATGGCCAACTTCATAGCAAAAACGACTCAAAGACCCTATTATCTTGGAAAAAAAGGCTTGAAATTTGCATTGGAGCTGGTCGTGGAATAGAGTTCTTACATTCAGGTAACCCCTTGATCATCCACGGGGACATTAAACCTTTCAACATTCTTCTAGACAATAATTGGTTTGCTAAGATTGTCATGTCAGCACCATTATATGTGGCACTCTAGGGTATACAGACCCTGAATATATTGTGAGTGGTCTTCTCACGCTAAAATCTGATGTTTATAGCTTTGGGGTTGTTTTATTTGTGGTTTTATCTGCAAGAAAACCAATGGAAAGAAGCATACTAGAGGAACAAGGGATAAGCGTAATGCAGTGGTGAAGATAGTGCGTAGAAGATGATAAGGTTGGTGAAATCATGGATCCTCGCATGAAGGTTTAGGTGGCACCAGATTGTCTAAAAGCATACGCTGATATAGCGTATAAATGCTCAAACGAACGAGGAAGTGAACGACCATCAATGGCGGATGTGGTGAAAAGGCTTGAGCTGATATTGTTGTTCCAGGAATGTTTTGAAGCTGATTTACCTTTCTCACCATCTTGGCTAGCATCTATTGCACCTTCCCCAAAGAAGAATGAACCTCTGTCTGGGGTTGATTTCCAAGACTCGAACATCTTCGTATCCGATTACGACTCCGAAGAGCTTCTTCGTGATTGAAAAGTTTTAATATTGTTGCCCGAAAATGGTGCAACTATCAACAATTATTTATGAATTGAGCCATTTGGTTGTTTAGGAGCTTAATTTGCAAAAATTGGATTTGGATTCATTACAGTTGATGCAGTCCTTTAAACTTCTGTGTAACATTCCAATGCTTCTAAAAACTAAAATTTGATCAAGTGAGAAATGGAATCTTTTGTGGAAAGGAAAAGCTAAAATTCCGAACTTCAGGGGCTGGGTTCAGCTCGGTCGCTTTACGTTGGCATTTTCTTTTCCTAAAATTTGGTGATTTCCCTTTGATGACACTGAGGCTATTCTGTTCTTCAACCTGCAATCATTTGTAGAACATTGTCAAAAAGGAATCTCTTGTCCTGTGAAGTTATAACCTAGTAAAAATCTTTAAAGGATTATTATCCTCCCATCGAAAAATCCGTTTATAATCTTGTAAAAAAAATATATCCATTCAAAAATTTCAGGCAAGGAAAAGCTATCGGAGTCTGCTAAACACGAAATTGATGAAGACTCGAGTGAAAGGAACATCAACTTGGTGTATCATTTATGATTGTAGTAAGGAAAGTGGAGATACTTTAGTTGTCATTTTCCAACTCCTTCCAAGATGGATTGCATTAAGACAGATTATATGTATTTTCCCACAGCTACTAATTCATCTCGAATCTGTGTAATGTAGAAAACAATCGACTTTCTATATTTACATTGTGATCATTGTGGAGTCAAGTTTCTATGCTCGGACTTTGTGTCTTGCAATTATAAATGGAGGAGATAAAAATTCTTGTTATTCATTTAATCTTGACTTATACGTATGAAAATGGAGCAATATTATGAAAGGAAAATGAAGGACGAACAGAAAGATTAAGCAGGTTTAACGAGATTTAGAATTTTGTTACAATTAGAGTAAGACGAGGAATAAAAAAAAGCTGCATACATGAAGATCGCGTTTACTTGCCCTAACTTTTGGTGTGTGATTTATGTAAAAAGTTGTTGGCTAGCCTATTTGGAATCAAACTAATCCACACTGCACAATTATTCAAGTTATGCTTATTTTTTGGAAAAATTAACGAAAAATACCAATTTTTTTAAAAAAACAATTTTCACATTATTTAGGAAAATAAATTGATTTTGAGACTCACGTGTTTTCTTTTAATAGTTTAGTTTTTTTGACTTGTTGATTAAATGCTTGTATTTTCTACCATTGGATTTCAATTTCAAATCCCCTCCGATAAATGTTTATTTGGATTTTTTTTCTAATAAATTATTCAAAAAATATTTTTAATTAATAATAATGTTATTTTCAAATTTTTAATTAACAAACATGTTTTTAAGTTTTTTATTTTATTTTTAATTAATAATTTTTATATATAAACAAATTAATAAATATGTAATTATATAATGAAAATATTTTTTATATATATTATTATATTAAATATATTTTTTTAAACATCAACTAATTTTTTATATATTTTTCATATATAATTTTTATATGTTAAAACTTATTTTCTTCATGTACATTGTGGGTATCATAAATTCTAATATTATAAAAATAATTATCTCAAATATCATTATCTTTTCATCTACATTGTGGGTATGGTAAATCTAATATATAAAACTAATTAACTATTTCAAATGTAATTATTTTTAGTAAATATAATTTTTATATGTGAAATATTTTTTTTCATCCATATCATGGGTTTGGCAAAATTTAGTATTATATATTTTTGTATGTGTATTTTAAATAGTTGTTTTTATAATATTAGAATGTACCATACTCGCAATGCAGGTGAAAAAATATTGATATTTGAATTAATTATTTGAAATATTTCACATATAAAAATAAAAATATTTGAAATAATTTTTTTGAAATATTTCACATGTAAAAATAATTGTGATATTTGAAATAATTATTTGATTTTATAATTTTAGAATATATCATACCCATAATGTAGGTGAAAAAAATAAATATTTCACATATAAAAAATTATATTTACTAAATATAACACCCCTCACCCGACTCGATCACTAGGCCCGAGCTACGAAATGTCACATCCATTTTCGAAGTAACTATTGTTGATTTCTCTGTAGGTAAGTCATTAATACATCCAATCATATTATAAATTCATACACATTATGATATATAATTGAAACTGAGCTTTAATCGAGCTTATGAAAGCTCTTATGTTGACCTGAGCATGAAATATGACCTATTTGCAAATTTTTCAAAATTACATAACAAGTATCGGTACCCTTGGGTAGGAAACGATATCGTTTTTAACCTCAATGTTTAAAAATTCTTCATTTAATTCTCTGGTATCAATACCTGTTATATGGTATAGATATCTATTTAAGTATCGATACCGTTTGAAGATTCAATTTGTTTTGTAAAAACCAAACAAAGATCAAATGTATTGATACCCTTGAAAAGTATTTGTACTCTTATATAAGTATCGATACTTTAGTCCAATATCGATACCGTGTTGAGATTTGATGTTTCAAAAAAATAAGGAAAATCATTGAAGTATCAGTACCTTTCCCTTGGTATTGATATCTCCTGAGTTAAAGTTCAAAATATGCAATTGGTACCTATTTCATGCCATACCTATAATCAACTCATACCAAAACCATTCCAAATTATACAATTAATCATATTTTCCCTCCCAACAACAACCAATTCAAGCACTCAACCAACTCAATGAAAGTTATCAATAGAGCATTTAATAAAATTGTTCTGTCTTTTATTAACTAAACAACTAAATTTAAATAGAGAAAAGAGTCATAACCTAATTGGGAAAATAATTCCCTTATTTTAATAAACTACTAAAACATAAAATAAAATATTCCTAGAATATCTCAAATGATTTATTCTAAGATTTATCTACCTAAATAAGATTTATCTACCTAAATAACTTTAAAATATATCCCCAAAATATATGGGTTTCACATATTTCAACTCCTTCCCTCAAGTTGGTGCATATATATCAATCATGCCCAACTTGTTTACAAGAAAATCAAAGCTTGTCTTAGAGAGCCATTTGGTGAGTATGTCAGCAATCTGTTGTTTTGAAGGAACAAATGGCATGCACACTAGGCCTTCTTCAATCTTCTCCTTGATAAAGTGTCTATCAATCTCAACATATTTAGTTCTGTCATGCTGAACTAGATTGTGAGCAATACTAATGGTAGCTTTGCTATCACAGTACAACTTCATTGGTGAAGTTATTGGTTTCCTCAAGTCTTCCATAATTCTTTTTAACCACATAATTTCACAAATTCCTTGAGCCATTAATCTAAACTCAGCCTCAGCACTACTTCTTGCTACAACATTTTGTTTTTTGCTACGCCAAGTCATAAGGTTTCCTTAAACAAAAGTATAGTATCATGATGTAGATCTTCTATCTATTATTGAGCCTACCCAGTCTGCATCTGTATAAGCTTCAATTCCTCTTTTTTCATATTTCTTAAAGAATAAGCCCTTTCCAAGTGAACTCTTCAAGTATCTCAGAATCCAAACCACTATTTCTTCATGTCCTCCATTGGGGAGTGCATAAATTGACTCACTAAGCTCACTGCAAAAGCTATATCTGTCCTTGTATGTGATAAGTAAATTAACTTACAGACTAATCTTTGGTACTACCCTTTATCAACTAATCGACCTTCTTTATTTCTGAATTTTACATTTGAATCAATTGGTGTGTCAGTTGGGCGGCAACCACTCATCCCAGCCTCTTTCAAAAGGTCAATCACATATTTTTTTTGAGAGACCACAAGACCTTTCTTTGATCGAGCAACTTCTATTCCAAGAATGTATTTCAAAGGACCCAAGTCTTTTATCTCAAACTCCAATGCTAGATGCTCCTTGAGATGCCTTATTTCATCCACATCATCTCCTATAAGAATGATATCATCGACATAAACTATAATAATTGCTATTCTACCTCTTTGTGAGTGTCGATAGAAATTGTGTGATCAGCTTGCCCTTGTGAGTAACCTTGTTTTTTAACAACTTGGGTGAACCATTCAAACCAAGCTCGAGGAGACTACTTTAGACCATAAAAAGATTTCTTGAGCTTACATACTCGAGTTTCAAATTTTTCTTCAAAACTTGGAGGAGGATCCATGTAAACTTCTTCTTCAAGTTTCCCATTTAGGAAAGCATTCTTCACATCTAGCTGATGTAAGGACCAATTAACATTAACATCAATTGATAAAAAAACTCTAACAGAATTTAATTTGGCTATTGGAGTAAATGTTTTAAGATAATCTATCTGTATGTTTGAGTGTACCTTTTAGCCACCAACCGAGCTTTGTATCTATCTAAAGATCCATCTAGTCTGAATTTGGTTGTGAACACCCATTTACAGCCCACAGTTTTTTCCCTAAGGTAATTCCATTGTTTCCCATGTACTTATTTTTCAAGAGCGTGCATCTCCTCTAAAATAACATATTTCCACTCAGGAACCTGTAAAGCATCTTTCATATTTTTGGGTATTTTTACAGTATCGAGACACGAAACAAAAGCAGAGAATGTCAAAGTCAAGGCTTTATACGACACAAAGTCAGACATGGGATATTTGACAACATTTCTAACACATTTTCTTTTAGCAATTAGAATATCTAAATCAAAAAATTCATTAGTTAGATTATGAGCTTTATCTATACATTTGACAAGATCTTGCGGGTCGGATTCTTGGTGATGAATTTGGTGGATTCCACTTTCTTGATTTCGATTTCTTCTTGAGTAAACAATTAACTCCTTTGTTTGTTCTTTATTCTCATGATCAGACTCTACACCTTCATACTTATTTTCATTAACAACATTAACATCATTAATTTCTATGTTAATCATAAATTCACCTTCCCCATTATTATAATCCTAATGTTGTATATTCCTAGTGTTTTTTTGATCAATTGGATCATAACATTTGTAACCCTTTTTATTAGAAGCATAGCCAACAAAGACTTATTTTTTTTTGCTCTAGGATCTAGTTTACCTTGGTTGTCAAGATTAACAAAAACAATACACCCAAAAACTCAGAGGGATAAATCTGTGATCAATTTGGAGTTAGGAAATTTATCTTTAAAGAGACGGAAAGGAGTTCTATAGTTTAGAGTTTTACTAGGCATTCTATTAATAAGATATGTAGCTATTAACAAGGCTTCACCCTAAAGATAATGTGATACCTAACTAGTAAACATCAAGGCTCTAGTTACTTCCAAAAGATGTCGATTTTTTCTTTCTGCAACCCCATTTTATTGTGGCGTATTTGTATAAGAGCTTTAGTAGACTATACCATGTTTGGTTAAGAAACACCGAATTGGTCACAAAAAAATTCCCCACCATTGTCACTCCGAAGTACATTTATTCTCACACCAAATTGTATTTTCACCATAGCATAAAATGGCTGAAACACATTTTTAACTTTAGACTTATCTTTTAATAAAAATACTATAACACCCTTAACCCTAATTCGTCACCAAAACAGGGTTATAGAGCATTACCAAACTTTTCGATCATATACAAACATTTCATACCACTTAACATGCATATTTCTAATGTGTATTTTGTGCCTAGAAATGAATCGAGACTGAACTAGAACCTCAAAGAACTTTTCGTAAAACTTCAAAATTTTTCTTAAGTGTAAAGGTCACACGCTTGTGTGGCCAGGCCGTCTGGCTCACATAGTCAAAAGACACGCCCGACTCTCAGGCCGTGTAGGCATTCAAAATAGAGGCACACGGCCGTGTCCCAGCCCGTGTCCATGCCCGTGTAACTCTCTAAATTGGGTCACACGGCCAAGCCACACGCCCGTGTGCTAGGCCATATGAAAATACCTGGGCATTCTGTGTAACACCCCTTACTCGAGACCATTGCCGGGGTCGATCATGAGGCGTTACTTAACTTAACTTAAAAGTTCAGGGCATAAAAAAATTACTTTTAAAACTTATTTCACTGTTCATAATAAGGATGTCCACCTACACAGTAGTTACTAAATTAATTATAACTCGAGCTACGAAACTCAAAATTTAGATCCGTCAATTTTCCCTGAAACTAGACTCATATATGTTTTTACCATAAATTTTTTAGAATTTTTGGTTCAGCCAATTAGTACATTTTATTAGTTAAGCTCTCCCCTATTTCAGTAATCGACTGTCCTGACCTCTCATCACTAAAATTCAATTATCTAATTTTACAGACTTAGTGTTCTAACTTGTTTCTTCAGAAAATAAGGAATTTGTACATATAAATTAAAACTCATAAATATTTTTGTATAATTTTTAATGATTTTCCAAAGTCAGAATAGGGGATTTCAAAAACCACTTGAACCTTGTCTAACTAAAATGCAAATATCTCAGGATATATAATTCCGTTGTCTACACCGTTATTTTTCTATGAAAATAGACTCAATAAGATTTAATTTTATATCTCATCCACCCTCTAATTCATTTTCTACTATCCTTGGTGATTTTTTAAAATCACGTCACTACTGCTGTCTCAAAACTAATTTACTACAAATTTTTACTTTTCATGATTTCTATGCATAATTTATCACCTAGACATGTACAACAACAAACACCTTTATACTTAGCCATTTTAATAACTATTCATCATCAAATATTTACACATCATCTTTTGGTCATATCTTAAGAATATTCAATCGAAGTGACCAAGTCCTTATACATGCCATAGCTCAAAACATTTATCGTCTTAAAATACCGAGTTGTGGTGGTTGATAGTGTGAACTCTCTCTGATGTCTTCAAGATCCCGACTATGCTTGATAATACTATATTAAAGAAAAGAAATAAAAGAAGTAAGCATAAAGCTTAGTAAGTTTATATAACATCCCAATTTAGGGCCTAGTTGGAACAGTGGTTTCGGGACCACAAATCCGATGAGGAAAAAATTATTTTTAATATATTATTATGGCCTACAATTTCATGGAAAGATTTCATGAAAATTTCGTTCAAAAATTTTGACGTTTGGGCACTTAATTTAGTCAAAAGGACTAAATTGTAAAAAGTACAAAAGTTGAGTTTTATTGGTTAAAGGTACTTAATTGCTATGGAACTATAAATTAGGGGTCCTTATATGGTAATTAGACCATTAGTTAGTGATGGACAAAAATGGACACGTGATAAGTGAAATAGGATATTTTTTAAGTAAGGGCATTTTAAAATCAATGCATATTATATATATATTTAAATATAATAAGCTTGGTCTATTATAAAACAAAATGCAAAATTTTAAACTTCTCTCTCTAACCATTTTTAATAAACGAAGACATTAAAAAACTAAATAATAAAAACATTGCAAACTAGCAAATCTATAAGAAAATAAACCATTTTAGTATGGCTATAATAATCATATACAATACAACAAAATACGACCTTCAAAACATTTATCTAGTCTATACATGCCATAGTTAGAATTTAAATATTTTAAATACCGAGATAATAGATAGGGTGATGAACTTGTTGACGATCCCCGAGCTTGAAGCTTGATCTAAAGTCTATAAAACAGAGAGAGGTAAACGAACAAAGTAAGCTTATATAGCTTAGTAAGTCTATAGCATAACTAAAAAATATATATAAAAGTCATATAATTTCCAAATCAAATTCACTGAAATCGTAAATAACACAAATAATTATTAAATTAGCATTTGTTGTCCTTAAACCATTTTATTTATAATCAAATATATATACCTGTTGAATGCATACATCTGAATATATGTATACAGATACATCATATGCATCATATATATATATATATACTAAATAAACATTATAACTGAATGCATTTAACCAAACATATATATATTCTTATTGAATGCATTTGCCGCATATATATTTATCAATTGCTTAGCAAATGCATATACCTATTGCATATATATTTAATATATGCATATACCGAATGCACATATATATATTGAATAATTGCTTAGACCAAATATATATATATGCTCATCAATTTAATATAACCAAAATCATATGACTGAAGATTTGTATATTCATCACATGTAACTGAAAAATAGATCGAACGTTTATGTATTCATCAATTCTATATAATCAAAATCATAGATATATCAATTGCATATTCTCACATAATTTAAACAGATTCACCGGCACTTAGCCTGCTAGGTTTAAAAACCTGATTTGGTACACCGGCTTTTAGCCTGCTAGACTTATTGTCTGAAATGTATCACCGACATTAAGCCTGCTAGACGTATAGTCTGAATAATTTCACTGACAATAAACCTGATAGGCACTGAGCCTGAAAATCTCAATTCACAGAAGTTGTTACTCATGTTCGAACTATATTTGTATATACTGTCCATACATAAAAATTTAGCTCAATAATTTATAAACTATATTTTTAAACCATAGATATATAAAGATCAAATATCAATTCCAGCTCAATAATTTAATTATACATCCAAACCTATATATATAACTTAATGCATTAACCTACTACTAATATCATATATTCGATCATCTTTTAATAATCCAACTAATAATTTCATACTTTCAATGCTATTCAAGAACTTTACATGAATATACATACATAATTGAACCTCTCATATACATATATACATATACATACATAATTCATTACAAGAATATATACTTGTATATTAATATAACCGAACCTCATGTAACCTTGTATAATTGTCATACCTAAATTCACTATAAAATCATATACATGTATGTATAGCTGATCATTTGAATATAACATATATATATATAATTACCAACTCACATATACAAATATGAGTTACATATCTTAATCAAATCTAAGAGTTTATACATATATATTTATATACATATATTCGGACCTAATATATGTATATATGTATATATCATACTTACCTTGGATTAAAACCAAGAATTTATACATATACAACATTCATACTTCCACTAAATTTAAAAACTATATATATATATACATATTCATACTTTTATCTAAATTCAAGGTTTATTCATGCTATTACATATATTTTCGAATCTATCATATACATGTATAATTTCTTACCTAATTACATTACAAGAGAGTTTCATATATATACATGCCTATCCGAATCTCACCTTTACTTATATAAAATTTAAACCTATAATTTAACTCATGAACTTATACAAGATTATACTTGTATATTCGAAACTATCAAATACTTATGTAAAATTTATACTTATACTTCAAATTATAAACATTTAATTACTGCTCATCAAGTATACAATCGATATACATGTGTAAATATTGATTTAATAATTTTTAAATTGCTAATAGACTTACCTCGTACGTTGAAAAGTCGAAACCAGACGATTAATCGACAACTTTAGTTTTTCTCAGATCCAACTCTGATTTCTTCAGTTCTTGATCTAATTATATTCAAAATAAGCTAGTTTAAATATAATTACATTCAATTTAATCCAAAAATACATAAATGGGTAAATTACCATTTTTGCCCCTAACATTTACACTTTTTACAATTTAGTCCCTATTGGATAAAACACAAAATACACAAAATTTGTTCACAACATACAAGGGCCGAATGTACCTATTGTTCATACAAGTCCTCACATTTCATTTACTTCACATTTTAATCCCTCAAAAATTTAATTTCACAATTTAACTCTAATTACTCAATTTCACCAAAACTTCCAATACAAAACATATTAATCTAAAATGTATCTTTCATTATTCATCATCAAACATCAATAACACAAATGTTCATCAATGGCACAACTCAAAATATTCATCAAAATTAAGAATTCAAACATGGGTCGGATAGTATTCAAAGCAACGATCTCAAAAACGTAAAAATTATTAAAAACCGAACAAAGAACTAACCTTAATTTGAGCTCATTAATGGCCGAACCTAGCTAGGTTTTATTTTTTTTCTTGTTTCAAATTCGTCAATAGGAAGATGATGATGAATTTATTTTCTTTTTGTTTTATTTAACATATAATAACATATATATTTTTGGTTTACTATTTTAACCTTATTTAATTTAATTATAAAACATATAATACAAGGGCAATGTTGACCATTGCCACCCACTATCATCTAAATGGCCCAATTTTCATTTAAATCCCCCATTTTTAAAAGACAACAACAATTAGGTGCTTTTAAGATTGACCCTTAAATTTTTAATTTTATACGATTAAGTCATTTTCTTTAATCAGTCATTCAAACGATAAAATTTAAACATGGAAATTTCACACAATCAAATTCACACATAATAAACTCTCTAAATAATATTAAAATATTTTTTGACTCGGATTTGTGGTCCCGAAACCACTCTGTCCGATTAGGGTCAAAATTGGGCTGTTACAACACCGGCAGAGACACAGGCGTGTGTCTCAGCCATGTGTGAGACATGGCCTAGCACATAGGCATGTGGCCTGGCCGTGTGTCCCCTGCATCTTTAAAATTGAGAAACAGAATGTAACATTCTGATTTAAGGCCTAGTCAGAATAGTGGTTTCGGGACCACAGATTCGAGAGGAAAAAATTATTTTTAGTATATTATTATGGCCTACAATTTCACGAAAATATTTCGTGAAAATTTCGTTCAAAAATTTTGATGTTTGGCCACTAAATTTAGTCAAAAGGACTAAATTGTAAAAAGTGCAAAAGTTGAGTTTTGTTGGTTAAAGGTACTTAATTGCTATGGAATTATAAATTAGGGGTCCTTATATGGTAATTAGACCATTAGTTAGTGATGGACAAAAATGGGCATGTGATAAGTGAAATAGAATTTTTTTTAATTAAGGGCATTTTAGTCATATTTAGTAAATAAATAGAATTAAAAGGGAAAAAGACGTAAAAATTGTGTTCATCATCCTTGCTTGCTGCTGAAACTTGAAGGAAGTCATAGCTAGGGTTTCTTCACTTTCTCAAGCTCATAGTAAGTGATTCCAAGCCCCGTTTTTAATGTTCTTTACGTTTTTAGAATCCCTGTAGCTCAATTTAGCTTATTTTTAGCAATAATTTAACCTAGGGTTTATATTTGGAAAAATACCCATAGGTGAAATGTGTTTATTTTGATGTTTTAAGGGAGAATATAAAACTTGAAATTATGTTAAATAACTTTTGCTAAGTGATTTTAAGTGAAAACGAGTAAAACGGCATAATCGGTAAAAATACCTAATGTTCATAAGTGTTAGAGTGGAAATTCAATGTTTCCATAGAAGGGAAAAATGTTCAGCATGTTATAAAACATAAGAATATGGGATGAAGTTCAATTTCTGAGCTTTGGGGCAAAAGTGTAAATATACAAAAGTTTAGGGGCAAAACTGTAATTTTCCCAAAAATTGATTCAAGGATTGTTTTGATGAATGTGAGTATTAAATAAGCTAAATTTGCTATTATAGATCGAGAAGAATGAAATTTGGAGCTAGATCGGGGAAAGAAAAAATTGAGGACTAAAGTGTTAGATTTGATCACATTTTTGTACCGAGGTAAGTTTACGGTAAATAAATGCAATATTTAAATAATTATTATTAATGATGTTATTTTTCAACAATTATGTATTTATTTTATGAAAATATTTAATGTTGACTCAAATGTGAGATGACAGAGAATTAGTGATTCAAGCCCCGTTGAAACATTAAGAATGTATTGGATACAAATGTCATGATATTTGGGTAAAGAGATCCCATGTAAGACCATGCCTGGGACATGACATTGGCATCATTGAGAACATGAGAGGTCCCATGTAAGACCATGTCTAGGACATGGCGTTGGCATCGAGATGAGAGGTCCCCCGTAAGACCATGTCTAGGACATGGCATGGCACCGATATGAGAACTCCCATGTAAGACCATATCTGGGATATGGCATTGGCAGTACAAGAAACATCCCATGTAAGACCATTGGCAGTACAAGAAACATCCCATGTAAGACCATGTCTGGGACATGGCTTTGGCATGTTATTATCATATATGAGACCCAAGTATCCTTATTATTCCAATGTGGCTCAACGGGCTAGAAAACAGATTGTGTTCTATGGAAGTTCAAGTAAAAGTATAATTAACAATTTCAGGTGAGTTATAAGAGTTAAGAATATATTATGTTATCAGTGAGAACCAATATTTCAGCAAGAGAATAATAAGTTATAATCTTAAGCTATCTAAATTGGTAAGTAATTAAACAAGTAAATGAGAGTAAGTAAAGAGAAAACTTAAGAACATGATACTTGCATATCCTTATTTATGTTAAATGATGTCATTTATCTACTTCTAAACTTACTAAGCTTTATTCTTACTTCTTTTATTTCTTTTTCTTTCATATAGTATAATCAATCATAGTCAGGATCTTGAAGACGTCAGAGAGAGCACACACTATTAACCACCACAACTCGGTATTTTAAGACGATAAATGTTTTGAGCTATGGCATGTATAGGGACTTGGTCACTTCGATTGTATATTCTTAATATATGACCAAAAGATGATATGTAAATATTTGATTATTAATAGTTATTAAAATGGCTAGGTATAAAGGTGTTTGTTGTTGTAAATGTCTAGGTGATAAATTATGCATAGAAATTATGAAAAGTAAAAATTTGTAGTAAATTAGTTTTAAGACAGCAATAGTGATGTGATTTTGAAAAATCACCAATGATAGTAGAAAATGAATTAGAGGGTGGATGAGATATAAAGCTAAAGCTTATTGAGTCTATTTTCATAGAAAAATAACGGTGTAGACAAAGGAATTATATATCCTGAGATATTTTGCATTTTAGTTAGACAAGGTCCAAGTGGTTTTCGAAATCCCCTATTCTAACTTTGGAAAATCATTAAAAATTATAAAAAAAAATAGTTATGAGTTGTAATTTATATTTCTAAATTCCTTATTGAGTCTATTTTCTGTAGAAACAAGTGAGAACACTATATGAAATCTGTACAATGATATAATTGTATTTTAGTGATGAGAGGTCAGAACAATCAATTAGTGAAATAAGGGAGATTTTAACTAATAAACTTTACTAATTGGCTAAACCAAAAATTCTAAAAACTTTATGGTAAAAATATATATGAGTCTAGTTTCAGGGAAAATTTACAGATCTAAATTTTGAGTTTTGTGGCTCGAGTTATAATTAATTTAGTAACTACTACGCAGGTGGATAGCCTTATTATAAACAGTGAAATAACTTTTAAAAGTAAATTTTTATGCCCCGAACTTTTAAGTTAAGTAACGCCTCATGCTCGACTCCAGCAACGGTCTCAAGTAAGGGGTGTTATATTTTATTTGTATTAGAGCAGGTTTAGTCGGTTCTCTAAATATTCAGTATGAATAAGATTCTAGCTATACATGCATTCTTATATATTTTGATAGTGTGACGACTCCTAATGATTTTGAAATGTTTTCTTTTATAGTTATGGATCCCAAACGAGCTAGTACAGATAAAGTAGAGAGTAATGCATCTGCTCCCGCAAAAGGGACGGTGCCACCAGATGTTAATGTTAGTGAAAGGCCCATTTCAGTTAGTTAGGGAGGAGGGGCTCGATAAGTCTTTTTCAAAGCTATGAATGATTCGTTTGCCGAGTTCATTCGCACGAATCCAGCTATTAGACCTCCACCCCCTCATGATTCTCAGGTTCCTCATGTAGCTTCTCTAGCCGCAGGTATAGTTATCAGGGAAAGGCCACTAGTTGATAATATCAGAAAATAAGGGGCTGAAGAATTTCGGGCTACTAAAGACGATGATGCAGAGAAAGTAGAATTTTGGCTCGAAAATACTATTAGAGTTTTTGAAGAATTATCTTGTACACTTGAGGAATGCATGAAGTGTGTTGTCTCACTTCTTACAGATTCAGCTTATCATTGGTGGAAGACTCTTGTGTCAGTGGTACCTAGTGAAAGGGTTACTTGGGATTTCTTTCAGGAGGAGTTCCGTAAGAAGCACATCAGTCAGAGATTTATAGATCAGAAAAGAAAAGAGTTTCTTGAGTTAAAACAAAGTAAGATGACTGTGACCGAGTATGAACGCGAATTTATTAGACTTAGTAAATATGCTCGGGAATTTGTGTCCACTGAAGCTAACATGTGCAAGAGGTTTGAAGACAAGCTCAATGATGATATTCGACTGTCAGTGGGTGTTTAGAAATCAGAGAATTTGTTGTTCTAGTTGAGAGAGCTTGCAAAGCAAAGGATTTGTTAAAAGAAAAAGAAAAGGGCAAAGCTGAAATTGAAGCGCAAGACATGAAGAAAAGGCAGATGAGCAGATCATTTCAGTCACTTCTAAGAGGCCTAGAGAGTTCCCTAGTGGATCAAATTTCTCAGACAGATATTCTAGTCGAAACAGAGGCAAAAGATTTAAGGGTTCTAGAGCTCAAACTACTACAGTTGCAAGTACGGGTAGTACTCGACCACCTAGGCTTGAATGTGACCAATGCGGTAGACATCATCCTGGAGAATGCAGAGTAAATGAAAATGCATGTTTTAGATGTGGTGCACCAAATCATTATATTCGGGATTGTCCTGAAACAGTTAAAATAGAAATAATACCGAGTGTGAGATCAGGAAATGCTCCTACTAGAGGTAGACCACAGAGGAATCTGGAAATTGGAGCAAGTAACAGGGGTACCTCTAGAGACTCAGCAGCTAGATCAGATGTTAGAGCACCAGCAAGGACATACGCTATCCGTACTCATGAAGAGGCGTCCTCCCCTGATGTGATTACGGGTACATTTTCTCTCTATGATACTAATGTTATTGCTTTGAATTATTTGGGTTCGACTCATTCCTATGTTTGTATGAGATTGATGCCTAGTATGAACATGCCTATAGAATCTACTGAATTTGTAATTAGAGTATCAAATCCATTAGGCCAGTATGTGTTAGTAGACAAAGTATGTAAGAGTTGCCCTTTGATGATTACAGGTTACTATTTTCCGGCCAATCTCATGCTATTGTTGTTTGATAAGTTTGATGTAATTCTTGGTATGGATTGGTTGACTGCCCATGATGTGATAGTGAATTGCATAAAGAAATACATTGAGTTGAAATGTGAAAATGGTGATATTATCCGGGTTGATTCATATGAGTCAGATGGTTCTCTCTCTATGATTTTTGTTATGTTTACTCAGAAATGTTTGAAAAAAGGGTGTAAAGCTTATTTTGCTTTTGTATTGAACACTAAAGATCCAGAGTTGAAAATTGAATCAGTGCCAGTGGTACGTGAGTACTTAGATGTGTTTCCGAAAGAATTGCCAGGTTTGCCTCCTGTTAGAGAAGTTGAATTTGGTATTGAGTTGGTTCCAGGTACAACTCCCATTTCTATTGCTCCTTATAGAATGGCCCCGTTGGAATTGAAAGAATTGAAAGCTCAGTTGCATGAATTAACGGATAAAGGTTTTGTAGGGCCTAGTTGTTCTCCGTGGGGTGCACTAGTACTTTTTGTGAAAAAAAAAATGGTTCAATGAGATTATGCATAGATTACCGGCAGCTTAATAAGGTAACTATAAAGAAAAAATATCCACTGCCTAGAATTGATGATCTGTTTGACCAGTTGAAAGGAGCTACTATGTTTTCCAAGATAGACTTGAGATCTGGTTATTATCAGTTGAGGGTTAACGAGTCAGATGTTCCGAAGACTGTTTTCCGGACTAGGTATGGTCACTATGAGTTTCTTGTGATGCCATTTGGATTGACTAATGCTCCTGTTGTTTTCATGGACTTAATGAACCGAATTTTCAGACCTTACTTGGATAAATTTGTAGTTGTGTTTATTGATGATATCCTGATTTATTCTCGTGATGAGATTAAACATGCCGAGCATTTGAGAACCATTTTACAGATTTTGAAAGATAATAAGCTTTATGCCAAGTTTAGTAAAAGTGAGTTCTGGTTTTGGGAAGTTGGATTCCTTGGACACATTGTCTCAGGTGATGGTATTAAATTTGATCTGAGTAAAATTTCAGCAATTGTTAATTGGAAGCCTCTTAAAAATGTATTAGAGGTCAGAAGCTTTCTTGGGTTAGCTGGTTATTACAGACGATTTGTAAAGGGATTTTCCATGATAGCTACCCCGTTGAAAAGGTTATTGCAGAAAGATGTCAAGTTTGAATGAACTGAAAAGTGTCAGTAGAGTTTTGACAAGTTAAAGGCATTGTTGACTGAAGCTCCTGTTTTAGTAAAACCAGAATCGGGTAAAGAATTTGTGATCCACAGTGACGCATCCATGAACGGATTGGGTTGTGTACTTATGCAGGAAGATAAAGTAATTGCATATGCTTCTAGATAGTTAAAGCCACATGAGAAAAACTATCCTACGCATGATTTAGAGTTGGCTGCCATTGTATTTGCGTTGAAGATTTGGATACATTACTTGTAACACCCCGAACCCGAGACCGACACCGGAGTCGGACACGAGATGTTAACAAACTTTGAAAAATTTCCTTCCAGACACTGCCCAGTCTGAGTACTAGTCGCTTCAAAAATCATATCTTGAGTTTCACAACTCGAAAATCAGTTTGGTGATTTTTCCCTGAAACTAGACTCATGTCCCCACCTATGTATTTTTTTCTAGAATTTTTGGTCGGGCCAATTAGTACAGTTTATTAGTCAAAGTCTCCCATGTTACAGGGGTCGACTACACTGACCTTTTCCCATTAAAACTTGGATATCTCTCTGCACAGAGCTTCAATACTGATGCCGTTTGTTTCTATGGAAACTAGACTCAGAGAGGAATCCATACATATATGGTATGACCCCTAATTATCTCTGGTCAATTTATAGTGAATTTCCAAAGGCGGAATAGGGAATCCAGAAACTGTTCTGGCCCTGTTCCACAAGAACCCGAATATCTCTTACTGTACTGTCCATATGATTGTTTCGTTACTTTCCTATGAAAGTAGATTCTTCAAGGTTTGTTTACATAATTTATTCACTATTTAATTCCATTCCTATTATTTTTAGTGATTTTCCAAATCTACGTCACTGCTGCTGTCAGCATCTACCTTTAAGGTAGGCTTTACCTATTTCATGGTTCAACTAGCCCTTTTTGCATACATAGCACAATTTATGAAAGTGATTAACCATCCCCGTGGCCAATCCTTGTCAAGCATATCCACACTAAATGATTATAACATTATACTTAAACACATATAAGCCATTTTCACATGGCTATCCAAAACTTATACATCACATAAAGTACTCGAAAAACAACAATGGGTCGTCCTATACATGCCATATCAAAATTCAACCAAAAGAGTACCCATAAGAGCCTTTGATAGTGTGGGCGACTTCGACGTCAAGATCACGAGTCCGATAGCTGGAGAACCAAAAAAATCTATAAAACAGAGGAGCAATGGAACGAAGTAAGCAATTTATGCTTAGTAAGTTTTGAGCAAGAAATTCCAGCATAAACAAAGAATAACACACATTTAGCTAAATGGAATATTTCATAATACGCAATTTACCGATATCAAACTTGCTTCACAACATTCACAACCCTTATGTACATACACAATAGACTAACTTAGCCGAAGGCCGGTAGCTCGTTTATCAACTGAGCGAACATTTATTTGTAAGGGCTCGATTAAATTCAACACATACGTAACATATCCCCATATTGGGATGTTTTTCGAGTATTCGCTGGAATTTTACAGCAAGCTCATTCATTACCAAATCACGTACCTTCGGGATTTAACCGGATATAGCTCCTCGTTCAAATGCCTTCGGGACATAGCCCGGTTTTAGTAACTCACACAATGCCTTCGGGACATAACCCGGATTTAACAACTCGCACGAATGCCTTCGGGACTTAACCCGGATTTAATAACTCGCACGAATGCCTTCGGGACTTAACCCGGATTTAACAACTCGCACGAATGCCTTCGGGACTTAACCCGGATTTAATAACTCGCACGAATGCCTTCGGGACTTAACCCGGATTTAGTATCTCGCACAAAGGCCTTCGGATCTTAGTCCGGATATATTCACTTAGCACAAAGCCTTCGGGACTTAGCCCGGACAGCATTCAATTAATCATGCACATTCATATTTCATTTTCATTTGCGAAACTCAAACACAAGGCACATATCGTCCTTGCACATTTGGCTCAATAGCCACACATAGAGCATGATTTAATCACATTGTAATTTAAGCTCTCTTACTCAAGAACTTACCTCGGGTGTTGTCGAACGATTCCGCTAGCTATTCAACCACTTTTTCCTTCCCTTTATCGGATTTATTTCCCCTTTGCTCTTGAGCTTAATCAAACAAATAAATTGATTTCATCATTTAGGCATCAAAAAGATGAACACAAGGCACTTAGCCCATATTTATACATTAGACATTAAAGTCTCATACATGCAAAAATCATGCATCAACACAACATATTAGCTAATTTCTTTCCCCTTGGCCGAATATGCATGTCTATTTTTGGGGTCGATCTCAACACTTAATACACACATATACACACTAGTAAAGCATCCTCCCCCTTTTCATCGATTTAACACATGCATTGCTCATCAACATGCAAAGTTACATTCGGCCTTAGCACACATCTTGCTAGCCGATTCTTCTCCATTTAGCAACCAATGCACATATGTGCTCACACAAAAATGCTAAAAAGGAGGTTCAAGAATCATCAAGCCATCATCACATGCATCATTAACAAGCCTCATATTTTGCATGCAATGGCATTAACACAACCTCCACCTAGGCCGAATCTTAACTCATCCTCATGCCTCATCACCACAACATCAAACACCAACCAAGAATGATGCATCCATGGTCAAGTGCCAATTCCATCACATAGCAAGATTTAGACCATGGGCCAAGTAGAACTCAAGCTAACAACTAAAACATGCATGCATCTCATGGAACATCATCAAACATACCTTAGCCTAGCTACATGCATGGCCGAATCTCTTCACCTTTCTTCTTCTTTCCTCCTTAAAATTTTTGGCCAAGGATGAACCAAAGGATGAGAAAATTTTTCTTTGTTTTTTCTTTCTAGTTTCGGCAAGCATGAAGATGAGAAAAGGATGAACAAAATTCTCTCCTTTCTCTTCTTTAGCTCACGGCAATGGGGGGGACAAACAACTACACACACATTTTTTTTTTGTATTCTCCATACTCCTTTTTATTATTTTATTTGTTTTATCCCAACATTTTATGACACAAATTAACATATCTTATTTGTGCCATACTCATGCCATAATTTCCATAAAATAAATTGCACACTTGTGCATCATGCCCATCATGGCCGGCCACTACTAGTAGGGGGAAATTTGACATGCAAGTCCCCCCCTTTGTCCACATGCACTAATAGGTCCTCACACATTGACCTATCACATTTTAGAATTTTCTCACATAAGTCCTATTAACTAAATTCACATGAAATCAACCAAATTGAAGCTTGAAATTTTCACACATTCATAATTACATATTCTAGGCAATAAGTATCACATTCAAACATTTTGGTGACTCGGTTTAGCGGTCCCGAAACCACTTCCCGACTAGGGTCAACTTTGGGCTGTCACATTACTTGTATGGTGAGAAGTGTCTAATATTTACTGACCATAAAAGCTTGAAGTACTTGATGACTCAAAAAGATTTGAATCCGAGGCAAAGAAGATGGCTAAAGCTGATTAAAGATTATGAGTTAGTGATTGACTACCACCCAGGTAAGGCAAATGTTGTTGTTGATGCCTTGAGTAGAAAATCTTTATTTGTATTGAGAGCTTTAAATACCAGTTTGGCTTTATCAGATCACGGTTACATTTTAGCTGAGTTCAGGGCTAAACCGGTATTTCTTAAAGAAATCTTTGAAGCTCAGAAAAATGATAGTGAGTTGCAAGTTAAAAGAGCTCAATGCGAATCGGGTGTAGAGTCAAATTTTCAGATCGGTTCTAATGGTTGTTTGATGTTTAGAGACAGAGTATGTGTGCCAAAGAATGATGAGCTTATTCGAAAGATCTTACAGGAAGCACATAGCAGTTCTTTGTCTATTCATCTAGGTAGTACAAAGATGTATAATGATTTGAAGAAAATGTACTGGTGGGTAGGAATGAAAAGAGATATTTCAGAATTTGTTTCTAGATGCTTGATCTGTCAACAGGTGAAAGCTGAACATCAGGTACCTTCAGGTTTATTGTAGCCTGTGTTAGTTCCTGAGAAGAAATGGGTCCGAGTTACCATGAATTTTGTAGCAGGGTTGCCATTGACACCGAGAAAGAAAGATGCAATATGGGTTGTAATTGATAAGCTAACAAAGTCAGCTCATTTTATTCCGGGTCGTATGGATTATTCACTTGATAAGTTGGCTGAGTTGTATGTTTCAGAGATAGTTAGAGTACATGGAGTACCGTTATCGATTATCTCAGACAGAGATCCGAGATTTACATTGCGATTTTGGAGGAAATTGCAGGAAGCTTTGGGTACAAAGTTAAATTTCAGTACAACTTTTCATCCTCAGACTGATGGCCAGTCAAAGAGAGTTATTCAATTACTTGAAAATATGCTCAGATATTGTGTTTTAGAATTTCAAGGCAGTTGGGAGGAATATTCGCCATTGGTGGAGTTTGCCTATAATAATAGTTATTAATCGAGTTTGAAGATGGCTCCTTATGAAGCTTTGTATGGATGTAAGTGTCGTACGCCTTTGTATTGGACGAAGCTTAAGGAAAATCAGATTTACGGGGTTGATTTAGTCAAAGAAACGGAAAAGAAAGTAAAAGTTATCAGAGATTTTTAAAAGCAGCTTCAGACAGACAAAAGTCTTATGCAGATTTAAAAAGAAAAGAGATCGAGTATCAAGTTGGTGACAAAGTGTTTTTGAAAGTATCCCCGTGGAAGAAAATTTTCAGATTTGTCAAGAAAGACAAACTAAGTCCACATTTCATTGGACCGTTCGAGGTGACTGAAAGAATTGGGCCCTTAGCATATCGGTTAGCTTTGCCAACTAAGTTAGAGAAGATTCATAATGTATTCCATGTGTCTATGTTATGTCGTTACCATTTCGATCCGTCACATGTAATCTCACTGACAGAGGTTAAGATTCAGCCAGACATGACTTATGTTGAAGAACCGATAAAGATTCTTGATCGAGAGATTAAGCAACTAAGGAACAAAAGTATTGCACTTGTGAAAGTATTATGGAATAGGCATGGAGTTGATGAGGCTACATGGGAGCCTGAAGAGGCCATGCGAAAATAGTACCCAAATCTCTTCACGGGTAAGATTTTCGGGGACGAAAATCCCTAAAGGGAGGAGAAATGTAACATCCCGATTTAGGGCCTAGTTAGAACAGTGGTTTTAGGACCACAAATCCGATGAGGAAAAATTTATTTTTACTATATTATTATGTCCTACAATTTCATGGAAAGACTTCGTGAAAATTTCATTCAAAAATTTTGACGTTTGGGCACTCAATTTAGTCAAAAGGACCAAATTATAAAAAGTGCAAAAGTTGAGTTTTATTGGTTAAAGGTACTTAATTGCTATGGAATTATAAATTAGGGGTCCTTATATGGTAATTAGACCATTAGTTAGTGATGGACAAAAATGGACATGTGATAAGTGAAATAGGATTTTTTTAAGTAAGGGCATTTTAATCATTTAGAAAATAAATAGAATTAAAAGGGAAAAAGATGTAAAAATTGTGTTCATCATCCTTGCTTTCTGCTGAAACTTGAAGGAAGCCATAGCTAGGGTTTCTTCACTTTCTCAAGCTCATAGTAAGTGATTCCAAGCACCGTTTTTAATGTTCTTTACGTTTTTGGAATCCCTGTAGCTTAATTTAGCTTATTTTAGCAATAATTTAACCTAGGGTTTATATTTGGAAAAATACCCATAGGTGAAATATGTTTATTTTGATGTTTTATTGAAGAATATGAAGCTTGAAATTATGTTAAACAACTTTTTCTAAGTGATTTTAAGTGAAAACGAGTAAAACGACATAATCGGTAAAAATACCTAATGTTCATAAGCAAGTGTTAGAGTGGAAATTCGATGTTGCCATAGAAGGGAAAAATGTTCAACATGTTATAAAACATGAGAATATGGGATGAAGTTAAGTAACTTTTAAAAGTTACTTTTAAATGTTGCCATATTCTTAAAATTAACATTAAGTTGCCGGTAATCTATGCATAATCTCATTGAACCGTCTTTCTTTTTTAAATTGAATTATTAAATTGGTTATGGAGTTAAGTGGAAAGATTGATATTATAATGTGCTATGGAGAAATTGTAAATTATTGGAAAGTAAGAATCTTTGTGGAACTGTCGGAATGGTAAAGATTTGAATAAGGTATCGATGAACACATGTGTAGTACTGTGTGAAGGCTACTACATGAATCGATAAATAATGGTCACATGTGTAGTACTAAGTGAAGGCTACAATGTGTACCGACAAGCTTTGGTCACGTGTATAGTACTGTGTAAAGGCTAGTACTAAGTGAAGGCTACTATGTGTACCGAAAAGCTTTGGTCACGTGTGTAGTACTATGTAAAGGCTACTACGTGAACCGTAAAACTTGATCACGTGTGTAGTACTATATGAAGGCTACTACGTGTATCGAATGATAAAAGTGACATAGGTAGTACTGTGTGAAAAACCCCAAATATTTGTTGTTATACCTACATGTTCAATGAGATATGAGTATGTGATTGGAACGTGAAAAGTTGCGAAAGAGTGACTGAAGTGATGAAGTCTTGTATTGTGCTACAAAACAAATGGTTATAGTGCTATGTGAATGAGAGATGTTGGAATAGAATAGATTTGGATAGTGACAGTGATGTTAGTTTGAAAAATCACCAAAAATTATAGAAATTGAGTTAGTGATTGAATAAGACATGAAATTAAAGCTAAATGAGTCTATTTTCACACGAAAGAAGCATAGCAAGCAAAAGAGCTATATATTTTGAAATATTTGAATTTTAGTGAGACAGTGTTGAATTGATTTCGAAATCCCCTGTTCCGACTTTGGAAAATCACTATAAATTGTACAAAAATAATTATGGTTTGTAATTTACATGATTAAATTCCTAAATGAGTCTATTTTTAAGAGAAACAAATGAGAGAACCATCCAAAATCTGTACAATAAGATAATTCATTTTTAGTGAAGAGAGGTCAGAGATGTTGAGCAGTGAAATAGGGGTGACTTTAAAGAATAAACTGTACTAATTTACCAAGTCAAAAATTCTGAAAATTTTATGATAAGAATATATGTGAGTCTAGTATTGGGGAAAATTAATGGAACTTAATTTGGAGTTCTGTAGCTCCAGATAAAAATAATTTAGTGACTGTAACTTGACTAGACAGCTTTGAATTTAAATATAAGTGAATAGTGAAATTATGTATAATGCTATTTAAGCATGTTATATACATAAAGGATGTGGGATAGAGAGGAGGAGGAGGATAATAAAGTTTATGAATGAATTGTGTATAATTGGTTAAATGTCTGATTATAATCGATAAATGTTGAAATAAGAGTGATGCTTATATTGGTGCATTACTGGTCATGGTAAGCTCATGAGAGAAAATAAAGTTTCATAGCATATGCGTGTGGTATATTTGGCATGAAATGATGTCATGAGTGGCTCATGAATTAACTTATGTTGGTAAGTTGATGCATAATTATAGTATTCAAATATATACATATTTGTAATATTTTGCTATGTGATTCGGAGAATGGGGAAATAAATAGCATAATGAAAATTCGACCATGGTGCTAGTTTATGTTAAAGGAGTGTTTTATGGCATATCTTAAGTAATGGAATGTTATGAATTTTGAGATTAATTTTCTAGTCAAATAAATGACAAATGAATTGATTGCGTATTTGTAATTTTGACATATGTTTGGTATATGAAACGTAATAATATATGCTTAAATAAACTTATAGTATTCGAATGACATGGATTTGATGGTGATAAGATTCGAACATTGAATTCATGAAGCACAGGTGATGTATTATTGTTGTGTGATAGCTTGGTTCGAGAAATTGGTTAGGTAAATGGTAAGTGAAAGCATTTATGGATATAGAAGAAAATTTGGAGTGAATATGAAATTTAGCTCAATTAAATGATTTCATCAATTAAACATTGTGTACACCAGAATGTGTTAGTGAGTTACATATTTGTAAATTGACATTCAAAGTTTAGTTAGTGATATATGAAAATAACATGAAAAGATTTATGATTGTGATTAATATTGATTTTGACTTAAAGTGGATTCTGACTTAAAGTGGATTTTTCAATATTGGATTGATTTAACGGATATATTGAGCATATGAATGGGTATGTATTGGGTCTCGTAATCCCTAATTAGCTACTCGAAGATAATAATTTGAAAGTTTTTAATTTGGATGAAATTTTATAACTCGGTTTAATATGTTTATAAGTGTATTTATTCTGGTAATGCCTCGTACCTTATTCCAGCGTAGAATACGGGTAAGGGGTGTTACAATGTGACATCACCAGATTCGGCCTTAATGTTTAGGTCCTGTTTGGGGTGTTACACATGGTCTTACATGGGATGTTTCTTGTACTGCCAATGCCATATCCCAGATATGGTCTTACATGGGAGTTCTCATGGTCTTACGGGGAACCTCTCATCTCAGTGCCAACACCATGTCCCAGACATGGTCTTACATGGGACCTCTCATGATCTCAATGATGCCAATGTCATGTCCCAGACATAGTCTTACATGGGATCTCTTTACCCAAATATCATGACATTTGTATCCAATACATTCCTAATGTTTCAACGGGGCTTGTATCACTAATTCTCTGTCATCTCATACTTGAGTCAACATTAAATATTTTCATAAAATAAATACATAATTGCTGAAAAATAACAGCATTAATAATAATTATTGAAATATTGCATTTATTTACCGTAAACTTACCTCAATACAAAAATGTGATCAAATCTAACACTTTAGTCCTTAATTTTTTTCTTTCCCCGATCTAGCTCCAAATTTCGTACTTCTCGATCTATAATAGCAAATTTAGCTTATTTAATACTCACATTCATCAAAACAATCCTTGACTCAATTTTGGCAAAATTACAGTTTTACCCCTAAACTTTTGCATATTTACACTTTTTCCCCAAAGCTCGAAAATCAAAATTCATCCCATATTCTTATGTTTTATAACATGCTGAACATTTTTCCCTTCTATGGAAACATCGAATTTCCACTCTAACACTTACTTATGAACATTAGGTATTTTTACCGATTATGTCGTTTTACTCATTTTCACTTAAAATCACTTAGCAAAAGTTGTTTAGCATAATTTCAAGCTTCATATTCTACCATAAAACATCAAAATAAACACATTTCACCTATGGGTATTTTTCCAAATATAAACCCTAGGTTAAATTATTGCTAAAATGAGCTAAATTAAGCTACCGGGATTCCAAAAACGTAAAAAAACATTAAAAACAGGGCTTGGAATCACTTACTATGAGCTTGAGAAAGTGAAGAAACCCTAGCTATGGCTTCGTTCAAGTTTCAGCAGCAAGCAAGGATGATGAACACAATTTTTACATCTTTTTCCCTTTTAATTCTATTTATTTTTTTGAGATGGTTGTATTTGTTCAGTAATGCCTTGTAACCCTAATTTGGTGATGGATATGGGTTAGGGGTGTTACACGTGTGGACGAAAATAGGCTATTTTAAGGCCACACTTCTAACCCATATTTGATTTCAACCTAAACACTTCAAATTTCATACTCATAGGCCATAACAAGACCATCAATATAATCAAAACAAGCTTTAAACATGTCATATTATATTAATATCATAGCATATAAAATTTACCTTATCGATCAAAACACATATTTGTATACTTAAACCAACTATACTATACTATCTCATTCACTAATATGCCTATAAACTATCCATCAATTAACCACATCAAGCTTATATCAAGCATGATAAGACTACACATGCTTATATAAGTTGATTGGAAATATAAACAAAATGTAATTCATAATATTTACACAAACCAACTTTACTCAAAACCATTCCAACCCTATACATGCCATATAAACCATAGTGTATGTTACAAAAGCTACCAGAATAAGTTGGATAGTGTGACTTGATGTGCTGATTCGATCTCCCGACCTCACAATAATCTACAAATACATTAAACAACGCAAGTAAGCTTAATAAAGCTTAGTAAGTTCGATATGTTAAACGTAAATCTTACCAAACCTACTATAACAAATCAATTAAATAAAATCATTCAATCTAAACTTCCTGCCAATTACAACTTCAAATGATGAATACACTTATTTCAATCAATACCAAAAATAAAGAACAATTCTTCCAATGTCAATTACATAAGTCAGTTACCAAATCTTACCAAATCAGATAACGGCTTACGGATAAGAGTACATCGTTTTCAGAAGCCCGAAGGCTGACCAGAAGCTCATAAGAGCCAAACAAAAACGTATAAGGGTTGAACAGAAGCTCTTAAGAGCTGAACGGAAACCCATAAGGGTTAAACAGAAACTCAAAAGAGCTAAACGGAAACTCATATGAGTTAAACAAAAACTCGTGAGAGCTAAACGGAAAGTAAACACGAAAGTTTGTAACAAATGCTGAAGCTCGATTTACTTGGGTAATTTACTGTCATTTTCCTCCAATGCCGTCAATTCATCGAATGTTGAATGTACTCATGTCCCGCGTTCCATTTAATTTGAATATTCAATTCAATTTTATAACTTTAACAATATTTCACTTTTAACAATAGATATGAATAAATACATAATACCATTCACAAATTCAATATATATATTAAAGTTTAACCGTACGAACTTACCTGAGTTAAATTGTAAGATTTACAGAAGTTCAAGAACTATTCTGCTAATTTTCCTTTTTCACGAGTATCTACGGGCTCTTAATCTAAAATATAAAATTACTCATTCATTCGCATATATTTCAGTTCCAATTCACTTCACAATTAATACCCCTTAATTTTTCAAATTTACACAATTACTTAATTTTTCAAATTTACACAATTACCCCAACTTTTACAACTTTTTCAATTCAGTCTCTTAACTAATTAGTCTATCAAATGAACTAATTTTTCTTAATTGATAATTTTTCTAAATATTCTAGGCTATCATACAACCCTTGATAAACAAAAATTTAATACCAAACCCTAATATTTAATCTTTTCACAATTTGGTTCTAAAATCAACATCTAACAAAATCACTTTATAAAATCATCATACAACAAAATTAAAGCTCTAAATCCATGTTATTTCATAAAAAATCCAGTATTCATCAATGATAATTTTCAAAATTCTCAATAAAATAAAAAAACTAAGGTAATAGTTGGACCTAATTGTAAAAGTCTTAAAAACACAAAAATTACAAGAAAGAGGCAAGAATTAAACTCACATGAAACTAAAATATGAAAACTAGCTTTAAGAGCTATTCAATGGTGTTTTTGGATAGAAAATTGATGAAAAAACTGTCTAGAAACTTTTAGATTTTCAATTTGATATTTTTAATTGATGAAAAACGGGCAAATTTTAGTGGAAGGTGCCGCTACGGTTTGTGGCGAACTTGCTTTGGGAAAAATTGTACTAGTAGCTTATATGCCATGGGAAGGTTACAATTTTGAGGATGTGGTACTCATTAGCGAGCATCTAGTATATGAAGATATTTATACTTCTTTTCACATACGAAAATATGAAATTCAGACTCATGTGACAAGCCAAGGTCCTGAAAGAATCACTAATGAAATACTGCACATAGAAGCCCATTTACTCCGCAATTTAGACAAAAATAGAATTGTGATGCTGGGATCTTGGGTGGAGGCAAGCGATATTTTAGTAGGGAAATTAACGCCTCAGGTGGCGAAAGAATCATCGTATGCTCCAGAAGATAGATTATTACGGGCCATACTTGGGATTCAGGTATCCACTTCAAAGGAAACTTGTCTAAAATTACCTATAAGTGGGAGGGGTCGAGCCATTGATGTGAGCTGGGTCTAGAAAAAAGGGGTTCTAGTTATAATCTGGAAACGATTTGTGTATATATTTCACAGAAACGCAAAATTAAAGTAGGCAATAAAGTAGCCGGAAGGTATGATAATAAAGGGATCATTTCAAAAATTTTACCTAGACAGGATATGCCTTATTTGCAAGACGGAAGACCTGTTGATATGGTTTTCAACCCATTAGGAGTACCTTCACGAATGAATGTAGGACAGCCATTTGAATGCTCGCTCGGGTTAGTAGGGAGTCTACTAGATAGACATTATCAAATAACACCATTTGATGAGAGATGTGAACAAGAGGCTTCGAGAAAACTAGTGTTTTTTGAATTATATCAAGCCAGTAAGCAAACAGTGAATCCATGGGTATTTGAACCCGAATATCCAAGAAAGAGCAGAATATTTGATGGAAGAACGAGAGGCCCCTTTAAGCAACTTGTTATAATAGGAAAACCTTATATCTTGAAATTAATTCATCAAGTTGATGATAAAATACATGGGCATTCCTGTGGACATTATGCACTTGTTACACAACAACCACTTAGAGGAAGGTCCAAGCAAGGAGGACAACAGGTAGGAAAAATAGAGGTTTGGGGTTTAGAGGGATTTGGTGTTGCTCATATTTTACAAGAAATGCTTACTTATAAATCTGATCATATTAGAGCTCGCCAAAAAGTAGTTAGGACTACGATCATTGGAGGAACAATACCTAAACCCGCATAACCTAATTGGGAAAATAATTCCCTTATTCTAATAAACTACTAAAAGATAAAATAAATTATTCCTAGAATATCTCAAATGATTTATTCTAATATTTATCTACCTAGATAACTTTAAAAGATATCCCCAAATATATGGGTTTCACATATTTCAACACTCAACCCATTTCACTTACTAAAATCTCAGTCAAACCTACTCAACACTTTTCACTTACTAAAATCTCAATTAAGCCATTTAACCAAATAATAGATAGTTCCATACTAATTCACATTTCAAATACCAAAACATATACACTAAATGCATTCAAATCACACCTTTCATTATGTATCAAGTTATCATTTATCAACATCTAACATATATTCAAAGCATACCAACTTCAAATGCAAATATTGCAAAACATAATTACATGCCTTATCAACAAGCAATAACCTTTCATACCATATTAACCAAATACAAACCTATTTACCAAATTACTTTCATTTGACCAAAACATACATCATTAGTATAGCACAGATACAAGCATAAAAACATAATTTATAGCAAGAAGACCTTAATAGGTACGTGCCATTAACTGACAAAAGAAATTTCACTAACATTGTTGAGTCATGGATTATAGTTGGATGCTGATGTAGATAAGAGAATCACGATTGAAACCTTACCAGTACACAAAAAACAAAATCGTAGGCTAATACTAAATCCAATGATATTTTTATAATTCAAATGTTATAATGCAACTCAATTTAATATATGACATTTAAAACAATAACAAACATTATAATAATTTCATCATTTATAACATATAAAGAAATCTTATTATGTTCTATTAACTAATTTGACATACATTTCATTCACAATCCGAATCATTTTGGTCATTTATTTCAATTTCATTCCAATCTTCCGAAATTATAAACCCAGTGTACATAATTTCTCATAGAAGAAATAATTTCGTATATCAATATCCATTTCACTTTTTAATTCCCTATAAACTTGATTTGGACTCGAACGGATACATGGATCCAACCAATCATACCAAATTGGCACCCAGTGCCTCATAGGTATAATTGAAGTAAAAGTTGTACCCAACACTCATTGACTCGTAGTCGAAGTAACCCATACTTAATCTATCCTATGACATGCCAACTATATCCGTCTCTGCTCGAACAGTTAATAGGGTAACAATTGTCCAATTATCCAATTTCACATATAGTTCAATTTCACAATTCATCAATTTAATTTCGTCATTCATTCATCAAATCACATGTATCATAATATGGTTCAATCCAATTTAAAGTCAATTTTACATTTGCATGAAGTTACAATATTTTCAATTTTATTTAATTTAGTCCTCTATCTTCATACACATTCAAAACATATAATTTCACTTCAAATTATCAATTTTAGCTCACCTCATAATCTTACCATGCAACACAAAATAGAATGTGACAATCAAAGTGATTCGAATTATAAAAATACAAATATTAAACTTTGAGCTATTCGTCAACGACTTTAGCTTTCCCTTTCCCTATTAAGGAATCTGAGTTAACGTTAGCAATTAAAGCTTCAAATTTAAAACCCTTATGGCCGAAAGTTTCTTCCCCCTTACAATGGAGAATCGACTGCATGGATGATGAAGAGAAAATGTTTTCTCGTTCTCTCCCCCATGCTAGTTTTATTACTTCATAATTTAATTAAGTTAATTTTTTATAACATATAAATAGTTACATACTGTCCACTATTATTTCTAAAATGGTATAATTTCCACTTTGGGTCTTAGTCCATGTTCTAATTAAAATTTTATAGCAATTAAATTTTTACCATTTTTACAATTTAGTCCATATACCTTAAGTAATCACTAATTAAACAAAATTACCTATCCAAATTTTAATTCACCTATAATATAACATCGTAAATATTTAATAAAAAATTTACAGACTCGGTACAAAATCAGGATTTCAAAACCACACCTTTTGACACTACTGACTTTTAGGACGTTACACTAAAAGTAAATGATATTTGAAATGATTAAATAATTTTTTATATTAGAATTTATCATATCCATAATGTATATGAAAAATAAATATTTTACATATAAAATTTATATATAAAAATATATATAAAAAATTAGTTGATGTTTTTAAAAATAAAATATATTTAAAATAATGATATATAACAATATATTTTCATTACATCCACAATGTAAGTGAAAAAAATATTTTACATAAAAAATTATATATAAAGAAAAATATAAAAAATAAGTGATGTTTTTAAAAGATAAAATATATTTAATATAATAATATATATATATAAAATATTTCCATTATATAATTACATATTTATTATTTTTTATATAAAAAATAAGTTATTAAAAAATAAAAAAAAAAACTTAAAAATATGTTTATTAATTATTTTAAAAAAACTTAAACTAACCTTCATTAAAAAAAAGGGTAAACTATTAAAATAGTCACTTTTATTTACTTCAGGTTACATTTTAGTTACTTATGTTTGAAATGTTGCGTTTCAGTCACTCACGTTATTGCGTTGTAACATTTTAGTCACTTATTCATTAATTGATATTATCAGTGTAACGATAAGCTAACGTAGCACGTTAAATCATCATTTCAAACAAAAATTTTAGGCTTATTTATACAATTGGTCCCCTTATTTTTTTGTTTTTAACAATTTAATTTTTTGTTTCTTTTATGTTCTTTTAACTTTCTTTTTTTTTTTCTTTATTTTTCATTCTCTTATGCTTCTCCCCTGTTTTTCTCCCTTTCCCATTTTTTAAGCGTAATTTTCCTATGTTTATCATTTGTTAAACATAGTTTTAACAAATTATAGTCCACAAATAGAAAACATAAAAAAACTAAAAAACAAAAGGAGAAACAGAAGAGAATGAAAAATAAAGAAAAAAAGGAAAGTTAAAAGAACATAAAAGAAAAAAAATTAAATTGCTCAAAATAAAAAATATAGGGGCCAATTGTAGAATTTAACCTAAAATTTTCGTTTGAAATAATGATTTAACGTGCCACGTCAACTTACCGTTATACTATTAACGATAATTAACGGCTCAATGACTAAAATGTTACAATACGATAACATAAGTGACTAAAACGTAATATTTTAAATATAAATGATTAAAATATAACATGAGGCAAATAAAAGTGACAATTTTGATAGTTTATCTTTAAAAAAAAAAACACGAGAGGGGACCTATAGTAGAAAATGCAAGCATTAAACGCTTTTTGTATGACAAGCTTTTGATTCAAAAAATGATAAATAATGTAAATTTTCACTTATTTTTTATTAGATAAAGAAAAATAATCCAAAACCCTTACATAAATAAAGGGGTTTCTCAAAAGATAAAATCCGTAAAAAGTATCACTATACGGCGGATGTACGTAGTTGAACAAATTTAATTTGTTGTATAGGGTATAGCAAAATTCAAGGGAGCCCTAAAACAGGGTGCTTCAAAGAAAAAGAATCCATATGTTTGGGGCTTTGGCGGGCAATTGTCTCCACTCTCCACTCTTCACTCTCATCCAATCCAGTTTCCAGGTGCACAGAAACCAAACTTCATTCTAAATTCCCCCCCTTTTATGCTCCTACTTCTAAAGACTATTTACTCTCTCTCTCTCTTTTTTTTTAAAGAAAAATTAATTTCCCACTATATTATTTCTTATTTATGTGTTTTTGCTGTCTCATTTATTAGGGTTGTATTTTTCAAATGGAATGTGAAAATTTTCCAAAGGAAAAAGCTTAAAAAGAATGTTCTATTTTTGGTTAAGAGCATCTATGTTTTAGTTAAACCCTTGGATGGTGATTGCGGATGCAAATATTGTCTTAGTTAAGAGCTTCTATGTTTGAATTATTATTTTCTCTGATGCCATTGACGGAGGTTCAATGTAATGTTTTTTTATTTTATTATTTTAATGAAAGATTGAAAAAAAATATTTTGGAAAGAATTTATTTCATTGCAGGCTGAAAATTCTTTTCCTTTTTTGTTTTTCATTCCAGTTATTTCGTTTAATCATGCCATTTCCATTGCAGGAGAATTGATTTCAATCGGCTTTCTGGTTAAATTCATCTTTGAAGGTTCTTGTATGCATATATCATAATAAGAGAAAAGGAATGTTGCTATGAATTAATGGCGTGTTTTCATTCTATGAATCTTCGCACTCCTTGCTTATGGACGAGTCTACCTTGCATTCGGAGACACTTCTCAAGGAATCTGAAGGATGGAAATAAATTATTGAGTTTTAACAGATTATATGTGATCCGCCCTTCACCATTTCAAACCCTGAAGGTACTGCTCAAGAATGTTTGTAGGGCAAGAAGAATAAGAACCTTAGAAGAGTTTTTTTTCTCTTGTTTATTGGCTGCATATTCTTGATTAGAAAACAGTGTCAGTTGTTTGAATTTTAGTTAGGACAGTATTCTCATTTATGCATATAGCCCATTATTGTATCTTCAGTGACCCTTTAGTAGATTTTGGTTCCAGACCAATCAATACATTCTTGTAGGAATGCTGTTGTTACTATAATTACAACGTTTGAACTTAGCTTTTGGAACTGAAATATACCATTTATGTGGGAAAATGAGTATACATAGATTGCCTGCAAACATAAAAATAGTATAGTTAAATAGCATGCATCATGTTGGTGGTTGATGGATTGCAAATGGGTTTTTTTGCTTTTGCAGTCTTTTTATTTTTATTGTGGGAGATAGTATGCATATCCTACAGGGAGATTATGTAACTTTTTCTTGATGTTTTTCATGCACTTTTTCTTTGACAGCAGTACTGTAGCTTATCTGGTAACTTAAGTTCTACTGTACCTGGTGATCATGCAATTCCCCATGGGAATGCAGTGATTTCTTCGAAAAAGGAACAAATATTTCACCAAGAGGCAGCTCTAGGGAGAGCCAACCTTCAAGAAACTGTGGTGAATGCTAAATCCTCAAATGGTAGAGTAATGCTTATTGATGGCACATCAGTCATTTATAGGGCCTACTACAAACTTCTAGGTAATTCATGCCGATCATGTTTTCTGATTTTCTGTAAAGGTTTTTGTTTTCATCATATTGGAAGTACTGTTCCTTTTGTTATCTTCTTTTCTGCTGCTAGTCTTAGGTGTTTCCTTGTTGCTGCCTGGTTTTCGTTTTTGGTGTCAATGGGTAAATTATTTCTTAAATTAAACATGAACAAAACAAAAGGCTTAGGTATATAATTCGTTTTCTAAAAGTGTAGTCGTCATAATAACTACCTTCCAAGTTCCGACATAATTATTCTTCTTTGTGCCTATAACTGGGTATAAGTTACTTTTACAAATAACTTTTCTCCCTATCATGTGTCTCTTATGTTACACTGATTTTACTTTTTACTTTATTTCCCCCCATGTTTTCATGTAATGTTGGGAGTAGCAAAACTGCACCATGGGTACCTATCACATGCTGATGGCAACGGTGACTGGGTTTTAACTATATTTACAGCTTTATCACTTGTAAGTTATACATGCGTCATTAAGGGAAGTACTTTGTTTTACTTTCTATTGTATTTATGCTGAAGGCATTCATTTGATGTAGTTTCATTGTTGCCTGCTATCTGTTTTACTTATTCATTGGTAATACAGAATATACAATGGAATTATGGGATTTGCTGATATATGCATTATTTTCATGATGGAAGTACTTGATTCTTTGTTAAACTATCAGAGGTGGCATGATTCTTATCAGTGGTTCCAGAAGATCTGGATGTCACTTTTTACAGGCTCTGTTTCATGGAAAATACTTTTCCATGGGAAAATGTATTTCATAGAAGGCATTTTCCTTAACAGATTATTTTGCTCTCCTTTTTAGGCAACTCTGTTTAAAGTATTTTATATTGTTTGAAAAATAACAAAAATCTTGAAATTTTATATACTTGTTCAGAATCTTTTTAAGATTTTAATTTTCAATTTTTTTGTATTGGTTAAGGCATTTCTAATTATTGTTATCTTGCAGATAATTGATGTTCTGGAATTTGTTCCTTCACATGTAGCGGTATATATGCTTTTTATTTTTCCGTTTAATTGTCTTGTTTTTTCTTAACATTTTTAGAGATGCTTGTCTGTTTACTTCTCCATTGTCCCAGATTGGCTTGAAGGCATTACATTTTGTATTAGAATTTGGAAGTTCTGTAAACAAATGGAGTCTGACGTTATTGATGGAAAGGCATAAAGACATTTTCATTAATAGGAGACATTTCTATATTAAATTTTCTCTCGCTAATAAAAAGAAGAAAAGATCCATAAAACTGATAAAAAATATTTTCAAATATTGTCTGTTTGGGCTATATTTATAACCAGTAGCAAACTATTTCACTAAATGTAGGGGCCACTGAATTTTTATAGAAGAAAGCACTTTTAATCTCCAACTGATGTTGTTTGATCTTAAAGTTGAAATCTGTCTACATTGCCTTCAAGGGAGTAGCAAACTGAAAAGTTTATGATTTATCAATCATTAATAACATACTAATTTGGTTTGTCTCACTGGCTGTAAACTTGATTATTATTCTAATAAAGCATGTTTTTTTTTGTATGTTAGTATCCTGTCAAAAATTAATTTTTAAGTACTTGCTGATCTACCATGTTAGTATACCTATAGCATTTGATTAGGTAGAAATACAGATATTTTGGTCTGATATTCATACATAGGATTAACTAGTTTGATGAGTTAATTGAGTTACAGTTTTTTACCTTATACTGCCGTTAAGATTGCCTTTAGAGCTTGTATAACATAACAATGTGTAGTTTTCTTTTCTCTTGAAAAGGAAAAGGCTAAATGGAAAACTTATATGAATTTCTTCACATGAAGCTTCTTAATTTTAAGTACAAATGTGTTAAACTTATTACCATCCATATGGCAACAGAAAAACAAGGAACTTAAAGTAATGAACTTTATGATTTTTTTTCCCACTAAATTAACACAAATATATGGAGTATATGTTGACTATTCAGTTATTTTTTCTCTTGGAAAGTTGTTAATTGCATAACCTGCATGGTCTTTTAAGCTGTATCACTGGAATTTTCTTTCTTATGGCTTTGTGCTAGGCTGTCCATAGGTATTCCTTGCTGTGATTTTATAGCTTGTCATTGCAGTTGTTTTGCATTTTCACTTTACTGTTTATATAGCTGTATAATTTTCCAAATACAGTGTTTCTTATGCATTTCCCCCCTTTCTCATGCAGGTGGTGTTTGACCATGATGGTTAGTTTTAAAAATTCAGTATTATTGTTTCCTTATATTACTTAATTTATAAATCACTGTATGTGTGGCTCTCATTCCAACAGATAATTTTACCTTTTGTCCTTATAAGCGTGGTTTATTACTATTTAAATAGATCTTTGAGCTTTTGGAAATGGATTTTAAATGGAACTGATTTTAACTAGTTTTGCTCTTGTTGCCCTGGTGAACATTTTCCATACTTAATCTACTTTTGTTTCATATACATTTCTGTTGATGGTAGGAGTGATCATGTTAAGTCTTGGGGAGAAACCTGAACTGGACTAATCAAATTGGCCTGAATTAAACATATTTCTTGAAAACCTAACTAAAAGAGTGAAAATTGGTTCAGTACTTACCACTATTTCTTGAAATTTCCAAAATTATGATAAAACAGTACACTTTCTTGTTCTATTTCATAAATTATATAAAAAAAACATGTGTGACAATTTTGTGCTGTGGGTTTCATTAGGTTGATCATGTTTTAATAATACTACCTAAATCTAACTGAAGGCTAGAAAAAAAAAATCAAATACATTTGATCTGACCTATCTAACTTATATATTTTGTTTCTGTTTCTCCTGGTCCTTTTCTTTCCTTCTTTCAGGAACCCAAATTTAAACAATCTAAAGCATAGGTTCCATTGAGCTAGTGGACTTTTATGCGAACATCCTGATATGCACTAATGCCTGCTGTTAACCTTACTTGCTCTCTTCTTTTGTGCTATCACATGCTTGTTTAGTTTTTCAAATTCTGTTCAATTCCCTTTATTTAGTCTTTAAGGCATCAGTTGATGCTGACTACCAAAGAAGGGCTAGCTTTATATCAAAATCCGTTTAAACATATAGAGTATCAATTATACTTTCTTCATTACCATTTATTTCTCCAAGGAACATTTATGCCTCTAATGTTGCCTGTGCAAATCAATATTTCCTACTGGGATTCTGAAATTTGTAATTTTTCTTAGCTTAACAGAAATATGTTTTCTAGTGCAGTGCCACTTTTGAAAGATTTTAACAAGTCATTTTTCTTTTTGTTGTGCAATAGGTTTGTGCTTTTTTTTATCCAGTACTTCTGAAGTACTCAGATAAACGTTGGATCCCTAATCAAAATTTAACTTCAAAGCAGTCCTAATTTTAAATAATATTAAGTATGGCATTACAAATTAGAAACATGTTGTTGGATGCTAATTTTTTTGAGTTATATTTTTCTTTATATGTATCTATTTTGCTTTCATATACACATCTACATAGGTATGAAGCTTGTTCTCATAAGCGTATTTGTATGAATTCTGTTGTTCAAATATACTATTGGGAAATACCAAGTTTATCCTCAACTTTCAGATTGTTGGCTACTCGGGGATGAGATCTGTTTAGAAACTCTGACTAATCTTTGATGCTCTTGAGAAAATTTTTTGGTTTCAAATGTCTTAGTGATTGTTGGGATAGTTCATATAGAAGTTCTCATGTTTGATCCTAATGTTAGTGCTAGGTGTTATGTAAGTATAGTACCAGTTTGAAATGTTCCCCGTCTCTCTCGCACTCTCTCTCACCTTTTAGCATGTTGATGTCAAGGGATTTGGAAGTCATTCGCCCACACTTCGGTTGAAAGCCCCCATTAGTTCTTCACTACCTTTGACTATTGAGCATAGACAATACATTTTTTTGAGCTCGTTTTTGTGCCTATAAGCACTATTATATGCTAAAAAAAACTTTGTATACTTATGTCATTTGTAGTGTAAAAGTCGTTTAGCTTAAATTTATGTATGAAGATCTGAAACTCTTTCCAATCTTAATATTGTTTCCTAGAAAATATATGCAGATTTTGAATTCAATTGGATGTATCATTTAATAAAAGAGGTAGAAATTTTGTCTAAGACGTTTCCTGTTTTTGCTCAAAATATTGCTTAAAAACTGATGAAATCTGAATCATTTTGTTCATTGAAGTTTTACAAACCACTTCAGCATCTCTAAGATGCCCAATACGATCAAAACGAAACCTTTTAATGTTATTTGAAGCTACTGTGGATTGCTATGCACCTGAATTGATTTTATTTTTGGGCGCTTTATGCTCTTTATGTGCTGGATATGATCTAGTATGGTGATCCCTTTTGTAGTCAGTGGCATGGAGTTCCGTGGCTTCTGAAGCTCTTCCTTTAAGTAATTTTTAATAAAAAGGACCTCTTCTTTTCAGGAATTCCATTTGGTCATACATCTATTTCTTCAAAAGAAAATGTCATGGGAAAAGGTATGCTTTTTGATGCAATTTTTTTTCAATTGTGTGGTCAAATTGCTGACATAGACTGATCTCATAGAAATGAATCGTGAAATTTGGGATAGTATGAGTCTGCGAAACTGGATAAGTTATGATGAAGCCTTGTGGGTGTAACACAAGCAAAGACACATTACATATGTGTATATATATATCATACTGGAGGCCTGATCTTCCATGTAAAAGTAAAGGCCAGATCTTTAAGTCCTTGGTTCTTTCAGATTGAGGGGGTTTTGCATGTCGTTAGTTGTTTAAAGTGAGAATTTTGAAGTCCAATATGCGTATTATACCCCATCCATCAACTAGAAACAAAAACTTAAATGAATGAAATATAATCATATAACCACTTCTGGTTGACTATGACTGCCTAATAATTGCACTTTTTTTCTTCTTTTCAAATATAAATACCAATAATACCACTCTAATGATTTCCTCACTCTCTTGATATCTTGTAAATTAAAAGTCCTGTCAGTTTACTTTTACTATCATTTCTGCTTCTGCTTCACAAGCAGGTTTCACATGGGAAAGCTTATTTCCAATTTGTTTGACAATCTTTGACAGGTTTCTTGCTTCTATCCCTATTTCTCCATCAAAGAACTAGTAGTCCGTTTAACTGTGGTTATTTAGAAAGCAACATGTTACGGGCAATACTATGTCGGCTTTAACTTCTATCTTTAGGAGGTTTCTCACATTGGAATTTAGGTTTAGTTGAACTTGCTATGACTGACTTAGAGAAAGACTTTAAGAAATAAGAATTTCTTGAATGAGATGAATAGACAGAGCAATTCTTGCTTAGTATAAATTCTCATTTACTTAGATTTAAAAACTAAAAGAATGCATATATTTAAGAAATGTGTTTGCTAATTAACAAATTTCCGAGAAAGTGAGGAAAAGCAGTGGCCATTTTAACCAACTGCTTGACTGTTATAATATGTAATTGATGGATTGGGGTCATTGTGAAGTTTAGGCATAACCATAGTTATCTTGATTGTGTGCTATCACATTTTCTATAGTGCTGCATTAGTCCTTTTCCCAGTCTCTGTTCGTATGATAAACAGGAAACCTCTGCTAACATGGATGATGTATGAGCTTCTGTAGAGAGGCGAAGCTAAACCATTAGGTCTGCCTTTCTAAGCTACTGTCTTCCTGGTCAATGACTTTTAGACCTAAAGTACTTCTGGGAGAGCCTTTTCTAATTGTATCACTAGCTTTATACATGGACTTATTTCTTATAAGAAGCATTAACTGATATAAAATATTGTCATATTCTGATCTAGGTTTCAACGCTTTATCTTTATTGTATCTTTTTAAGAGGCCTGCGATGTGGTCCTTTTTCCTATTTGCATCGGTGCATTTGACTCTTGTTAAACTTTCTTTTGACTTTAGGTATTAATTGTAGTATTTGCAAGTAAAGAAACATGCATTGTGTTATATCACTTTTTGACTGGAAATATACATATTTTCATCTGAATAAATGTCTGAAAACATATTATCAATTTTTGAAGGTTTAAATTTTCGTCATACTCTGTTTCCTTCATACAAGAGCAACCGCCCTCCTACACCGGATACCATAGTGCAGGGACTTCAATATTTGAAGGCATCCATCAAAGCTATGTCCATTAAGGTGATAGAGGTATAACTGATTAGACTCCAGAGATGCTTATGAATTTGTTGATCCTTTTGGTGTGTAGCAAGTAATTAAGAATTTAGTCTATGGCAGGTACCTGGTGTAGAAGCTGATGATGTGATTGGGACACTGGCTGCAAGGAGTGTTGATGAAGGGTTTAAGGTAATTTTCTTAAGACTTATTTGGGAAAACATGAGCATGCCCTTTGATATGGACTTTTAGTTTTGTTTGGAGTAAAAGAGGTTTCACCAGTTCAAAGGTACTTCCTTTCGCATGTGACAATCAGTTGTTCAATTTATTTTGTGATATCACATTTATTAATAACAATTATAAGAAAAAAGGGTGTAAAATTTCAAAATTGGCAATCGTTTTATTGAACATGCTTCTCTTACACGAATTAAGGAAAGACATATATTTACCTGATGCTGGAGCTATATTAAGAGTTTACTTTTTCAAAAGTTTGAAGTGGTCTGAAGTTTCTCTTGTTGACTCTCTGGTTACTTGGTAGCTACTGTTACTCCACTGATGACTTATGGTGGAGGTATGTTGATTGAAATAACTGGAGATGTTTTTGGCCAGTTTCAGTTTTTATGGTATTAAAATCTGTTTCTGTAAAAAAAAAAACAATTAGAATCACATTAATGATTTAAATTTTCAAAAAGTTAAGCATTTCAAAATAATTCTTGACGTTATATAATCAGTTAATGACAATTAAGCGATACCTTCTTAAAATGGCTGAATGATTAATGATATCAATGGAAATATTTCCTTTCTTTTAATCCTTGTCCATCTATATGTGAGTAAAGAGGTAGAGCATGTATATCACAATGGAATAGGAAGAAAGTAGTTGTCTTATAAATATCAGGGCTGAAGTCAACAGGCTTTGATTTTTGTAAATAAGTTTTGCTCATAGGGTTTGACTAAGTATTATGCAACCAAGAAATCATTTTATTAAAAATATCTATGATTTATTATTCCTAAGGACACAATTTTAGTATCATATAAATACTCAGTTTTTTAGTACTTTGCCTTTCTGATTAGGTGCTTTGGATTTAACTTTTTTCCTGACAGGTTCGAGTTGTCTCCCCAGACAAGGATTTCTTTCAGATCCTATGTCCTTCATTACGCCTACTACGAATTGCACCACGTGGCTATGAGTTAGTATACATTCTTTGATACATCATCTTTCTTAACCTGAATTGAAAAAGGGTAATGAAGACCTTGTTTTTCATATAGTGGGCAGCTTGCTTATTTCCATATATATATATGTATAAATATGTATAAATATACGTCTCTCTTTGTGTATGTATGCTTCTTTTGTACAAATTTGTGCTGTACATATGTTTGGGTATCCTAAAGGACTTTTGGTCTAGTATATGGGTTCTAAATATTTCTACAGGAGACTTTCTAATTTGGCTATCATTTTTGATGTGTGCGTACCCCTGCTAATGTAACTCTCAATGCTATATCTGAATTCATGGATATTGATAGATTAGGCTTATCCCTTGTCATTTGACTATTTTCCTCCTAAATATAGTGGAAGCTGCCAATTTGGGACAGTTAAAATATAAGTTTTACAATGTTATATCCGAAGAATCCTCTTGTTAGTTTTTTCATTTTCATTGTAAGTTATGATGATGTTATTAGTAATAAACTAGTAATTAAAAGTTTGACTATTTTTTACTAGTTTAGGTTCATTAATTATATGCTGAAAGTAGTTTAGGAAATTTGGTACCCATATCAAGATATTTAATTTTAGGCCAGAGCTATTTGGGGTTATAAAAGTAAAACTAGATGTGCACCACTATCTTATTTTCCCAGCAAATCTTGTTTTACCTGCAGATTATTCATTATAGAGTAGATTCCTTGACATCACACACTGGCTGTTTCTGTCAGTTGTTTAGATTATAATTTGATGGTTACTAGTAATTATATTGAGAAGTTGAACTGATAAAATTTAATAATATGTTGAAAATTCGGAACTTTAAGATATTAGTTATGGTCGTTTCTTCTGCCAAAGTTAACGAAGTTTGTTTTACTTTTCAGTTTTAGATTTTCTGCCTTGGTTCTTAAGTATCTGAGATTTCATTTTTATTGCTTTGCTTTCCCAGGATGGTTTCATTTGGAATGGAGGATTTCTCAAAAAGATATGGAGATCTGAAACCTTCTCAGTTTGTTGATGTAGTCTCTCTTGTGGGTGATAGATGTGATAATATCCCAGGTTGTCATAATATTAGTTTCAAATATGCTCAGTAAAATAAGAAAGAAAATATTCAACAGTTTTTGTCCAGCAATTTTTATTATTCCCTTAAGTTACTTCATGGCATGGAGAAGCACCAACAAATTGATTTGAGCAATATTTTTATACTTGAACCTGGTTCCTTTTATCTAGCCATTTGTAGAAGTTATACATTTTCTATTTATACATCATATAGAAGTTTAAAGTTATTTGTGATATAAAGCATTTCCTGTTTAAGTTTCTTGTCAAGTTTGCATTCACCATCTCTTGGATGAGCTATGTTTCATGTAAATGATTCATCTGGTTTTTGGGTGTGGAAATGTGAATACATGATAGAGATGGAGAGGATGGAAAGGAGGATTATCAAAGACCTAGGGCTAAGTGATGAAGAAGTAGGATTTGGATGTGAGGAATGGGATCTGGGAAGTATGGAGTAGGGAATACAGAATAGGATGTTATAATTATGAAATAACTAGTTAGAAGTGAGAACTAGGCTCTGGAATCAGAGCTTGAAACACGAGAGAGATGAGGTATATGAGAAGTCTTTTCCTTCCAAAATGATGTTTGGTTTTATTAACCATGAGGTCTCAGCTAGCTGTATATACTAAAAAAACTGTATTTAGGGTGATGGCTGGTGTGTAATTATGTAACTAGTGGAAGAGATGATGTCATGTGTGGAATGACCTATGGAACCTGCCAAGTTTCTTTTATTTATTTGTTTATTTATTTGTCACTTCAGGAACCTAAAATTAATTTAGGAATGACCATGCCACTTGTTGTGGGGTTAAACCTGTTATATTATTAATCATACCAGGAGGAGGTATTTGCTGGAGACCCTGTGAAATAAAGGTAAATTGGAAAATGTAATTGACAAGAAATAAGCGTATTCACATCTCCTATATGACAGGTTAGGACATTACCTGATTATTTTAGAAATACGGTACAGTGGAAATGGGACTAAGGACGTTTGGATCAAGGACATTGTATACACTTGAATCCTTCTTCATGATTGCTCAATAGAGAAAATAGTTGGTGCATGTTCATTGGTGTTGAGACTCTGGATTGGGCTTTTCTCTTTATTTGGAAGTGGATGTCCTATTCATTTTGGTTCAGCAGGGTCCTATATGATGGTCATGCCTGGAGTGAAAGCATAGCTTGTTAGTATTAGATTTTGCAGGAAGTATAAAATGGAGAAATGAAGTTCTTATATTTTTTCACTGCTTTGGCCGTGTACATATATAAAAGTTGGTTTCCAGAAAGGCACAAACTATAGCATAAGTCTGACATATCTGATTATAGTGGAAATTTTACGTGAATTAAAAGATTAGTTGCTGCATTTAATAGAGACTACGTTTTACCTTTTCTTGTGTTCGTATTTATGAGGCTTGAACGTTTTGTTTCTGAAATTTTGGATGCAACATGCATAGCTGCAGCGATAGAATGCAACTATGTTGTTTAGATAGAGTTTGGGTGAGTTGGAGTGGCTTACATTTTACCTGATGTTTTTTCTACACTACTTGAGCTTGAAAATTGAGTTCTTTCCAAGGTTAACATAAGCATGCTTATCTATTCATTACCTTGAATCTCACTACAGAATTTTCCATCCTAATTTACTTTTCAATCAGATTGCGCCTCAGATTATTGATGTCAATGCATTTTAAGTGCAGGAGTTGATGGAATTGGGAATGTCCATGCTGTTCAACTTATCACTAAGTTTGGTATGTTATTTTGTTAAGAACTGAAAATCTGCAGTTATTTTTCTATTAGATGAAACTATTCACCCCTTTTCATGTTAGTAATGAGTATGCTAGTCGTCCTGGAATAATAATGAACAAATTAATAGTTTTATTTCACCCTGGATATAAGCAAGGAAGTTGGCGTTGTTTCACAGGATTTGAGCAATGTTTTAAATTGTCGTTTCTGGAGGTTCTGTTGGGTATATGATGCCTCTGGGTGACCTTTATTTGATAAATGTTGATCCTCTGCTAGTTTTATGTTTCTATATCCTTTTGATGGGTTTAGCAAAATGGCTGTCATATGCAAAACCAATTGAATGCCTCATTCTATTTGTATTTATACTCTTTAAGAATATGAGAATCATTTGTATCTTCTCTCTTTTGTGAGTTACATTCCTATCTTCAAAGATGCAATATCACCATGATTTGTGGCAAGCCTTGAGCCACTACTAGACCAAGACATAGCTACCAGTGGCAACTGATAATTCCTTGCCAGAATAATTTAATCTTCTTTTACCTGGTTCCATTGAAAATATAGGAGGAAAAAAAGTACAGTTGCCTGAGTAGCAAGTGAAAACTTCATAAATGCTCTTCATGTCTTGTCACCTAAATGGAGTGAAGTACACTTGTGAATATAATCTTTTAGTATTAGAAAAAAATGTACTCATCATATATCTGGCTGAGCATACACATGGAAAATATATATGCCCTATCAAACTAGATATTTATCAATTTGTGTATGAATAAAAGATATTGGTATGGAATGGGTTATGGAATAATCTATTATGATAGCTATTAGTATATGTTTTCCTTTTATGAGTAATCATTTGTCAAATTACAGCATACTTGAGTCAATTGTTGATTCCAGCACGTGCTTGGATTGTAGAGATTTAGAGAAGCTTCTATGTCAATGCTAATAGATTTATGCTTCTTCCCCTTGGAAAAGTTAAGAAATAACGTTAACACTGGTTTTAATACTGTTATTGAAGTTTCCAACTTGTGCATATACTGATTGTAGCATGTTTGTGGATATTGGAACCCATATGACTATCATATCAATCTGTCCAATTAATCATCCTTGAAATACTGGTTTCAACTTAATGTGATATGGACCATTTCATGCTCTAAAGATTGTAGATATGTTTTTTTCAAAACTGTCTTGTGGACTTCATTATGCTCTAATTTTCTAATATTTTATTTTAAGTACATTAAATTAGCTGGGGTTGTGCTTTTATATTTGCTTTAAAGCTACCGGTTTTCATGCATTGTGTATTCTCTTCTATTCTATGCCATTGTTAACTTTTTTCCTAATCTGTTTTTGTTTTGTTGTATTTGTTTATGATCTTTGTTTGTAGGCACATTGGAGAATTTACTGAAGTGTGTTGATGAAGTTGAAGTGGACCACATCAGGAAGGTAGAATAAGCTCAGGATGAAAATAAAATGAATATGTGCATGCTACTAAAAGATTGTTTTATGTACAATCTTTTGCGGTCAGATGCATTATATTTAAGTTGGGTCAATTGCATAAGCACAAGTTGTAGACTTGGTTGGGGTGTGATTTGAATATATATATTCAAGGACGTCCTGATTCCCAATAATTACATAAACTGGCCTATAAATGAGGTTTACTTGGACCAATTGTTGTTTCTGTTTATTCAATCATTCATTTTCAGGATTCATTCTAGTTTTGAACCTAAATCGGCTCTAGCATGTGAGAAATTTTGATCTTATGGGTTAAGTTCTAGCCACATATTAAGAGCAATTACTGCCCTAAAGCTGAAGCTGCTAGAAATGATTCTTAATTTAGGGTCATGTTTGATGGGTGAGTTAGTTTGTTGATATAAAACTTCTCCTTTTTGAAAGAACAGGTTCAAATAGTTTGTTTTAAACTTCTTGAAGATCTGTAAATATGAAAGCATTATGACCTAACATGGATATTCTGAACTACGTGCTTTTTTCCTTGAGGTTAATCAAAAGACTTTTCGTGAGTTTATATAGGGAGGGACTAATTATCCTGAATTCACAAACAACTCCATGGTCCATACTGCATTATGGTGAATAGTAGTTAGTCTTACCCGCAAAGGGAAATCTCCTTGTTGCCAAAGTAGAAACTCTAGATTCTCATTCTAGAATTTAACATAAGAAGACATTTCGTTCTACTTGAGGTGGATTATCATTTTGGGATTTGATGGAAGAAAATGAGGCGTGGTTTCCATTTATTGCTCTGTGAGAATCTTCTGCATGCTTGCTTTGATGTTTTAAAAGTTTAATTTTAATGTGAAATAAGGTTCCTTAGCCTCCTCTCTCTCTTTTTTTATTTTTTTCTTTTATGTTATATATTATAAGTCAACTGACGAACTAAAGTTCTATGTAATGTTTTGCAGGCCTTGATAGCAAATGCTGATCAAGCCGTCTTAAGCAAAAACTTGGTGATCTTTTCATCCTGCTTGTGGACAACTAGCATTGAAGTGATTACAAGTTTCTTTATCTTATGCATCTATCCTGACACTTGAAGTTTTATGTTATTGTAGGCAATGCTGAGATGTGATCTTCCATTCTATATGGTACCATTTTCCACCAGAGATCTCACATTTAATAAACCCGAGGTTTGTGGACTGATTTAGTTTCAAAAGATTTACACTATATATACGATTTGCTGAAGTTCACTCTTGGATTTGTGAAAAATTGGCTATGACTGGCATATGATGTTGTAGACACCTGAATGTTGCATGTTTGGGAACATTTGCATTGCATGATATATTCATATTATATCATAAAATGGAGAAACATTAAAAACTGTAAATTATGATGGTTGAAAACAGGACAATGGGGAGAAATTCACGAGCCTTTTGAATGCCATAAGTGCATATGCAGAAGGATTCTCAGCTGATCCAATTATCAGAAGAGCGTTCTATTTGTGGAAGAAGCTCGAACCACCTTGATTTTTGAGATTCAAGTTATCAAGGGAAAGAGGGCCAAGAAAATGGCACTTTTTCTTTTGTTTGGTTGAGTGTATAGAACTGCAAAAACAGGAAGAATTAAAGTGAGCTTAGAATTTAATTCAACTATTAATGTAATTATTCATAAGATATTAATTTAATAAATTTAGAATTTTAATTTCTATATTTCTACAGTTTTTTTCCTTTTATCTTAGCTATAATCGTCTTTGTTAAAAAGAAAAGAAAAATGAACTCAGATATGGTAGAATCTGTGGTGTTTTGCAATGCGAGTATGGCTAAGGTTGAATCGATTGGAGTTATGGTTCAATTGGATCAACTAGATGGTTTAACCACTTCAAAAAAAAAAATAATTTAATAATTATTGAAAGTAAAAATATTAAAAGCTAAATAAATACATATTTAAAAAATAAGGTAAATATAAGCCAAAATGTGAAAAAAAAATTCCAAATTTGTTTTTGTTTAAAAAATAATAAAAACAAGCGTCTCATTTGGTTGCTTTGTTATTGGCGTGTTGTGTAATTTTAGTAAAGTAAATTATGATATTTATCAACTTACATAAAAAGTAAAGTATTTAACAGGTTGTGACTGGGCTATATTTTTTTTCCAATTAAATAAATTATTTGAGTTTGACTGTACACACCTCTACCTGATCCAATACCATTATCACACTTTAATTTCCTTTATGTTTAAAAGATTATTAATAATTAAAATAAACTTTCATTTCGCAGATCTACAAAATATATTAACAGCATTTGTCTGCTACACGATTAAAGATCTCCTCCCACATCGGCATTTGTTGACTCGTAGCAATATGCCAAAAATAGGGAAAAACACTGTAAATTTGATATATTGTTTGCACGGTTGTAAACTAAATGCCAAGAAGACTCCTTTTTTACTATAGCAAGACCGAAGTTAATTTAAATGCTAAATGAAAACAGGCAATTGGAGACAACATTAAAAATGATCATATTAGTAAAGGAGAATCCATTTAAAATACCACACAAACAAACAAAAGTCTATTATCTTTTCTCTGAGGGTTTGTAATATAATATGCAAAATATTTTTATACCAATTCCACATAAAGACTATACCATTGACTTCTATCATATACCATGAATACCTATTCCATAATAGGTAACTCTCGAAAAATTAACAAAAAAACTCGACAGCTCTTATGGTAAACACAGCACATCAAAGCCAAGTGTTGAACTCCCTTATGTTCCTGGAGCTGCTAAAACCATCAATCCATCAGTGTGACACACAACAAATTAAATACAACATGATAAACAAAAATTGGTCGGATAAATCGACATGATTTTCTAATCAACAACTGAACACAATAATAAACCATGTGCATTACCTGCTACAATACTATATGCTGTTCACAAAGCCAAATATGAAAACCAAACAACATTCCATATTTAAACAGGGACGGCAAAAAAGGATCAAATAATGTGGCAAACTAAGCAGAGTGATATCGAATTGATTACCTTTGGCTGATGGTTCATCCTGAGGTTTCATGGCTGGGAAGAGAAGAACCTCCTGTTTGAATAGCATGCAAGAGATTATGAGTGACCATTAACAAGTCAATTACAGAATCTAATTAAGTATTTTGCCAAAGAAAATCTCATGGTGCAAGCATGGCAGAGTTGACATATATATTACTCGGACTCTGGTGTGGCTATCTGATACAGATAAGTATCTGACATGGAAATGTAAATTTTTCTATGTTTTAATGTATTTAAAGGGTCCTTGGAGGGTAATATTCTCAAATACTCAAAGAAAAAAAACTTGAGAGCACACCCACAGAGATGAGAAAGAAAGAACCTTGATATTCTGTGAATCTGTTAATAACATAGCTAGCCGATCAATGCCCAGTCCCCAACCACCTGTTGGTGGCAATCCGTACTCAAGTGCAGTACAGAATGTTTCATCCAAAGCCATTGCTTCATCATCACCTGATTGCCGATCCTAATATTCCAACATCTCTATGAGAAAAAGTCCCTATATATCTTAATTAAAGTAACCACCATGCACAAGACTTGTGACAATGTTTGATACCTTCAGTTGTTCAGCGAATCGTTGACGTTGTACAACAGGATCATTCAACTCAGTGTATGCATTGCAGAGCTGAAAAGTTGGAAAATAATATTTTTTAAAAAAATAAACCTCATAGGCCAAAGTAAATTACAGAGAAACTAAACTAGATTTATGATGTCGAATAAACTTACTTCATGTTTGTTGATAAAAAGTTCAAAACGTTCAGTCAGTCCTGGTTTTGACCTATGCCACTTAGCCAAAGGACTCATTATTTCAGGATGGTTGATTATGAAAGTAGGATTCACACACGTCTCTTCTAGAAAATGTCCAACAAGCTGCAAACAAGGAAAATAAAAATGAAACTTCTATTAGAAGATGGGCATGTGTAGGCCCCACGTCTAAACGGTGTTCCCAGTGAAAGGTGATAATAGACATGTTCTATCCGGTTCTGATGGTTAAAAGCCCCAATAATATCACTGAAAAATCCCATTACAATACACACAAATAAGCCAAAAACGTGTTCACATTTACAAGAATCAAATTGGTCGTAGATACAATCACAATGTAAACAAATTAAGGGAAGCAGGGACTGAGATTATCATTAAACAATGGGTTCTGCCAAGGCCTCTGCTGCACTCTTAAAGTTTACCATATTAAGTTACTATTTTCAAAGCCTTTGAATGCAGCAATTTAACTACTGCATTAAATAAAATATATTATTATAATAGTAACTCAATAAACTTAGATATTTACTTGGTATGGATTCTAGATTGCCTAAGCAGGTAGCCATCTCTCGACTGGAGTTAAAGTTGCAGTTCTTATGGTTATAAGTCTTTCAATTGTATAACTTGACCAGTAATATAATACAATTATAGAAAAGTCCAACCGATGATAGAATGTAGAACAGAAAATATCACATCAATCTGCACTCCATATGATCATCAAGTCAAGACAAATTCTGTTCTCTTACCTGAACCTTTCATTTCAATTTATTGGAAAATAAACCAGTTGAAAGATTAGGTCACATCCTGCTCAGTAGTAAACTAGCAAAAGTTCAGCACTTGGACCCTGGAACTCCCTCAGTGAGGAACATTAGCTGCTGAGCACCCTCCATATTACATAAAGCTTAAGCTCAATGAGCACCAAGTACCTTGATTCACATAAAAATTATTCAAAGAGAAAGAGCAAAGACAGGAGACATACTTTATCTAATAAACGTGCTGTTGTTTGAGGAGGAGGGCATTTGATCTCAAACTTTGCACATGCATCCACCAAATATTTGTTAGCTTCATCACTGGAAAAGTCCTTGGGTATGTTGAGGTTAGCCATCTTCTCCAACTCCTCGACCATGTCAAGCCTCCTGTGAAAATTAGTAACAAATTTATTAGCAACAGTGACTACAAAGGACATTTTCAGTTTTGTTCACAATTCTTATCATGGTAAAAGCGATCCATAAACCTGAAAGGCGGAGTGAAATCGATCTCTATTGGATCATTTTCAAGGCCATTTGAGTGATATTTAATCTTATAGCCACCTGTAAGTTCCTTGACCATTCCTGTTGTAGATAAATCAAGAAAACCCAACAAATTTAGAAATGAACAGAAAGGTATATTCCAATGACAGGTAATTTTAGTTGTGCTTACCACTCAACATTTTTTCAGTGAGATCCATCAGGTCATTATAGTCTGCAAAAGCCATATAGAACTCGCAAGTAGTGAATTCAGGATTGTGAGTCAAATCAATACCCTCATTTCTAAACTGTTTTCCAATTTCATAAACACGATTCAGTCCACCAACTACAAGCTCCTTAAGATATAACTCTGGTGCAATACGCATGTAGAGCTTCATGTTTAATTCATTGTGATGGGTTACAAATGGACGGGCAGCTGCACCTCCAGCAATCATGTTCATCATGGGAGTTTCAACCTAATGATGAAATATTCACATTAATGGAACATTAAAAAAAGGAAGACTTATAAAGGAATTGATAATTTGATATAATGAATAGACGACTAACCTCCAAGAAATCAAGATTGTCAAGAAAACTCCTTACATAAGAAATGATCTTAGATCTGGTCTTGAATATTTGACGAACCTCCAGGTTTAACATCAAATCAAGATACCGTTGGCGATATCGAGTTTCCTAACATTTAAAAAATTCAAATATAAACCAAATGAATTCCAAGGATCAGGGATTGTCATAAAAGACAGATATAATGGCTTCCAGACTTGCATCATACAGTTTTTCAGTAATATTAGCCAACGGGATGCAATCACAAATAGAAAGGCAAGAGTAAAAATGTAATAACTAATATATCTGAAAAGATCAGTTCCTAATAAGCATCCCATTCTTCATTTAATAAAAATTATGAAAAATTCTTGATGTGAGTTTGAATTGCTGTTGCAGCTTAAAGCAAGCTACACTAAAATGCATTAGCATTTAACATAGTAGATGGCAGGAAACCAATTATCCAGTAAAGCTTCTATGATTAAATACGAAATATTACCTGATCCTTCAAAATATATGCTTCAGGGTTCCTGGTACTTCCTGGGACCCATAAATCAGTTTTCTGTGAAGAAATGAAAAACATTGTCATTATCAGGATCTTAACAAACATCAGACAGTCACACTGAACACTGGTTTACCTTCACACTGGCATCAGGACCTGCTTTTTGCCTTGGCATCATATGGAGACAATGGGATAAAACAGTAAATGACTTAGGAAAGATGCTCAACTCCCCTCTCTTTGTTTTTCCTAGAAGAAGCAACGAACAAAATTAAAAAGTGAAAGACAGCTACGAGAAGAAAGCTTCTAGAAATTTGTTAATTTTAAACCCCCCAAAAAAGGATGATTGTCAATAGTCAGAGGAGATTCCACACCATCTTTTACAAAATGCTGTAAGAAATGTTAAGTAATAAAGCTCACTATAATGAAATTTAAAATATGGATACATACTAAGAACTCATCCACCAAAGAAATGAAGACTACAAGAATAGAAAGAATGGCTAGAATATCATGAAGGACGGCCGAAATTAAAAAATTTTCGCTCCCAGTTTAAGAGAAATTTACTCTCTGCCTCCCATGCCAGCATAACTTTAAGAGAAGGCATTTAATACATATTTTAAAACTTTTATGGTTTAATTAATAATAAATTTTAATAAAAAGAACAACAAAAATAAGAGTTTTATGAGAAAATACCCAAAAAAATGAAAAACATTTGGGAACAGAAAGAGTGATGTATAATTTCCCCAACCTGGAAACCCAGTGACACCAACTATATCACCACGCTTCACACTGGAATGGAATTTTGCAAATTCTGCTTCATCCAAGCCTGACTTGCTGCAGTAACAGTAGAAAAAAAATTATATAAAAAGATAAGAGAATCGGAGCTGGGCAGCGGAAAGGAAAAGAGACAAAAGGCACATAATCAATCACTAATCTCAACTAGAACATATTCACAGGGGCCAAGGTAATGCCTCTGAAATATTTAGCTTGTATGTGTTTAAAATAATGATATTCAGTTACTCTATACATATGCATACAGATTTACAGTAGATTACAACATCTGAATTCTTAAAATTGAGACAGATATTGAATTATGAACTGGAAAATTTTTAGTGCATTTTCAGAGCAAATAAAACACTGTATCATAATAAATTTTCAAACACTGCTAAAACTGGAGAGAGAGACACTGAAATATCAACCATAGCATTTCCCAGTGGTTAATATAAGCCGTCCTTAACTTGAATGTGAACCATATATCTAATAAAAAAACAGACAACGTAACGTTAAAAATAAATAAATAAAATATACACCACATGCTCAATTATTTAACTGGAAAATGCACCTATAAATGTAGTTTTTTTTTTGTTGTGATAACAATAAAATGCATAAAATGTTCACGACATGCTCAACAGTTTAGTTGGATGATGCACCTAAAATGTAGTTCTTTTCTAATGAATATAAAATCTCAGAAAATTTAACATTGAGTATAGAGTACATTGTTTTTGCCTCGAATTTCTCATAAATCTTCCAATAAGAGAAAACTTGGAAAAGAAAAAGGGGGAGGGCATCCAAATTTATGATAAAAATGGACATATATACCTTGCATCAGCCATAACTTGGACTTTGGCACCATCACCATGCAAGTCATAAAAGAAAAGCTTTGAACTTGATGATCTTTTGCTCATAATTCGACCTAGCATAAAAGAAACATGAGTCATTTCCAAAAGTAAATAAATGAATGTATCCAGGACACAATAATGATACGACTGGAGTAAGAGTGGCTCATATAAATACCAGCCAAAGATACTGAGATATCCTCAATATGCTCCCCATTGGCTAAGCTTCCATATTTATCTATATATTCAATAATAGACATCGACGCAAAGAACTTATGAGGATATGGATTTTTTCCTTCTGCTTTCTGGGCTGCAAGAAATTTCAGCCTATTCTCATGGAATTGCTGACAAGAGAAGGTTAATTAACATTAGGTCCAAGAAGTTCACCGCAATCTTTATGAAATTTTCTTTCATTCATTCATTGTGAAAAGTACTTTTACAGCAATCATTGAACTATACCGTGGGATCCATATCTTCATCATCAGCTCCAGCAGATTTCTGACTATGTGAGCTTGCCTTGGCTGCAGCCTGAATAAAAAAATACAATTAGGTCGCCAAAGAGGTCATAATGAAATAGTAAAATTCCAGCAATGATAAAATGACAAAATGAGGAAAATATTCTTGGTCTTCTTATTCAGTACTTAAAATTAACTAAAAGACCAACAATTATTGAGTCCTTTCTTCAGCTACCAACAATGATCAGTACAGCCATAGATGTTCGGCTTTGTGCCTAAAACCCCACATTGAACGCATTCTTATATTAGTATACATATCTAACATTTATGCACGAGTACAGTTAACAGCCTGTTACCACCAAAAGAGAGAATAAAAAGCTGAGACATGTTTACTTTTATACAAATCGATCAAGTAAATATTATTTTTCAAACATTCCTTGAAGAACCAGACAAGAATCTTCCAATATGTCACACATGCATCTAGCACTATCCTTGCATTCCTTCTGCTATGCTTTATAGATATAAAGGAATGAACTGATCAAAACAAAGGCTTCAACTTCATTACATTGTTACTTTTACTACAAGCATTGAATTGTTTATGTTTTAATTTCTAGAAAAATTGGATAAAACCAAAAAGAAACTACTAAAAGATATAACTTTTTAAGTTCTATTTTACAATTTATTTCTTGTTTTACGAAATCAAAATGTTAATCAAACAGCTACAAGAATAATATCACGCATTCAATAGAAATAATATACTATGTTAGTTTTCTTGAGAAATTATAATCTGGATATCATTATTTAGCCAAATTTGAACGTATATTATTGTTTAAGGTAGCAAATAGCTAAAAGCAAGATGGATCTAATACATAATCATTCCAAAAAAATAAAATAAAAAACAAAGCTCGCAAATTTTAATTCCAAACGAAAATAAGCAAGTAAATATCACATTAAGTACCTGTTTGGCTGCTTTTTCCTCCTCCTTACGGCGACGCTCCTCTTCCCGCTGCTTATTTTTAAGTTCCTTCTTACGAGCACTGGCAACACATTTTACATAAATAAATAATCAGATTGATAATAAAAAAATCCAACTGTTTCTCTTTCAGCTTGCTTCTCAAGAATCAAACGAGTAGCAAGAAAGGGAGAGAGAGAGGAAAGGAGATATACTTTTTGCTCTGAGTTTCTGCGGGGGAAGCCGAATCCACTGCTAAATCGGAAACTCCCTTGGCCGTTTCTTCGACGGAGCCTTCCATTTTGAGATAGCGAGATAGAGAGAATGTGGCTTCCGAACAAAGCCAAAGGCAAAGGTTAAGAAAGAAACAGTGAGACGGATTAACTATTGAGCTTATTAGGGTTTTAAAACGAACAAAAACCCTGGGTCAGATTTTCAACTAGAATCGATTAATCTTTATTTTATTTACTGGAAAATGAATTCGTTTCCATTTTTTTTATTTCTTAGGGTAAAGTATATAATTAACATTTAATCACAGGTCATCGAATTATACAATAATTTCATTCTCACCACTAACATTATCATTTGTTTCTGTGTCACCCTCTGTTAAATCACAAACGGAAATGTTGAAGTGGTCCATTTTTAATTGGTATATTTACACTTTTTTATTCTCAATACTTAAGCATTCTATCAATTTAATCCTAACTCTAAATAATCCAACAAATTTAACCTATAAAGAAAAATAAATCAAGCATTCCTATTAATAGTCGAAAATCATAAAAATATATAGGGTAAACTATACAAATAGTCACCTAACTGTTAATTTTTTTAATTTAGCCACTCGACTTTTTGAAATCAAATATTTTAATCACTTTCCCATTAGTTGCCATTAGATGAGTGATGGAAAGTTGAGGTGGATCTTTTTTATTGGTCTAATAACAAATTTAGCCCTAAATATTTACAAAATTTAACATTTTATTCCAATTCTAAAAAACTCAATAAAATTAGCCCTCAACATTTACAAAATTTGTCACTTTAGTTCTAATTCTAAAAGTTAAAAAATGATATTTAAAAAATTCATTTTTGGATAAAAAAATATAGAAATGATTTAAAAATCTAAAAAGCATACATAAATTATAAATAAAAAACCAATATATATATTAAAAATAAAAAATACAAAAAATATATAACAAATTATTCAAAAAGAAATTAACATAGAATAGATTGATGAGTACTAGAGAAACATGAAGTTGGACATACCCATAGACATGAAATGGACAAGGTTATCTCCCTTGGTTCAGTTCAACTCGTACCTTCAATCTTTGGGCTAGATTTTCCACTTTGGTCGTTTGATTAACGTATTTAGACTATCCAAGTTTGGAAGTTATTGATAACATGTCCAAATCGAAAAAAAAACAAGGCGAAAAAATATTTTCAATGTTTTTCATTTCATGAAAGATTTCACATTGCATTGTTTTCTCTACTTGAAAATTAAGTCTATGTATATTTTTAAAATAAGAAAAAAATTGAGAATAATTATTTTATAATAGTTTAAAAATTATTAATTCTTTAAGAGGAATTTAATTAAATAATATGATATTAATTTAAAATATGACACTTAGTTGGATTCAAGCTAACTTTATTTTTTTTACCATATTCACGAAGATGACATTAGTTTAAAATGAGCATAATTCAAATGGTGTTAAATATTCTTCTTATTCAATGGGTTCTAGAGGTATAAGGAATATTATAACTAAATTGACAAATTTTGTAACGGTTGAGGGTTAAATTTATTGAATTTTTAGAATTCAAACTAAAACAGCAAATTTTGTAAACATTGAGGGCTAAATTTGTTGATTTTTTTAGATTTAAGATCAAATTGATAGAATGTGTAAAACATTGGAGGGCTAAATTTGTCATTAGACCAATAAAAAAGGTTTATGTCAGCTTTCTATAGCTTATCTAATAGCAACTAATGGGAGAGTGACTAAAATATTTTATTCCGAAAAGTTAAGTGACTAAATCAAAAATATTAATAGTTGGGTGACTAAAATAGAACTAAAGGTATAGTTGGATGACTATTTTTGTAGTTTACCCAAATATATATCAAAATGAAATGCGAAAAATTTATATGTACTCCATTGATATATTTTAATTCCTTAAATCCTAAAACATATTAGGTAGCTAAACAAAAAAGTAAATTATATCAATGGAGTACATACGATAGGTAACTGGTCTAACTCTTTTAGTCATTTCATACGACTCGATATACCTGGGACTTAGCTTCATTTTGTGGCCAAAGTGCAAAATTTTCTTCCATGGAAAGACCTTTAGAAATACTTTCTCGCCTATGACATATTCAATTTCCTTCCGCTTCAAATCAACATATGACTTTTCCTATCTGAGGTTGATTTTAACCCGTCTTTATCAAATTCACTTTATCTTTTGTTTTTTGCATCAATTCCAGCCCAACCATCTTCCTCTCATTCAATTCTGACCAACATAAAGGTGTTCTACATCGTCGGCTATACGAGGCTTAATATAGGGCTATTCGAATGCTTGATTGGAAATTATTATTATAAAAAAATTCTGCTAAAGGCAGATAACGTTCCCAACTAGCTTCAAACTCAATGATATAGGCTTGCAACATGTCTTCCAATATCTGGATAATAAGCTCTAGTTGGCCATCTAATCAGGGATGGAAAACAATGTTGAAATTCAACCTCGAACCCAAAGACTCATGCAGTTGCTTCTAGAATCTCAAAGTGAAACGAGAATCTTAATCTAAGATAATAGACATAGGTTGTAATGGCTAAATTTAAGGTTATTGGAATAGTGGTTTCGTAACCACAAATCCGATTTAAAGAGAAAATTATTATTAATTTTTATGATTTATCGAGTGATTAGATATAAGTTTTAGAGTATTGATAAGAAATTTTATTGATTGCATGCCTAAATTGCCTATTAGGACTTAATTTCAAAAGTGGGTAAATATGAGTTTTAGATGATAAAGGATTTATTTGAAGTGCATAATCAAAGTAGAGGTCCTTAAATTGTAATTAGACCATAAAATTTCCATGGACAAAAATAGGCATGCATAGATAAAAATAACTAAAGTTTTAATGAAGGGTATTTTAGTAAATGAATAATAAAAAGAATAAAAAGGGAAAAAGATGGCAAAACTATCATCTTCTCCATAGCTTGCTGCCGAATTTGGAAGAACACCATAGCTAGGGTTTTCACACTTTTTCAAGTTCATAATCAAGAAGAACGAAACTCAAGGTTAGACAAAGGAAAGAATAAAGTTGAAGGCTAAGTTGGTCAATTTGGCTATAATTGGTATCGAGGTAAGTTTACGATAAATAAATGCAATATTTCAATAATTATTATTAATGCTGTTATTTTTCAGCAATTATGTATTTATTTTATGAAAATATCTAATGTTAACTCAAGTATGAGATGACAGAGAATCAGTGTTAAAAGGCCCCGTTGAAACATGATGAATGTATTGGATACAAATGTCATGACATTTGGGTAAAGAGATCCCATGTAATACCATGTCTGGGACATGGCATTGGGATCAATGAGATTATAAGAGGTCCCATGGAAGACCATGTCTAGGACATGGCGTTGGCACCGAGACGAGAGGTTTCATGTAAGACCATGTATGGGACATGGCATTGGCACCAAGATGAGAGGTCCCCCGTAAGACCATGTCTGGGACATGGCATGGGCACCGCTATGAGAACTCCCATGTAAGAACATATTTGGGATATGGCATTGGCAGTATAGGAAACATCCCATGTAAGACCATGTCTGGGACATGGCTTTGGCATGTTATTAGCAGAAAGGGACCCAAGTATCCTTATTATTCCAATGTGGTTCAACGGGCTAGTAAATAACCTATGACCATGAAAGTTCAGTTAAAAGCATAAATGGTGAGTTTAAGGAAGTTATAAGAGTTAAGAGTATATTATGTTACCCATTGAGAATCAACATTTCAGCAAGAGAAAAGTATGTCATAATTATGAGTTATCTAAGTAAACAAGTAAGTGAATGAGTAAGAGATCAAGTAAAGAGGAAATTAAAGTTTCTGTTACTTGGTTATTATTATTTGTGTTTAATGTTGCTATTTATTTACTTGTAAACTTACTAAGCATTATGTTTACTTTGTTTATTTTCTTTTTGTATAACATTATTAATCAAAGTCGAGGATCCTAAAGACGTCGGAGATCGTCCACACTATCAACCACAACGACTTGATAATTTATGATGATCTATGTTTGAACTATGGCATGTATAGGGACTTATTTATTTTGAATGTTGTACTATGATTTTGGCTAAAAAAATGATGTGTAAATATCTAATGATGAATGGTTGTCAAAATGGCTAAGTATGAAGGTGTTTGTTGTTATACATGTCTATGTGATAAATTATGCATAGAAATCATGAAAGAGTAAAAAATTTGCAAAGAAACAGATTTCAAACAACAGCAGTGACGTGAATTTGAAAAATCACATAGGGTAGTATATAATGAATTAGAAGGTAAATTATATATAGAATGAAAGCTTATTGATCTACTTTCATAGAAAAATATTGAGTCTACTTTCATAGAAAAATATCAGTCCAGCAAAAGGAATTTTATAATTTGAGATATATGAATTTTAGTGAGACATGGCAAAACTATTTTTAGGGTCCCCTATTCTGAGTTTAGAAAATCATTAAAAACTGTTCAAAAATTTTTATGAGATGTAGTTTATATGTGTAGATTCCTTATTGAGTCTATTTTCTGTAGAAATAAGTGAGAACACCAGATGATGTTTGTTCAATAAGATAACTGAGTTTTAGTGACAAGAGGTTAGTACAGTCAAATAGTGAAACAGGGGAGACTTTAACTAATAAACTATACTAATTGGCTGAACCTAAAATTTTGAAAAATTTATGGTAAGAAGATATATGAGTCTAGTTTAAGGGAAAATTTACTGATTTAAATTTCAAGTTTTGTAACTCGTGTTATAAATGATTTAGTAACTGTTGCGCGAGTGGACAAATTTGTTGTAAATGTGGAAATTGATTTCAAAAATAACTTTTTATGTCTCAAATTAGTAAGACAAGTAAAGTAATGCCTCGAGCTCGACTCTGGAAATGGTCTTGGGTAAGGGGTGTTACATTTTTTGGTATTAGAGCAGGTTTAGTCAATTCTCGGAATGTTCAGTATGAATAAGAGTCGAGCTATACATGCCATACTTATATATTTTGATAGTGTGACGACTCTTGACGATTTAAAAATGTTTTCTTTTATAGTTATGGATCCCGAACGAGTTGGCACTGATGAAGTAGAGAGTAATGTGCCCGCTCCTACAGAAGGGACGGTGCCACCAGATGTTAATATTAGTGAAAGGCCCACATTAGTTAGTCAGGGAGGAGGGGCTCGAGAAGCCTTCTTCCAAGCTATGAATGATTGGTTTGCCAAGTTTGTTCGTACGAATCCGGCTGTGAGACCTCCACCCCCTCATGATTCTCAGGTTCCCCATGTAGCTTCCCCAGCTGCAGGTATAGTTATTAGGGAAAGACCACCAATTGATAAGATCCGGAAACAAGGGGCTGAAAAATTTCGGGCTACCAAAGATGATGATACAGAAAAAGCAAAATTTTAGCTCGAGAATACCATTAGAGTTTTTGAAGAATTGTATTGTACACTAGAAGAATGTATGAAGTGTGATGTTTCACTTCTCAGGGATTCAGCCTATCATTGGTGGAAGACTCTCGTGTCTATGGTACCGAGTGAGAGGGTTACCTGAGATTTCTTTCAGGAGGAGTTCCGAAAGAAGTATATCAACCAGAGATTTATAGATTAGAAAAGGAAAGAGTTTCTTAAGTTAAAAAAAGTTAAGATGACTGTGACCGAATATTAACATGAGTTTGTTAGACTTAGTAAATATGTTTGTTTTAGATGTGGTGCACCAGATCACTTTATTTGGGATTGTCCCGAAACAGCTAAGAGAGAAGTAATACCCAGTGCGAGATCAGGAAATGCTCTTACCAGAGGTAGATCACAGAGGAACCCAGGAGCTGGAGTGAGTAACAGGGGTACATCCAGAGACTCAGCAATTAGATCAGATGTTAGAGCACTCGCAAGAACATATGCTATTTGTTCTCGGGAAGAGGCATCCTCTCCTGATGTAATTACCGGTACATTTTCTCTCTATGATACTAATGTTATTGCATTAATTGATCGTGGCTCTACACATTCATACATATGCACAAAATTAGTATTTGTTAAAAATTTGTCTGTTGAACCTACTGAATTTATGGTTAAAGTCTCGAACCCCCTGGGCCAGTTTGTGATGGTGGATAAAGTTTGTAAAAATTGTCCACTGATGGTAAAAGGTATTTGTTTTCTGGTTGACTTGATGTTATTGCCTTTTGACGAGTTTGAAGTGATATTGAGCATGGATTGGTTAACTCAGCATGATGCAGTAGTAAATTGTAAACAAAAATATATTGTGCTGAAGTGCCAGAATGGAGAATTACTTCGGGTTAAATCTGATCAAATAGAGGAATTATTCGATGTGATTTCAGTTATGATAGCTCAGAGGTGTGTCAGAAAAGGGTATGATGTTTATTTGGCGTATGTGTTGGATACTAAGGTATCTGAGTCAAAGATACAGGGAGTGTCAGTTGTATGTGAATTTTCTTATGTGTTTCCAAAGGAATTACCGGGGTTGCCACTAGAAAGAGAAGTGAAATTTTCTATAGATCTGATTCCGAGAACTACCCCAATTTCCATAGCTCCGTATCGTATGGCTCCTACAGAATTAAAAGAGTTAAAGGCGTAATTACAGGAACTTGTTGATAGAGGTTTTGTTCGTCTGAGTCATTCACCATGGGGTGCTCCAGTTCTGTTTGTGAAAAAGAAGGACGGGTTTTTGAGATTGTGTATCGACTATCGGTAGCTCAATAAGGTAACTATAAAGAATAAGTAGCCGTTGCCCGGATTGATGATTTATTTGATCAGCTAAAAAGTTCCACAGTATTCTCGAAGATTGATCTCCAATCGGGTTATTATCAGTTACGGGTAAAAGAGCCAGATGTGCCAAAGACAGCTTTCAGAACAAGGTATGGGCATTATGAGTTTTTGGTTATGCCGTTTGGGCTGACTAATGCACCTGCAGTATTCATGGATTTGATGAACCGGATATTCAGACCGTATTTAGACAGGTTTGTAGTAGTTTTCATTGATGATATTTTAGTCTATTCTCGAGATGAAAATGAGCATGCAGAACATTTGAGAATAGTGTTGCAAATTCTGCGTGAAAAGAAGCTTTATGCTAAATTCAGTAAATGTGAATTTTGGCTTCGAGAAGTGGGTTTTCTCGGACATATTGTATTCGCAGAAGGCATCAGGGTAGATCCGAGTAAAATCTCAGCTATTGTCAATTGGAGTCCACCGAAGAATGTATCTGAAGTTAGAAGTTTCTTGGGTTTAGCTGGCTATTATCGGAGATTTGTACAGGGGTTTTCTATGATAGCTTCTCCGATGACCCGTTTATTACAGAAAGATGTTAAATTTGGAAGGACAGATAAATGTTAGCAAAGTTTTGACCGATTGAAGAAATTGTTGATGGAAGCACCTATGTTGGTACAACCTGAATCGGGTAAAGAATTTATTATTTATAGTGATGCATCATTAAATGGTTTAGGTTGTGTCTTGATGCAAGAAGGTAAGGTAATAGCCTATGCTTCAAGACAACTTAAGCCGCATGAAAGAAATTACCCGGTACATGATCTTGAATTAGCTGCTATTGTATTTACATTGAAAATATGACGACATTATTTGTATGGTGAAAGTATCATATTTATACTGATCATAAAAGCTTGAAGTATTTGATGACACAGAAAGATTTGAATTTGAGACAATGCAGATGGCTTGAATTGCTAAAGGATTATGATTTGACTATTGATTATCATCCGGGTAAGGCTAATGTTGTAGCTGATGCTTTGAGCCGGAAATTTCTGTTTGCTTTACGAGCTATGAATGCCCGGTTTTCACTGACTGATGATGGTTCAATCATAGCTGAAATGAGAGTTAAATCGATATTCCGTCAACAAATATGTGAAGCTCAGAAAAATTATTAGAAGTTATAGGCTAAACGGGTACAATGTGAGTCAGGTAATGATTCAGAATTTCATATTGGGACTGATGATTGTTTATTATTCAGAGGCAGAGTATGTGTACCGAAGAATTCAGAGCTTGTACAGAAGATTTTATACGAGGCACACAGTGGTATTATGTCCATACATCCGGGAAGTAATAAAATGTATAATGATCTGAAAAAGGTGTACTGGTGGCCGGGTATGAAACGTGATATCTCTGAGTTTGTATCAAAGTGTTTAGTATGTCATCAGGTTAAAGCTGAACATCAGGTACCTTCGGGGTTACTTCAGCCAATCACTATACCAGAATGGAAGTGGGAAAGAATCACTATGGATTTTGTATTTGGGTTACCGTTGTCTCCGAAGAAGAAAGATGCCATTTGGGTAATTGTCGACCGATTGACAAAGTCAGCGCACTTTATTCCGGTATGTATAGATTATTCTTTAGAAAAATTGGTTGAATTGTACATATCTAATATTGTCAGGTTACATGGAGTGCCTATCTCCATTATATCAGACATATATCCTCGATTTACGTCTCATTTCTGGGACAAATTGCAAGAATCTTTGGGTACTCAATTGCATTTCAGCACTGTATTTCATCCTTAAACAGATGGTCAATCTGAGCTTGTAATTCAGGTATTGGAAGATATGCTCCGATGTTGTATATTAGAGTATGAAGGTAATTGGGAAAGGTATCTACCTTTGATTGAATTTGCTTACAATAACAGTTATCAGTGCAGTATTAAAATGGCTCTGTATGAAGCTCTGTACGGTAGAAAATGTAGAACATCATTGTATTGGACAGAGCTTAGTGAAAAGAAAATACATGGGGTTGATTTGATCCGGGAAACAAAAGAAAAAGTAAAAGTGATTCGGGATAGTCTAAAAGTAGCTTCCAATCGTCAGAAGTCATATGCCGATCTTAAACGAAAATAGATTGAATTTCAGGTGGGTGATAAGGTATTCCTAAAAGTGTCTCCTTGGAAGAAAGTTCTCCGGTTCGGTCGAAAGGGTAAATTGAATCCAAGATTTATCGGGCCATATGAAATCATAGAAAGAATTGGACCGGTCACTTATGATTAGCATTACCACCGGAACTCGACAGAATTCATAATGTTTTTCATGTATCTATGCTACGACGGTATCGATCAGATCCTTCACATATTATTTCTCCGACAGAAGTAGAGATTCAGCCTGATATGACTTATAGTGAAGAACCGGTCAAGATATTAGCACGGGAAACAAATGAGCTTAGAAATAAGAAGATAAATTTGGTAAAATTATTATGACAAAAACACAGGATTGAGGAAGCGACATGGGAACCGAAAGAGGCAATGAGGAAACAGTACTCGAACCTCTTTACTGGTAAGATTTTCGAGGACGAAAATCATTAAAGGGGGAGAGTTGTAATGGCCAAATTTAAGGTTATCAGAATAGTGGTTTCGTAACCACAAATCCGATTTAAAGAGAAAATTATTATTAATTTTTATGATTTATCGAGTGATTAGATATAAGTATTAGAATATTGATAAGAAATTTTATTGATTGCATGCCTAAATTGCCTATTAGGACTTAATTTCAAAAGTGGGTAAATATGAGTTTTAGATGATAAAGGATTTATTTGAAGTGCATAATCAAAGTAGATGTCCTTAAATTGTAATTAGACCATAAAATTTCCATGGACAAAAATAGGCATGCATAGATAAAAATAACTAAAGTTTTAATGAAGGGTATTTTAGTAAATGAATAATAAAAAGAATAAAAAGGGAAAAAGATGGAAAAACTATCATCTTCTCCATAGCTTGCTGCCAAATTTGGAAGGACACCATAGCTAGGGTTTTCACACTTTTTTAAGTTCATAATCAAGAAGAACGAAACTCGAGGTTAGACAAAGGAAAGAATAAAGTTGAAGGCTAAGTTGGTGAATTTGGCTATAATTGGTATCGAGGTAAGTTTACGATAAATAAATGCAATATTTCAATAATTATTATTAATGCTGTTATTTTTCAGCAATTATGTATTTATTTTATGAAAATATCTAATGTTAACTCAAGTATGAGATGACAGAGAATCAGTGTTAAAAGGTCCCGTTGAAACATAAGGAATGTATTGGATTCAAATGTCATGACATTTGGGTAAAGAGATCCCATGTAATACCATGTCTGGGATATGGCATTGGCATGTAAGACCATGTCTGGGACATGGCATTGGCACCGAGAGGAGAGGTCGCATGTAAGACCATGTCTGGGACATGGCGTTGGCAACGAGATGAGAGGTCCCCCGTAAGACTATGTCTGGGACATGGCATGGACACCGATATAAGAACTCCCATGTAAGAACATATCTGGGATATGACATTGGCAGTACAGGAAACATCCCATGTAAGACCATGTCTGGGACATGGCTTTCGCATGTTATTATCAGAAAGAGACCCAAGTATCCTTATTATTCCAATGTGGTTCAACGGGCTAGTAAATAACCTATGACCATGAAAGTTCAGTTAAAAGCATAAATGGTGAGTTCAAGGAAGTTATAAGAGTTAAGAGTATATTATGTTACCCATTGAGAATCAACATTTCAGCAAGAGAAAAGTAAGTCATAATTATGAGTTATCTAAGTAAACAAGTAAGTGAATGAGTAAGAGATCAAGTAAAGAGGAAATTAAATTTTATGTTACTTGGTTATTATTATTTGTGTTTAATGTTGCTATTTATTTACTTGTAAACTTATTAAGAATTATGCTTAGTTTGTTTATTTTCTTTTTGTATAGCATTATTAATCAAAGTCGAGGATCCTAAAGTCGTCGGAGATCTTCCACGCTATCAACCGCAACGACTCGGTATTTTATGATGATCTATGTTTGAACTATGGCATGTATATGACTTATTTATTTTGAATGTTGTATTATTATTTTGGCTAAAAAAATGATGTGTAAATATCTAATGATGAATGGTTGTCAAAATGACTAAGTATGAAGGTGTTTGTTGTTATACATGTCTATGTGATAAATTATGCATAGAAATCATGAAAGAGTACAAAATTTGCAAAGAAACAGATTTCAAACAGTAGTAGTGACGTGACTTTGAAAAATCACATAGGATATTATATAATGAATTAGAAGGTAAATTATATATGGAATGAAATATTATTTAGTCTACTTTCATAGAAAAATATCGGTCCAGCAAAAGGAATTTTATAATTTGAGATATATGAATTTTAGTGAGACATGGCAAAACTATTTTTAGGGTCCCCTATTCTGAGTTTAGAAAATCATTAAAAATTTAAAAAAAATGGTTTTGAGATGTAGTTTATATGTGTATATTCCTTATTGAGTATATTTTTTTTGTAGAAATAAGTGAGAACACCAAATAAAGTCTGTACATGTGATAACTAAATTTTAGTGACAAGAGGTCAGTACAGTCAAATAGTGAAACAGGGGAGATTTTAACTAATAAACTGTACTAATTGGCTGAACCTAAAATTTTGAAAAATTTATGGTAATAATATATGTGAGTCTAGTTTCAGGGAAAATTGACGGATTTAAATTTTGAGTTCCGTAGCTGGAGTTATAAATGATTTAGTAACTGTTGCGCAAGTGGACAGATTTGTTGTAAATGTGGAAATTGATTTCAAAAGTAACTTTTTATGTCTCAAATTAGTAAGACAAGTAAAGTAATGCCTCGAGCTCGACTCCAGCAACGGTCTCGGGTAAGGGGTGTTACATAGGTACATCATGAAGTCTAATTATCTTAAGAATATACACTTTAACAAGCTTCTAAAGTGACTAATCTGTTCTTATGGCCCATAAATAAGTTGATTTCATTAATCGGTCAAATATTACCCATATGACATTTCTTTTATTTGGCGAAGTTGGTAGGCTAACAATGAAATCCATTACAATTCGTTCTCATTTCCATTCAGGAATTGAAATAAATTTAAGCAACGTAGAGGGGCCTTGATGTTCAACTTTCACTTGTTGGAAAGTCAATCACTTTGCGACATATTCAACAATTTCTCTTTTCATACTTGGCTATCAATATGATTCTCACAAATCAATATGCATTTTTGCACCACCAAGATGCATAGCAAGATGATCATCATAAGCTTCACTTAGAATCAATTACTTCAATTCAACATTGTTAGGTACAAAAATTCGATTATGAAATTGAAGGCAAATATTCTTATCGATGTTGAGGTTCTCATTATTATTTTGTTGAGCAAACTTTCATTTCTCTACTAGCTTAGCATCTGCAGATTATCTGTTTTTAATTTGATCAATCAACACAGGCTTTACTTTCAATTTAGCTAACAGACTGTCATCATTACAAACACTTAGTTGAGTGAACATTGATCTCAGCTCAGCTATTGACTTTCGATACAAAGTATAAGCCAGCGCATTTGCTTTTTCAAGATGATAATCAATTATACAATCATAACCTTTCAACAATTCAATCCAATGTCGCTACCCCAAAATTTTCTCCTTTTGGGTGAGAAGATATTTGAGACTTTATGATTTGTATAAATATAACACTTTTCACCATACAAACAATGCCTCTAGATCTTAAAGCAAACACCACAGTGGTAAGCTTTAAATCATGTGTCGAATAATTACGTTCATGTGGCTTTAACTGTCGAGACACATAAGCAATCACCTTACCATCTTGCATTAAGATGCAACCCAATCCACTCAGTGAAGCACCATTGAATACTATGTATTCTTTCCAAGATTCGGGCAAGGTCAAAATTGACACTTCTGTCAACATTGCTTTCAATTTCTCGAAACTTTCCTGGCACTGGTCATTCTACACGATTGACACATTCTTTTGCAAAAATTTTGTCACAGTCAAAGCTACTTTGGAAAATCCATTTACAAATCTTCTGTAATAACTTGCTAGACCCAAGAAGCTTTAAATTTCTGATGCATTTTTCAGCAATTTTCATTGCAAGATGGCTTCAATCTCCCTCGACCGATATAACACGCCTGAGAAATACAACTTTTGATAACCAAAATTTGCATTTATTGAGTTTCCTATATAGTTGCTTCTCCTACAATACTTGTAACACAATTCTCAGATGCTTATCATCCTCCTCTAACTTCGAATATATCAAGATATCATCAATGAAGACTACCATGAACTAATTTAAATACAATTGAAAAATACGGTTCACGAGATCCATGAACACTGTAAGAGCATTCATTAGCCCAAATGGCATCACTAGAAATTTATAGTGGCCATATTGCGTACAAAATGTTGTTTTCAGCACATCACTATCTTTCACTTTCAACTAATAATATCCAAATCTCAAATCGATATTGGAGAATACCGATTCACCTTTCAACTTGTCAAACAGATTGTCCATATGAAGCAACAAATATTTGTTCTTGATTGTCAACTTATTCAACTATCGATAATCAATACAGAGCCGCATCGATCTATCTTTCTTTTAACAAATGATATTGGAGCTCCCCAAGGTGATATATTGGGATGTATAAATCCTCGGTCTAGAAGATCTTGCAACTTAAATTTTAGCTCTTTTAGCTCTGTTGACGCTATACAATAAGGAGCAATAGACACTAGAGTTATACCCATGTAAAATTCAATTGCTTATTCAACCTCACGATCAATAGGTAATCTTGGAAATTCTTTTGGAAACACGTTTGGAAACTTGCATACTGTTCGAATATTATCTATCTTGCTTTCACTCAAATTCAAGTTAATAACATAGGCCAAATATGCCTCATATCCCTGATTCAAAAGCTTATTAGTTCGAACCACCCTTGCTCGGTTTGGTCACCAAACCCGAGCTATAGGTACTACAATAGTACAACTTGCACTTTTACTACTACACACATGTTGGCGCAACTCACATATGGACATAGCTCACACATCAATACAACTTATAAATTTACCTATCACACTTATTATTACTTTATAGACCAACTCACACTTATATACTTTATAGAGAGGTTGCACATACATACCATACAAAGTCAGTTCACATATAAAAACTTTAATGAATCAATTCGCACACAATTGACAAAGCTAGCTCGCATATAAACACAACTCATATATAAACATAGCTCGTATGTAAACACAACTTGCATATATGCACAACTCGCATATAAACATAGCTAGCATATAAACACAACTCGCACATTGTCATAGTTTGCCTCATAACTACCTATATAGAGTTCGCATATAATTATCTTACATGTCAAATACAGTGATAGTTCACACATTGACACAGCCAGCACATTGTCATATGTCGCATATTTACACGGTCCACACATTAACACAGTTTGCTTATAAACACAACACGCACATTGTCACAGCTCGCATATTTACACGGTCCACACATTAACACAGTTCACATATAAACACATATATGTATATGAGACATAGTTATTCAAAATCCAAGCCACATTCATGATCCAAAATAAGTACTTACTCACATCAAAACTATACACATGCCACATAACCGAGTCTAGAACGATTTAAAAGTCTACTGAGACTGAAGCTGGATAGTGTGAGCTATGGGGTGATCCGATAAACATGTTTTGCAAAATGCCAACTACAGAAACAAAAAATGAAACGGAGTAAGCATTTCGTATGCTTAGTGTAACAACTCGTTTTTAGTAAAATCAGAACAGTGGTTTTGGGACCATAAATTTAAAGTCAAAAAATTTATTTTATTATTATTTTATTGCTTAAAACATGATAGAAATACCATATAAAAATTTCATTAAGAAATTTTACCGTTTACATGCTCAATTTGATAAAAATGACTAAATCGCGTAAAGTGCAAAAGTAGTGTTCTAGTAGTTAAAGGTATTAAATAACTATAGAACATTAAAGTATGAGTCCTTATGTGGTAATTAGACCATTTATTATTTAATTGGACAAATATGGACATTAAATTAAGTGATTTGGATGTTAATCATGTAGCTTTAATAAATTAGCTATGCATAAGTCTTTGTCCAACTACAAGAAATAAATTGAGATTAGTATGTAGCATAAAATAATTAAATTATGCACAAATTTAATGCAAAATAGCACAAAATTTCATTATTTATTAAATCATGCCCATTATCTTAATATGAACAAAATTCACCCGATTAATTATTAAATACTCGAAATTAATATTATTTTTAAGTAAAAAGGTGTCATAAGCTAGTAAAAAAACATATATAATTTAGAGTTTACAGTTGTGGCAAAATCACGGTTCCAAGGAACCCACTTGGGAGCCTAAGGATTTGATGCATTAGTAGTATCCTCATCTTTCAAATCAGGTAAATTTTGAGGTCGAAATTTCTTTTAGGAGGGGAGAGTTGTAATGCCCCAAAGTTTTTGGATTTTTAAGTGTGTTTGTTTGCGAGATAATTTGATATGGTGTGGTGGTTAAGTGCTTTGATTTTTTGCATTGGAGATTGTGTTCAAATCCCATGTTGCACGAGTTGGAATGCTTTCGCTTGCTCCTTACCTTTGAGAGTTGCTGAGTTTAATGCAAATTCTATTAAATCTGATTGTTTGGGTTAAGATAAGATTTTATTTTAATTTAGTTGCTACCCAAAATCCCTATTTTCCCTGACCCTTTTTTATCGTCCCATTCTTTCCATCTTTTACACGTTATTTTGCTATTCTTTTGCCTTCTTTTTCTATTTGTTTCATCTCTTCCTTTGCTATGTTTTCGCTTCTTTCTTTCCCTTCATCTTTGATTTATGATTTCTTTCTTTCTTTTGCTTTGCAATTTGGGTGGTGGTTATTAAGTGTTGTGGGTGATTTTGGGGATTCTTTGTGTGGCATCTGTTAATTCGAGCAAAGTGTAAGCATCATGGTAATTAGTTTTTTGTATTTAAAGTTTTAATCGTTTTTTAATTTAAGGTGGGGTTTTGCTAGCGTTTATTTACGTTGTTGTTTATGACAATCGTACTCATGTTTTGGTTAGCGAAGTAACCAGAAATCAACTTCCACCAACGAAGTAGGTCTAGATTGACGCAGTTTTCAGAGTGGTAAGTGCTCATTTTTAATTTAGGGATTGCAATTTCAGTAGATATATGTTTTTTTGGGAGAAATCTTTTGGTGGAAAATTCGTATGTTTGTTGTTCAATTGTAGGATTCGTTAGTTCCCGATAGTGTGGGTGATCGATTACGCAATAAGGTGTGTGAAATCATCCTTAAAACTCGTTATAAAATTATAAAATCGTTAAATAAGAGTTTTTTTTCAAAAGTACCCAGTGCCACACGGTCGTGTGGAATCTTGCAGCTCGTATGGGGCACACAGCCGTGTGAAATTTTACAGCCAGTGTGGCTTGGCCGTGCAGGGCACACGATCGTGTGAAACTTTACAGACCGTGTGGACCACACAGGCTAGATTTTTGGGCCGTGTGGGCCACATGGTCGTGTGGGTTCTTTTGGCCAAATTTTGGGAATGATTAGAGGCCTTTCGAGAGACTCAAAATCTGGGTTCGTAGGCATCGTCTGGGATCAGAAAAGTGTAAGTTGTAACATTTAACAGTATGTGGATAAGCTTAGGAAGTATGTTAAGTCAGATGTGGTACACTTGCAGTATATGTTGTGTTTAACCTACATGAAATTATGTGTGTATGAATGTCATATGGTATGTAATATAAAGATGTATGATATGTGATTATGATATGCATGTGTTTAGGGGTGGGTTATGATATGATGGAGGAAGTATTATATGGTAGATCATTATGCAATTATGGCGGCTAGACCACAAATTTATGTATGGCAGCTCGATTGCAAATATATGAGTGGCACACCGCCACATATTGGTGTGATTGGTTGGATGGACTTTTGTAGTCCTATATGGTGTGATTGGTTGGACAGAGGTGGTATGTAGTGGATGGGGGTAGGACATTATACGATTATGATAAGATATGCTATGTTATGATTTGATATGAAATGATTCGGTAAGATACGTTAAGATATGATTTGTATAAAATTTGTTATGTTAAGATATAAAATGATAAGTGCTTGTATTGAGAATATGGGCTGAATCACACACTGGGCTTAAAGCTCACAATTTGCTTTCTTCATTTCAGGTAATCCTTCGACCTAAGATTGGACGGCAACTCTGGAGCTTGGGTTTCATAATTTTAGTTTAGCTGTTATGTTTCTTTTGCTTGTACAAAGTAACCTCTATGATCTGACTGTAATGTTTAGGCCGGGTATAGGGTGTTACACAATTCATAACATTGTTAATTGACTTCTACTAAATTTGAATATATGTTATCAATTGAACTTCAATTTTTAAATCACACCTTTGGATATTAAAATGCCACATATTCAAACTCAATAGAAGTCCAATAGAAGTGCTACAATTGAAAATTAATTTTTAAATCAATCAATTAGAGAGACCAAATTCTAAAAATTAAAAGTAGTATAAACTAAAAAAATTCGAGGACTATAAAGATTGGAGACATAATTAAATTGAAAAAGGTGAGAAATAAAAAATGAAAAAGATAAAAAAAACTTGTATAGGGTGTTTTTTAAAAAAAATTATATATTGTGGAGTGTGTCTCACATTTTTTGGTCAAAGCAAGGGTGACGTCACAACAACACGACGACGTTCGAAATAGAGCAAAGCAGAGGTGACATCGCGATGAGGAGCCTGGGATGTCGCAAAGACGCAACGAATTCTAACTTAAAGTAACCACGTAATTAGACCCTTAGTAGGGTTACTTTCCCAGTTAAACTCTGATTATACCAGAGATATTTTAGTATGATTAGAATTCTAATCTTAGCCCATAAAAAGGGCCTTAATAACCCTAGAATAAACATCTTCATAACATTGGATTTTGAGAGAAAATCAAGAGAGAGTTTTGAGAGAGCTTTAAGGGATTTTTGTGTTTTAGCTAGAGAGCTTTATTTTTAGGGTTAGACTTTGTTTTGAATTTCTCCATCTTGTACTCTTTGATAATTTGATCATTAGTGAAGTCTCCTTTACCCGTGATTTTTTATCCTCTTGATTGGAGGAGTTTTTCCACGTAAATTTGTGTACTCAATTTTCTCTATTACTTCTTTCTTGTTTTTTTATACAAATCTACCCCCAACATATATTTATTATTATAAATTTCTATAATGAGGAAATTTTTATTTTATTATTAAATAATATATTTAAAGTGATTAATTTGGATACTTAATTTAAAATTAGCATATGATAAAATGTTTAAAATAAAAAAATTATTTTAAAATTTATTTTGGAGCAAGTATCTAAATGATTTTGTTCATGCAACTACTTCCAAATCGATTTAAATCCATATTTCAGTTTGCAAGCAAACTATTTTGTTTGTTTATTTAATTTTTAGGATTATTATCCTATCAACTACCACTTGAGCTTTTTAATTCCACAAGAAAAATTAGAAATATGGTATAAAATTTATAAAAAATAATAATTAAATAATGGAATTAATCTATATGTTTACTCCCAAATCGATTTTGTATTAGTTGTTTACTCACTCATAAAAATAAAGTTTTTAAATTTAAAATTATAGCATATATAAACAATTTATTAGCCAAACCAACAAAAGGCCCAAAAGCTCTAGATCAGATATTTAGAACACTAGATGAAAATGTGCTTGCTACAAACTTCATCAGTAATTCCCAGGCTATTCGATAAACCAAAGGATATTTAGACACTCGCCATTAGGAAAATATATAATTTGGAATACAATAAAAATATTTCCAAACCATAAATTTGTTTACAATACAGCCACAAGCGATTCAGAGTTTTTCATCAAAAGAGATGAATTAATTAATCCAACCAAGGTCAGTAACTCAAGAATGAATCTTCATCATTTGAAACTAGTCGTTAAAAATGTTTACAACTCCAAAGCCAAGGTCTTATCAAACCCACAAATTCATTGTGGGCATATGAAGCGTTTTATGCCAATAAAAGATCAAAATAGATTCCAAGACAGTTAATATTGGTGATCAACTACAAGTCGTTGAATTTGTTCCTCGTGGATGATAAGTTCTAATTACCAAATAGGTGTTTTTGAAGTTTGCAGGATTTTGGCAATTAGGAATTGAGTAAACTGAAAGATACAAGACAACATTTTGTATCCCACACTAACATTATCAATGGACCGTGATGCATTGTGGATTAAAGAAAATATCATAACTTCTTCAAAAAGCCTTGACATCAATATTCATTCTTATTTTGGATAATACTCTATGTACAGTAATAATATCTTACTATTTCCTTGGATGAGACAAGTCACAAGAAACTTTTAAAAAAATTCCACATTACAATTCAAAGCTACCAAATAATGTTATCAAAAAATAAAATGATCATCGCCACCCCAGAGATGGACTTTCTAGGCATGCATCTAAAGGATGGATAATATATTGCTCAACCACAAAATTTCTAAGAATTACAACATTTTTCAAATGAAAAGCTCACCAAAAAGAAAATTCAAAAACTTGGAATTGTTAATTACATGAATACAACTCTCTGGGGGTCGAAACAACTCAAAATAGGGGAAGGGACCCTGTTCTGATATAGTTGTATTAGTACGACTATATACTTGTACCAATACAACTAGCTACTAGTACTGGAACAAATTTATTAAGGCCCAAAAATCACCTTACCTATTTTGACCCAAAACAACACTTCAATGAGACCATAACTTGTAACACCTAAAAATCAGGTTTAAAACACAATCAACATCATAGGCACAATCATGACCATCAAGTATCAAACTTAACCAACAAGCTAACTTACTTGGTAAGCAAGAAACTAACTATTTATATGCTTAAAATTTATGCTTCTAACTCTCATTTTAACCATAACAAGCTCATCATGTAACATATTCAATGATATTAACACACTTATAGCTTAGCTTATATTACAAAATCATTCACGCCACTTTTCCAAAAACAATAAAACGAACTCCTTTTAGTGCGCATGTTAAGACACTTTTAGTGCTTAATATGAGAAATTCAAGTTTAATAGAGCTAAGTTGTAACCTTTGGATGCCTTCAAGCTTTATGAACACAATCCAACACTGCTAATACTTACGTACAGAACACAACATGTCTGCACGCAGAGCATTAGATGCTCAGTGGTGCTAGTATAATTTGAATTCAATACATAAATAATCATAATACATATCATGCTATTATTTCATCATGGCATATTATCTAATCAAGTTCATTTTAACAAATTATACTCTTAAAAAACTTACCTTACATGTAACACCCCGAACCCGAGTCCGACACTGGAGTCGAACACGAGGTGTTAACAAACTTTGAAAAATTTCCAGACACTGCCCAATCTGTGTACTAGTCGCTTTAAAAATCATATATTGAGCTTCACAACTCGAAAATCAGTTTCGTGATTTTTCCCTGAAACTAGACTCATATGCCCATCTACATATTTTTTTCTAGAATTTTTGATCGGGCCAATTAGTACAGTTTATTAGTTAAAGTCTCCCATGCTACAGGAATCGACTACCCTGACCTTTGCGCATTACGACTTGGATATCTCCTTGTACAGGGCTCCAATACTGATGCCGTTTATTTCTATAGAAACTAGACTCAGAGAGGAATCTATACATATATGGTATGACTCCTAATTATCTCTGGTTAATTTATAATCAATTTCCAAAGTCGGAATAAGGAATCCAGAACCCGTTCTGGCCCTGTCTCACGAGAACCTGAATATCTCTTAACATACTGTCCATATGATTGTTTCGTTACTTTCCTATGAAAGTAGATTCTTCAAGGTTTATTTACATAATTTATTCACTATTTAATTCCATTCCTACTATTTTTAGTGATTTTCCAAATCTACGTCACTGATGCTGTCAGCATCTACCTTTAAGGTAGGCTTTACCTATTTCATGGTTCAACTAGCCCTTTTTGCATACATAGCACAATTTATGGAAGTGATTAACCATCCCCGTGGCCAATCCTTGTCAAGCATATCCACACTAAATGATTATAACATTATACTTAAACACATATAAGCCATTTTCACATGGCTATCCAAAACTTATACATCACATAAAGTACTCGAAAAACAACAATGGGTCGTCCTAAACATGCCATATCAATATTCAACCAAAAGAGTACCCAAAAGAGCCTTTGATAGTGTGGGCGACTTCGACTTCAAGATCCCGAGTCCGATAGCTGGAGAACCAAAAATCTATAAAACAGAGGAGCAATGGAACGAAGTAAGCAATTTATGCTTAGTAAGTTTTGAGCAAGAAATTCCAGCATAACGAAAGAATAGCACACATTTAGCTAAACGGAATATTTCATAATACACAATTTTCCGATATCAAACTTACTTCACAACGTTAACCCTTATGTACATACACAAAAGACCAACTTAGCCGAAGGCCGGTAGCTCGTTCATCAACTGAGCGAATATTTATTTGTAAGGGCTCGATTAAATTCAACACATACGTAACATATCCAATATTGGGATGTTTTTCGAGTATTAGCTGGAATTTTACAGCAAGCTCATTCATTTCCAAATCACGTACCTTCGGAATTTAACCGGATATAGCTCCTCGTTCAAGTGCCTTCGGGACATAGCCCGGTTATAGTAACTCATACAATGCCTTCGGGACTTAACCCGGATTTTAAAACTCGCACGAATGCCTTCGGGACTTAACCCGGAATTAGTATCTCGCACAAAGGCCTTCGGGACTTAACCCGGAATTAATAACTCGCACAAATGCCTTCGGATCTTAGTCCGGATATAGTCACTTAGCACAATGCCTTCGGGACTTAGCCCGGACAGCATTCAATTAATCATGCACATCTAACAATAATTCATGGCACATTCGTATTTCATTTTCATTTGCAAAACTCAAACACAAGGCACATATCATCCTTGCACATTCGGCTCAATAGCCACACATAGAGCATGATTTTCATTTGCTTAAAACATGATTTAATCACATCGTAATTTAAGCTCTCTTACTCAAGAACTTACCTCGGGTGTTGTCGAACGATCCCGCTAACTATTCGACCACTTTTTCCTTCCCTTTATCGGATTTATTTCCCCTTTGCTCTTGAGCTTAATTAAACAAATAAATTGAGTTCATCATTTAGGCATCAAAAAGATGAACACGAAGCACTTAGCCCATATTTATACATTAGACATTAAAGTCACATACATGTGAAATCATGCATCAACACAACATATTAGCTAATTTTTCCCCCTTGGCCGAATATGCATGTCTATTTTTGGGGTCGATTTCAACACTTAATACACACATATACACACTAGTAAAGCATCCTCCCCCTTTTCATCGATTTAACACATGCATTGCTCATTAACATGCAAAGTTACATTCGGCCTTAGCACACAACTTGCTAGCCGATTCTTCTCCATTTAGCAACCAATGCACATATGTGCTCACACAAAAATGCTAAAAAGGAGGTTCAAGAATCATCAAGTCATCATCACATGCATCATTAACAAGCTTCATATTTAGCATGCAATGGCATTAACACAACCTCTACCTAGGTCGAATCTTAACTCATCCTCATGTCTCATCACCACCACATCAAACATCAACCAAGAATGATGCATCCATGGTCAAGTGTCATTTCCATCACATAGCAAGATTTAGACCATGGGCTAGGTAGAACTCAAGCTAACAACTAAAACATGCATGCATCTCATGGAACATCATCAACATACCTTAGCCTAGCTACATGCATGGCCGAATCTCTTCACCTTTCTTCTTCTTTCCTCCTTAAAATTATTGGCCAAGGATGAGAAATTTTTTTCTTTGTTTTTCTTTCTAGTTTCGGCAAGTATGAAGATGAGAAAAGGATGAACAAAAATTCTCTCCTTTCTTTTCTTTAGCTCACGGCAAAAAGGGGGGAAAAGAAAACAACTACACACATTTTTCTTTTTTTCTTTTTTGTATTCACCATACTCCTTTTCATTATTTAATTTCCATGCCCATTATTTTATTTTTTCCACCCATGATGCACCAACAAGACATGTCTATGACATGTCTTGGCCATCAAACTTGGTCTACCATGCTTGTCATGGCCGGCCATTACTAGTAGGGGGGAATTTGACATGCAAGTCCCCCCTTTGTCCACATACACTAATAGGTCCTCACACATTGACCTATCACATTTTAGAATTTTCTCACATAAGTCCTATTGACTAAATTCACATGCAATCAACCAAATCGAAGCTTGAAATTTTCACACATTCATAATTACATATTCTAGACAATAAGTATCACATTCAAACATTTCGGTGACTCGGTTTAGCGGTCCCGAAACCACTTCCCGACTAGGGTCAACTTTGGGCTGTCACAACTCTCCCCCACTTAAGAAATTTTCGTCCCCAAAAATCTTACCGGTGAATAGGTTTGGGTATCGCTCTTTCATCGAGCTCTCGGTCTCCCAAGTAGCTTCCTCGATCCCGTGTTTGAGCCATAACACCTTTACTAGCGGAACTCTTTTCAAGCTCAGGGGGCAAAATCAATCTATACGCAACCGGACCAACTCGTTCAGAGATTTCGTACGGCCCAATGAATCTTGGGTTCAACTTGCCCTTACGGCCAAACCTGAGTATCTTTTTCCAAGGTGAAACCTTAAGGAACACTTTGTCTCCCACCTGATACTCGATGTCTTTTCGTTTCAAATCTGCGTACGACTTCTGACGATCCGTGGCTACCTTCAGACTTTCACGGATTACCTTTACTTTCTGTTCAGCATCTTTAATCAAATCAACTCCGAAAATTTTACTTTCACCGAGCTCGGTCCAAAACAATGGTGTACGGCATTTACGACCGTACAAAGCCTCGTAAGGTGCCATCTTAATACTTGATTGAAAACTATTATTGTAAGCGAATTCAATCAAAGGTAAATACCGTTCCCATGAACTACTGAACTCGAGGATGCAACATCTCAACATATCCTCAAGTATCTGAATTATCTGCTCGGATTGACCATCGGTTTGGGGGTGAAAAGCAGTGCTAAAATGCAGCTTGGTACCCAGAGCTTCTTGCAATTTCTTCCAAAATCGTGAGGTGAATCTCGGATCTCTATCCGACACGATAGAAACAGGTACCCCGTGTAATCTCACAATTTGAGAAACGTACAATTCAGCTAGTTTATCCAATGAAAAATCCGTACGTACGGGGATGAAATGAGCCGACTTAGTCAGCCTATCAACAACAACCCAAATCGCATCCTTCTTACTTGCTGACAATGGCAGTCCAGACACAAAGTCCATTGTGACTCGATCCCACTTCCACTCGGGTATCATGATCGGCTGGAGTAATCCTGAAGGCACTTGATGTTCTGCTTTCACTTGTTGACATATCAAACATCTCGAAACAAAGTCGGAGATGTCCCGTTTCATACCATGCCACCAAAATTGACGTTTCAAATCGTTGTACATTTTCGTACTCCCCGGGTGAATTGACATTCGGCTACAATGGGCTTCGTTCAGAATCATCGAAATGAGTTCCGAATTCCTTGGAACACACAAATGATTTCTGAACCTCAAACAATCATCATCATCAATTTGAAACTCCGATTCCTCGTTCGGAACACACTTAGCCCATTTTGCAACCAATTCATCATCGACTTTCTGAGCTTCACGAATTTGATGAGTCAATAATGGTTTAGCTTTTAATTCAGCTACTAACACATTGTCTGGTAGAACAGACAAATGCACGTTCATCGCTCGTAAAGCAAACAATGACTTCCGGCTTAAGGCGTCCGCAACCACGTTAGCCTTTCCCGGGTGGTAATCAATGACAAGCTCGTAATCTTTCAACAACTCAAGCCAACGTCTTTGTCGCAGATTCAAGTCTCGTTGAGTCATCAAATATTTGAGACTTTTGTGATCCGAAAATACATGGCACTTCTCACCAAACAGATAATGTCGCCATATTTTTAAAGCAAACACGATGGCAGCTAGTTCGAGATCATGGGTCGGATAATTCCTCTCGTGTGGCTTCAATTGTCTCGACGCATAGGCCACGACTCGACCTTCTTGCATCAATACGCAACCCAACCCAAGTAGGGATGCGTCACTATAAATGACAAACTCTTTACCTGATTCGGGTTGCACCAAAATTGGAGCTTCAGTCAAATGAGTTTTTAGTTGGTCGAAACTTTTCTGACATTTCTCCGTCCACTCGAACTTAACATCCTTTTGAAGTAGGTTCGTCATTGGTGTGGCTATCATCGAGAAACCTTTGACAAATCGTCGGTAATAACCGGCGAGCCCCAAAAAGCTCCGAACTTCAGTAATATTTCTCGGAGGTTTCCAGTCAAGTATGGCTGAAATTTTGTTCGGGTCAACTCGAATACCCGACGCGGATACCACATGACCCAAGAAGCTAACCTCTCTTAACCAGAACTCACACTTACTGAACTTAGCATATAACTGCTTATCCCGCAAAATTTGCAGCACTAGCCTCAGATGCTCAGCATGTTCGGTCTCATCTCTTGAATAGACCAAAATGTCATCAATGAACACAACTACGAACCGATCCAAATACGGTCTGAAGATCCGATTCATCAAATCCATAAATACCGCAGGGGCATTAGTGAGCCCAAACGGCATCACTAAGAATTCGTAGTGACCATATCTCGTTCTGAAGGCAGTTTTGGGAATATCTGAATCTCAAATTCGCAACTGATAATAGCCCGATCTCAAATCTATTTTTGAGAACACTGAGGCTCCCTTCAGTTGGTCGAACAAATCATCGATGCGCGGCAACAGATATTTGTTCTTTATCGTCACTTTATTCAACTGACGATAGTCAATGCACAACCTCATGGTTCCGTCCTTCTTTTTCACGAACAATACTGGTGCACCCCAAGGTGAGAAACTTGGTCGAGCGAAACCTCTATCTGTCAATTCTTGCAACTGAGCTTTCAACTCCTTTAACTCGGTTGGTGCCATACGATACGGAGTTATCGAAATCGGCGTAGTCCCAGGTACAAGCTCAATACCAAACTCTTCCTCCCGAACAGGTGGTAAACCCGATAATTCTTCCGGAAAAACATCCGGGTATTCACAAGCCACCGGCACAGATTCGGGTTTCTTTTCTAATTCTTTGTCATCAAGTACATACGCAAGGTATGCTTCGCACCCTTTTCTTACATATTTCTGTGCCAACATTGCTGATATTACAGCTGGCATCCCCTCCAAGTCCGCAGGCTCAATTCGGATTACTTCGTTATTTGCGCACCTCAAATCAATAGTCTTGCTCTTGCAATTCACAACCGCATCATGCGCGGTCAACCAATCCAAACCAAGGATAACATCAAATTCATCAAACGGCAAAAGCATCAAGTCCGCCGGAAAACAGGAACCTCGAATTTCCAGGGGACATTTCTTACACACTTTGTCGACAAGCACGTAACGACCCAAGGGATTTGACACCCGAATTACGAACTCAGTAGACTCAATAGGTAAAGTCTTACTGGATGCTAAGGTTTCACATATGTAAGAATGAGTAGAACCGGGGTCAATCAAAGCAATTACATTAGTATCAAAGGGAGTGAATGTACCGGTAATAACATCAGGCGAAGAAGCATCCTCGCGGGCACGTATAGCATAAGCTCTAGCAGGCGCACGAGCTTCGGATCTAGTTATATCATCTCTAGATCCTCTCTGACCACCACCATCATTGCCCGCATTTCCAGATGGTCTACCCCGAGCAGTGGTAGCACCCGGTCTCCCACTTTGATTTACATTCTGTCCCGACAACCTCGGGCAATCTTTAATGAAGTGGTCAACTGATCCGCATTTGTAACAGGAGCGGTCAGGGAATCTACAACTCCCCGAATGCCATTTACCGCAATATCGGCATTTCGTTCTGTCTCGACGTTCATTCCCAACACTGGCGACTGAAGTGCCTCGTGTACCCACAAGGGGTCGATCACGATCTCGTCTAAAAAAGCCCGAAGTGCCTCTAAACTGGCCCGCATCATCCCGAAATCTCTTCGATGTCTGTTGAAGAGACCTTCCCGAGGATCTTTTACGAAACTCTCCAGTTCCCTCATCAACTCTTTGCTTTTCTTTTCTAAGCTCTTCGGCTTTACAAGCTCGTTCAACAAGTACCACGAACTCTCGTATTTCAAGAACGCCAACGAACATTTTTATATCTTCATTCAGCCCATCCTCGAAGCGTTTACACATAATAGCTTCGGACGAAACACATTCCCGAGCGTATTTGCTAAGTCTAACAAATTTTCGCTCGTAATCAGTAACCGACATGGAGCCTTGCTTAAGCTCAAGAAATTCCTTCCGTTTTTGATCAACAAATCTCTGACTGATATACTTTTTCGAAACTCAGTTTGGAAAAACTCCCAAGTTACTTGCTCTCGGGGCACAACAGAAGTCAGAGTACTCCACCAATAGTAGGCAGAATCACGTAGCAAGGAGATAGCACACTTTAGGCATTCATCGGGTGTACAAGATAGCTCATCGAGTACCCGGATAGTGTTGTCCAGCCAAAATTCAGCTTGCTCGGCATCATCGCTATCCATAGCCTTAAATTCAGTAGCCCCATGTTTTCGGATTCTGTCAACTAGGGGCTTATTTGACCTTATTTGGTCCGTTACCGGTGGTATTGTAGGTGCGGGGGTGGTATTAGTTGGGAATGGAGGTTGTGGGACAGCCGTATTAGTTCGAATGTATTGGTTGAACTAATCATTCATCACGCTATAGAAAGCTTGTCTAGCTTCATCATTCGGGTTACTAGCATTAGGTTGAGAGTCCGCCGGCACTGTCCCTTGTGCGGGAGCAGGCGCTACACTCTCAAGATCATCAGCTACCTCTCGGTTGGGATCGGGATCCATTACCATAAATAAACACATTTACAATTGTCAGAAATCACCACACTATCAAGTAATCACATAAAATGGCATGTATAGCTAGACCCAACACATTACGGTAGTCCTAGAATCGACTAAACCGTAGCTCTGATACCAATAAAATGTAACACCCCGAACCCGAGTCCGACACTGGAGTCGAACACGAGGTGTTAACAAACTTTGAAAAATTTCCAGACACTGCCCAATCTGTGTACTAGTCGCTTTAAAAATCATATCTTGAGCTTCACAACTCGAAAATCAGTTTTGTGATTTTTCCCTGAAACTAGACTCATATGCCCATCTACATATTTTTTTCTAGAATTTTTGATCGGGCCAATTAGTACAGTTTATTAGTTAAAGTCTCCCATGCTACAGGAATCGACTACCCTGACCTTTGCGCATTACGACTTGGATATCTCCTTGTACAGGGCTCCAATACTGATGCCGTTTATTTCTATAGAAACTAGACTCAGAGAGGAATCTATACATATATGGTATGACTCCTAATTATCTCTGTAATTTATAATAAATTTCCAAAGTCGGAACATGGAATCCAGAACCCGTTCTGGCCCTGTCTCACGAGAACCTGAATATCTCTTAACATACTGTCCATATGATTGTTTCGTTACTTTCCTATGAAAGTAGATTCTTCAAGGTTTGTTTACATAATTTATTCACTATTTAATTCCATTCCTACTATTTTTAGTGATTTTCCAAATCTACGTCACTGATGCTGTCAGCATCTACCTTTAAGGTAGGCTTTACCTATTTCATGGTTCAACTAGCCCTTTTTGCATACATAGCACAATTTATGGAAGTGATTAACCATCCCCGTGGCCAATCCTTGTCAAGCATATCCACACTAAATGATTATAACATTATACTTAAACACATATAAGCCATTTTCACATGGCTATCCAAAACTTATACATCACATAAAGTACTCGAAAAACAACAATGGGTCGTCCTAAACATGCCATATCAATATTCAACCAAAAGAGTACCCAAAAGAGCCTTTGATAGTGTGGGCGACTTCGACTTCAAGATCCCGAGTCCGATAGCTGGAGAACCAAAAATCTATAAAACAGAGGAGCAATGGAACGAAGTATGCAATTTATGCTTAGTAAGTTTTGAGCAAGAAATTCCAGCATAACGAAAGAATAGCACACATTTAGCTAAACGGAATATTTCATAATACACAATTTTCCGATATCAAACTTACTTCACAACGTTAACCCTTATGTACATACACAAAAGACCAACTTAGCCGAAGGCCGGTAGCTCGTTCATCAACTGAGCGAATATTTATTTGTAAGGGCTCGATTAAATTCAACACATACGTAACATATCCCAATATTGGGATGTTTTTCGAGTATTAGCTGGAATTTTACAGCAAGCTCATTTATTTCCAAATCACGTACCTTCGGAATTTAACCGGATATAGCTCCTCGTTCAAGTGCCTTCGGGACATAGCCCGGTTATAGTAACTCATACAATGCCTTCGGGACTTAACCCGGATTTAAAACTCGCACGAATGCCTTCGGGACTTAACCCGGAATTAGTATCTCGCACAAAGGCCTTCGGGACTTAACCCGGAATTAATAACTCGCACAAATGCCTTCGGATCTTAGTCCGGATATAGTCACTTAGCACAATGCCTTCGGGACTTAGCCCGGACAGCATTCAATTAATCATGCACATCTAACAATAATTCATGGCACATTCGTATTTCATTTTCATTTGCAAAACTCAAACACAAGGCACATATCATCCTTGCACATTCGGCTCAATAGCCACACATAGAGCATGATTTTCATTTGCTTAAAACATGATTTAATCACATCGTAATTTAAGCTCTCTTACTCAAGAACTTACCTCGGGTGTTGTCGAACGATCCCGCTAACTATTCGACCACTTTTTCCTTCCCTTTATCGGATTTATTTCCCCTTTGCTCTTGAGCTTAATTAAACAAATAAATTGAGTTCATCATTTAGGCATCAAAAAGATGAACACGAAGCACTTAGCCTATATTTATACATTAGACATTAAAGTCACATACATGTGAAATCATGCATCAACACAACATATTAGCTAATTTTCCCCCTTGGCCGAATATGCATGTCTATTTTTGGGGTCGATTTCAACACTTAATACACACATATACACACTAGTAAAGCATCCTCCCCCTTTTCATCGATTTAACACATGCATTGTTCATTAACATGCAAAGTTACATTCGGCCTTAGCACACAACTTGCTAGCCGATTCTTCTCCATTTAGCAACCAATGCACATATGTGCTCACTCAAAAATGCTAAAAAGGAGGTTCAAGAATCATCAAGTCATCATCACATGCATCATTAACAAGCTTCATATTTAGCATGCAATGGCATTAACACAACCTCTACCTAGGTCGAATCTTAACTCATCCTCATGTCTCATCACCACCACATCAAACATCAACCAAGAATGATGCATCCATGGTCAAGTGTCATTTCCATCACATAGCAAGATTTAGACCATGGGCTAGGTAGAACTCAAGCTAACAACTAAAACATGCATGCATCTCATGGAACATCATCAACATACCTTAGCCTAGCTACATGCATGGCCGAATCTCTTCACCTTTCTTCTTCTTTCCTCCTTAAAATTATTGGCCAAGGATGAACCAAAGGATGAGAAATTTTTTTCTTTGTTTTTCTTTCTAGTTTCGGCAAGTATGAAGATGAGAAAAGGATGAACAAAAATTCTCTCCTTTCTTTTCTTTAGCTCACGGCAAAAAGAGGGGAAAAGAAAACAACTACACACATTTTTCTTTTTTTCTTTTTTGTATTCACCATACTCCTTTTCATTATTTAATTTCCACGCCCATTATTTTATTTTTTCCACCCATGATGCACCAACAAGACATGTCTATGACATGTCTTGGCCATCAAACTTGGTCTACCATGCTTGTCGTGGCCGGCCACTACTAGTAGGGGGGGAATTTGACATGCAAGTCCCCCCTTTGTCCACATGCACTAATAGGTCCTCACACATTGACCTATCACATTTTAGAATTTTCTCACATAAGTCCTATTGACTAAATTCACATGCAATCAACCAAATCGAAGCTTGAAATTTTCACACATTCATAATTACATATTCTAGACAATAAGTATCACATTCAAACATTTCGGTGACTCGGTTTAGCGGTCCCGAAACCACTTCCCGACTAGGGTCAACTTTGGGCTGTCACATTACACTTTAGCAAGATCATTGTATTTTAAATTATTTCTTGTAAGCTAAAGTTGATGATGCACCCTCAAGCTATGCATCTCATTTTCATATATTGAACAATTCCTTTCATTACTAAGTATTAAATGGCCCTTGGGGCTCTCAAGCCTCTTAATTTATAATGCGCATAGTCTTTCACACGCTTTTCAACTGTGTTGTTTCATTATCAATCATATTAATACACCCATATGGCTTTACATTTTGATTTGGAACATCAACCATATTGATGTATTTTATATCATCATTCATGTATCAATTTCATACAAAATAAAATTCCATTGTCATATAATTTATTCACATATCACTTTTGCACGCTCACTTACTTATTATTTACACCAAGGATCATAACATGAATTTGCACTCACATCCATCATTAAACTATAATCATTTCAAACTCAAATTTATCAAAACATATCTATCAATTTCATCATTATTATCATCAATATTCCTATAAATTTAACTACTTAATAAATATATGTAATGAAGGAAAATTATGCTAGCACAAACGAGATTTGTTGCTCATCACTCAATTTTTGGCTTTGTCTCTCGACATTCCAGTATTGTCTTTAGTTACGTGTAATAATTTGTTTATAAAATGGTATTAGTTTCACAACCAACTAAGACAGAACCAAATAATCAAACATGACTGCATACTTTACAATTAGGTCCTTCTTTAATCTTAATGTCTAAAATGTTCATATTCCACAATCTACCAAATCGAATCTAAATCCGACTTCGTATTTATTCATTAGGGAACTCAAGATATCAATTTATAGTATTTATTCCAAAAAATTATTTCTTACACTTATGTCCTAAAAGCTCAACAATGATTAAAAGTTAGATTTAACTAAGCTTTGTTTCAACAATATCTACTTAATTTCTAAATATTCCTTACATGAACTAAGCTTAACTCTTATCATTCCACGGTTTTCAAGCTTTAATCTCTTTATGGATGCAACAATAGTAACTTGAGCAAATCTCCACAATAATTTCAAATTGAACACAACCAAGTTCTCAAGATTTTAAGCTTTCTCTTCTAATTTCTCTAAGCTTCCAATAATGATAAATTAACCAGAACTTTATCAATTGACTATTCCATGTTGGGCTAAACTAATATAGTATCTTTAAGAAATAATCTAACTAAAACTTAAAAAAAAAACCTTACCAAACCACCAATTTAGCTCACGACAATGGTGGGTTAAAGTACGCAAAAATTTATGTTCTCCCTTCTCTTGTTCTTATCGTGGAAAAAGATGAACCAAAATTGTTCCCCCCTTTTTTTCTTTCATCATTTCTTTTATTGCACTTATAATTATTAACCTTAATTATCAATAGCGAAGTCATTTCATTCATAAATTAGTGGAGATCACGGAGATAATCATGTTAATCCATTAAGCAAAGTCTCATAATAGTTTAATTGTTATTAGGACTTGTTAAATTCTCTATCCAATTCTTTTCATTCTATTTGCCTTGCAATTTAGTCCATGTACTATATTTATTCATTTATCTAATTATTTATTTAGAAATTCACATTTCTGACTCTGTGTTTGACTCGTAGATTATCTATTTAAAATTTTCAAATGGCTCGATTAAATATATTAATCTCAAAACAAACTTTTCCAACACCAATGAAAATCTTATAGTTACGTGGATACTCAAAAGGTCCATCCTCTTCTAGAAAAACCTCTTTCAAAACTATTACGTTGGACAATCTTAAACTAAATGGAAACAACCTCCCATTATGCCACCTCCGTTGAACTTCCCACCCTCTTCAAGATGCACTATTGATATATATGCATTGCCCCAATTTTATACAAGGGAGCTACTCAAGATCAATGATACACTTTAATAACCAATAGGTGTACATCCAAACTACTCGTTCATTCTGTTCGAATAGCATTAGATCAATTTTACCCAAAATACCATTGTTCTCTAGTACCAAATTTCGATTGACTTCCCTAAAAAAACTCTTTCTAAACTCCAGTAAGGATCAATTTCCCCTAAAAAACATCAACTTGACCTAATTCACAAGACCTTTAAACACTTTCTTAATTGGTTCAACTATCCAATACAACAGATCACAGTCCACATCATAATAATTTTCACCAATCTGTAGTTAGTATCCTGAAGCCAAGAATACTTTTTCCAAATAAATTGAAAAACATACAAAGCAAATAGAGAAGTCCAAAAAGGATATGAAGCTCAAAAATTCGTTGCATAAAAAATATGGCCAAAAATCTTTAAAAAATCACATAGAATCCGACACTATTAACCAGCTAAATATTAGCAAATTCATTAGAGCAAAGATTCAAATTCCCAAATGAAAAACTACAGCTTGAATTTAGTTCAACATGAACAAGCTCCATTCAATAATACTAGAAAAATTTTCGCTAATTGAAGAATTAGAACCAACACCCACTAATCTATTACGAAGATTCCCAAGACCCTTAACGAACTAAGCAATGATTTTGAGTTGCTTGAATTATTTTATTAATGAGCTCAAAAATATGCCAACAAAGAAGGACAGTATCCCCAAAAGTTGCAAAGGAAAATCGGTACACATGGACCGTTGATAAGGAAATATGATTAGAAAAAGAAATTGAGATTTCATATCAAAAGATGTCTTATATGATTTACTCCAAATGAAGATATTCCCACCTCAATTCGATAAGATGACTGGATTCCCACCTCAATCTCGTATAGGATGACTGAAAAAGATGAATCTCAAAATACAATCAAGGCAACCTGGCACTATTGTAATATTATATTACAGGTGTATTTTTGTGTTTTAATGGCAACTTATTTTATTATCTTGTGGTAAAATCCGCTTGTAAATCAAAATTCATTGGAAATACGTGACCATCTCATCTTTTAGCTTGTAGGATTTCTAATATAAAGGCTATCACTCCTTGCCAGAACACACCAAGTTCTTTTAAGAAAAAAAATTGTAAGAGCTTCCTTACTATAAAGATGAGTTTCTTTAAACCTCTCTTCGATTGTTTCCTCCCTCAGTTCTTACTTAGTATTTTGTTCATTATTCACTCATAATAAGGAATACATAAAGCCATTACTCTGCTAGCCCAATATGGTGGATCCTTTACATGAAAAAAACCTCATGATATCGACCATAGATCCAACATTACAACTCAAACTGTAGCAAGATAATCTATAATTGTTAGTTAGAGTTGTGTAACCCCAAATTCTAAGAGATGCATGCAAGTCAACTTAAACAAAATATATATTTTTTTTCTAAAAAGTTAGTATTTATTAATATAATATAATTTAGCATTTATTAGCATAAATATTTTACATAAATTAGAATTAGACTTTTTCAACTATAAATAGATGTAGTCAAACTCCTCTTATATCTTTCAAATCAACATTAGTGAATTTTTTTTCTCCTCTTCCAATAGTTTTTTTCCCGAAAGGGTTTTTATGTAAAATATGTCGTGTTCTATTTTTTTTCTTTCTTTTTTGTTTACGATCTTTCTACAATTGTCTTATCAACGATCATTTTTTAACAAATGGTATCAGAACTTTTTCAGGTACTTGTTTGATCACAGCAATGATGAAAAAAATTATGTAATACCCCGAAAATTACTACAGTAAAAAGTAAGATAATATCCTTGATATAGTAAAATAAGGAATAAAGTGAAAAAGGGTAATATTGAGTTATGTCAACATGGGAAGTAATATCATGACATATAATTCAAGAAATGATTAAATTGCAAAAGGTGAGAAAAGTTTGTTGCCAAGAAAATACTCAATTTGAGGGGTTAAAATGTAAATACAAAAATTTGAAAGACCAATAGTGTAAATATTTTAAGGGTGGAATTAATCTAGAAACTAAGGAAAATGGATGAATTAGGACCAAATTGAAAAGGTGAAGAATTTTGAGGGACTAAATTGCATTTTTACCAATTAAGTTGATGACTCAAGGATGGAATTTCAAAAGATTATAAAGGGAAAAATGGTCAAATAGAGAGAGAGAGAGAATTCTAGAAGGTAATGATGATGTTTGTGATATTTTGAATTGATTAATTAGATAAATATTATTTAATTAATATTTTTAAGATTTTAGTATTTTTATTATTAAATGATTAATATAAAGGAGGAAGATGAAAAA